>NW_022196896.1:27966424-27973075 GCF_008632895.1 Mastomys coucha | reverse complement strand
CCTTTCTCCCTTGCCCTCCCCTCCCCTCCTTTCCTCTTCCTTCCCGTCCCATCTCTTTCCCTCTTTCTCTTAATTTTTTCCTGTTTTGTTTTGTTTTGTTTTTGGGTTTTGGGTTTTCGAGACAGGGTTTCTCTGTGTAGCCCTGTCTGTCCTGAAACTCATTCTGTAGACTAGGCTGACCTTGAACTCAGAAATCTACCTGCCTCTGTTTCCCAAATGCTGGGATTAAAGGAGTGGTGCCACCACTACCTGGCTCTCTTAATTTCTTAATTTTTCTTCATTTTTTAAAAAATAGAAACATGATTAGTCTAATTATACAATGAAACCTGCCAGTAACCCTGTTTACTAAGCACCATTGGCACTTTCAGCGTATATTTGACATAAAAAGAATGGCTGCATAATACTCCAGTATCATGACCTGCTGTAGTTTACTGTTTGTGTTAAGAATTTATTTTTTATTTATGAAAATTTCATATGTATATATGTACATAATACACATATGTATATTTGCACACACATAACACATATCTCAAAAGAAAACGTATATAATGTCTTTTGGTCAAGCCCACCCTCATTTCCAAATATGCCCATGCAACCCTTCCCCCTTCATTTTGCTTTTAAACCCGTCGAATTCACTTAGTGCTGCCAGTGTGTGCCAGGGCATAGGACCCTCTCTTAGAGCATGACAGCCTCCTTCCCCCAGCAGCTGTTGATGCCAGCTCCTCAGCTGGGCTGGGGCTTTGGGGTCTCCTCCCTTCCTGCCATGCTAAGGTTTTTTGTCTGGCCTAATCTTGTTTGTGCATGCCGACGTAACTGGAGTGGAGTGAGTTAATGTCTGCATCTGCCCTACTGGGTCTTGGAACTGTTCTGTTGTGGCCATCCATCACTTCTGACTCTTACAATCTTCCTATCCTCTGTTCCGATTCCTGAGCTTTGGGAGACGGGAGTATGATGCAGATATCCCGCTTGGGGCTGGACTCTTATTCTCTGCATGTTGACTAGTAGTGTGTCTCTGTTAATACCCATCTTCTACAAAAAAGGGGAAGCTTCTCTGGTAAATACTGAGACATGCATTAATCTGTGTGTGTAAGGATAACTCTGTAACAGTTTAATATTATATCCAGTTACCACAGTGGTTTTCAGCCTTCTAAGGTGACAACCCTTTGATGCAGTTCCTTATGTTGTGGTGACCCCAATCATAAAAATGCTTTTGTTACGATTGTTATGAATCATAATATAAATATCTGATTTGCAGATGGTCTTAGGTGACCCCCAAATGGGTTACAACACAGAAGTTGAGAACTGCTGATTTAGCAGAATAACAATAGTAGGTTGTTCCCTGGGCCTGCCACCTCTCTAAGTTGTTAGCTTCGATAATGGTAGCAGGTGTGGCTGTCGCCTTGTGGAACAGGCTTTAAATATCAGCAGAAAGTGGGTGGTTACTCCAGTAACATTTGTGCCTCTGTTGTACCAGTGTGCATACCTTGCCGGTTCTGTGGTTGTGACATCGCAGTGTTGGCAGTTGAGTCAGACTGATGCCTACTCTACCCCCACCTGCCTTCCCCTGAGCACACACAACACCTGCAGCCCTAGGAAATCTAGCCGTAGGGAGGATTCCTCCTGGTCAGTGCCAGCTTGAGTTTTTCATGTTCTCTGACTGAAGTATGTGGTGTCTTCAGTAATAGGATCTTACCACCAAGTTCTGGTGGACATCTAAGAGCAATGGCTATAGATCATAATATTTGTGTCAGGAGGTGGGGTGTGGGGTGTCTGTGGGACCTCACTGGCTCCCAGCTTTAAAAGAGGTAACTTATTACCAAGCCCAGGATTTCTATTTGGTGGCCTCCTATGGTTCAGAATTGTCCGATTGTAGGGTAACTTGATTTAAACATCTTTATAGATGTATATGCGTATTATTAAGCCCTGTACCCAGGGTGCATCTGGCTAGCACTGCCGATGAGGCAAAGCAGCAGCTGACCATTCGTCCCATTGTGTGACAAAGCTTCTTGAAAAGTTGGCAGTGACCATTAGACAGTCAGAATGTGGTTTAAGTGATGATGGACCTCCAGAGGACAAAACCGTTGTCAGTCTCCTCTGATGGGACACTTTTTAAAAACCTCTGCAGTAAAAAGACTGATCATTTACAAAGTCTCTCTCTCTCTCTCTCTCTCTCTCTCTCTCTCTCTCTCTCAACCGTTGTCAGTCGCCTCTGATGGGACACTTTTTAAAAACCTCTGCAGTAAAAAGACTGATCATTTACGAAGTCTCTCTCTCTCTCTCTCTCTCTCTCTCTCTCTCTCTCTCTCTCACACACACACACACACACACACACAGAGGCAATTGTGAGTCATCCAGTCCACATGCTGGGAACCAAATTCTGGTGCTTTTCAAGGGAAGAACTCTCTTACCTGTTAAACCCTCTTTCCAGTCCCAGCATAACTAGCTGGGTGTGTTGGTAGTAGTTCCAGTTCCAGTTAACTGCTGTGCTTGGCCAGCAGCCCTTCTTGAGTGGAGTTCACTGTTCTTGCTAGGTTTGAAGATCACCACTTACTGTATTCCTCTTTTTTTTTTTTTAAAGATTTATTTATTTATTTTATGTGTATGAGTACACTGTAGCTGTACAGATGACCGTGAGCCATCATTTGGCTGCTGGGAATTGAACTCACTACGGCCCCGCTCACTCTGGTCCCGCTTGCTCCCCCCCTACCCCCCCACTTCGCCCTGCTTGCTTCGGCATAATACACTGTAGCTGTCTTCAGACACACCAGAAGAGGGCGTCAGATCTCATTATGGGTGGTTGTGAGCCACCATGTGGTTGCTGGGATCTGAACTCAGGACCTTGGGAAGAGCAGTCAGTGTTCTTAACCCACTGAGCCATCTCGCCAGCCCCCTGTATTCCTCTTGTATCACTGAAAAACTTAGTCAGGTAGGCCTTCCCCTTTGTGTACATGTGGGTGTGTACACATGCCTTTGTGGAGGCCAGGTGATGGCCTTGGGTGTTATTCCCAAGGCATCATACATACACTGCTGGGTTTCATTTTGAGGCAGGGATTTTCACAGGCCAGGAATTCCCCAAGTAGGCATCACTGGCTGGCCAGTGAGCCCCACCCCAGTGTTTCTGTCTGGTTTTGTCTCACTACCTTGGGGATTGCAAGCATGCACCACTGTACTGGTAACTATGGGTTCAAGAAATTGAGCTCAGGTCAAGTTTGCAATGTATGTGCTTTGCTGCCTGACATATTCGCTCAGTTCCAACTTAGTGTCTCTTATTGTGTTGGACATCTCACTAACTGATTAAAAGGCAGGGTTAATGAAGATAGTTCATATCTTGCCTTTCTCTAAGAGCCTTCTTTGAAGGATTTTAATCACAATTATGAAGGAAGGATTACTAGAATAGGATGACTATTAATAGATAACCCACTCCACATTTGTTCCAGGTGCATACAGATTTGAACCACATGTGTGCCTGGCCCGCCCAAGCACTGCACTGACCCGTGTTCATATGTAGCAGTTAAAAGTACTGGTGGGTTCCTGCAGTGATCATCGTGTGTGAGATTCAAGCAGGCATGGCTGGACAGAGTGTATTTTTATATTAAGAAAAGGGAAGAGGTTAGTGTGGTGAGCTGTGTATTGACTGAGTGTTGGGAGCTGGGGACCATACCTGGCTTTCCCTGCAGCCGGGTTCCCAGCCATCCAGGGATGCAGTGCCCTTCCTGGTTCAGACTTCTCTATTGCAACCATCCTTCTGAGGAATATGGTAAAGTGGGCACATTTTATTCCTCTGGCCACCCAGCATTGGTGTCCACTGGTTTCTGCTGGGCCATGAAAAGATAAAAAAGGTTCTCTAGTCTCTTGTATCTGTCCATCTGTGGCCCATATTACATCTCTTCCCACTTCTGTGCAGCAGTGTGTGTTTCCCCTCTGGAAAACTCAAGTGGTCTGTCTATACCTGGCCTGCAAGCTTTCTATTCTTCCTGATTCCATCATGTCTATTTTTTTCAAAGTATACACATAATCGGGCTTAAATCATGATCCCTATGTTGCATATTTGCTCCCTCTTTCATGTCTCTGCTTTTGCCTTGTTCTATTTTGACTACTTACCAAACGTGAGTTTGCTGATCAAAAACCTCCTTGTCTTAGGTTCTGTTCCAAATGGTACTTTTCTTCAAAGTCTTTTTAGGATTTTCCAACTGATAGCAAGTTCCTTACCTTACACTGTCTTCTTTCTCTAGCTGTTGAGGGCACATACACCCTGGTATACTTCCTGCACACTGTTCAATCAATGTGAGGTGCAATGTGAGGTCTACCTGTCCTTAGGCTCAGTGTCCCCGTGCATACTTTAATGACCTCCCTTTTCATGGAGACTTGTCATGGTCCTTGGTGCTCCTGTCTAATGGTGGATTGCTCCTTTGTAGAATCTCTAACATGATACCTTATTGATTGATTGATTGATTGATTGATTGGGCTTTTTGAGATGGAGTTTCTCAGTGTGGCTCAGGCTATCCTGGAATTCATTCTGTACACCAGGCTCATCTTGAACTCAAAGATCCACCTGCCTCAGGCTCCCAAGTGCAGAGACTAAAGGTGGGCACCACCTTGGCTCCATGTTCTATTACCTATGTTTTTGTTTAAGTTATAAATCAGCCTAGTGTATTTTAGGATCATCTTATTAAGGGAAAAGGTCTGATTGCTGAAATATTTGTAATCTAGTAAGTAGCCAGGATGTTTTGGGGAACTTGTTGATAAACCAGTGGATTGTCTGGAAGGAGGAGGATCCTAAGTGTGTGACTAGAACTCAGCTTAGAGGAAGTGGGGGAGACAAAATGACTGTAGAAATGGCCAGCACTTACTCCATTTATCTTTATATCACCATAGCAGACAGCAACACGGGGTTTGGTGTAATTGAAAGTGAAGAAAAAGCTTAGGGGAAGTTAGTGGGAAGAGTCCCTACACTGCTCCTTTGTATTGTGATTGCTTTGTCTTTGCTTTCTTGAGTAGTTTAGCTCATCAAGACTCTTCGTTGACTCTACCCACCGCACCTAGCCACTGTCTGATACATCCTGTGTGCATCTGAGTCTTTAAATAGAAATTGAAACTGTATTTACTGTGAAAGGAAACCTTAGTTGTACTAAAAGAAAATAAGCAACTTTTGCCTTAGGAAGGTGAATATTTGTTTGTGCTAACTTTGTTGAAATTGATAAATTACTATTCTGACACACAAATAATTTTTGTCACAGGTAAGATCTAAGATGATAGCTATTATTATATTATTCTCTTGACCATAGTAATCATTTAGCCAGTAACTATGTTTATCAAAACATCATGTTGAATACCTTAAATATATACAATATAAACTTCAATTTCTTGTTATCTATGATAGCAATGATAATAACATGATCTTTCAACCTTAGCCTTCTCAGTAGCAGTCTGGAAGGTACACCACCATGCTGGCTATAAAAACAATGGTTACAAGAACAGTTTTATGGCAGGGGTTCCTGTGTCCTACAGCAGGAGTTTGTGTGAGTTCATAAGCTTAAGCTTTGGTGGTGGTAGTGTGCTTGAGACACTTGCAAATATGGCTTCCTGAGGATCTTGATGCCTTCCTGATTTTCTTAAGTCTAATAGTCACTGAAATAGCAGTTCTTAGTGACTGCAAACATTGATTATTTGGGAGAAATATTTTTCCAGTACAGTTTCATCATATTTTTTTAAAAAAAAAATTGTTAGTTTAGTATATAGTAATGGGTTTCATATGGCATTTCGCACATCATTGTACTTTGTTCCCAACTGTTCCCGTCCCTTACTTCTGTTCCCTCTGCCTCCTTCTGACTGATTTCCCTTCCTTCCCGCAGATAATATCTTCTCTTCTGTTTTCTTATGTATATATTACCCCATTCCCTCAAAAGGGCTTCCTCTTCTCTCATGATCTGCTTTCTAGCTTCATGACTTAAATGTACACACATATAAATAAATGCTATATATATGTTTGCATATCCATATAATTTTAAATCTAGAATCTGCATTTAAGAGAAAAACATACAGTACTATCTCTGTGTAGCTTATTTTATTTGACATCATGGTTTGTGTGTTTGTGGGTTTTTTTTGCTTGTTTGTTTTTTGTTTTTGTTTGTTTGTTTGTTTGTTTGCTTGTTTTTTCCAGATAGGGTTTCTCTGTGTAGCCGTGGCTGTCCTGAAACTCACTCTGTAGACCAGGCTGGCCTCGAACTCAGAAATCTGCCTGCCTCTGCCTCCCAAGCACAGGGATTAAAGGCGTGCGCCACCACTGCCTGGCTGTTTGTGTTTTTGAGACAGGGATTCTCTTTGTAGCCTTGGCGGTCCTAGACTCGCTTTATAGACCAGGCTTATCTTAAACTCACAGAGATCCACCTACTTCTATCTCCCTAGTGCCGAGATTAAAAGTATTCACTAATACCTGGCCTTAACATGGTGATTTTTATCTGCAGTGTTGGTTGTGATGGCTCTTGGAATCATTACAAAAATGAACTTCATTCCGGAAGAAATTATTCTTCTAGTACCAGTCATCTTTATATCTTCTGTTCATAAATAGGGAAGGTTCCCCAAAAGAAATTGTAGATGTCAGAATACATGTCCTCAATTTTCCTATAGCTTTCATTTCCATGCTGCCCCCCC
>NW_022196896.1:27932823-27966285 GCF_008632895.1 Mastomys coucha | reverse complement strand
TGTTGATAGGGTTTGTCCCAGCAGCAGCCTTCTCCCCATTGGCTTCAAACAGCATTCCTGTGGCAGCCGCAGTGGACCATGGCTGCTGTGTACTGGTGAGTGAGAGGCAGTTGTGAGAGCAGCCTAGAAGACAGGCAAGTGGGTCCTGGGTACAGTTCATAAGGAGGCATGTGCAAGATGCCCCTCAGTTCTGTCGTCTTCCTTAGGGAGGGGAGCATATGCTTCTGCTAACTTTGTTAAAGTTGTAAGTTACCATTCTGACATACAAATAATTTTTGCCACATTAGAAATGAAGTTCTAGCTATAGCTGAGACATTCAGTGTCTCTTGAGAATCTAGATTAATTTTGACTTGCATTCTAATGTTTCAACTCTTTTTCTTGAGATCATGTAATGCTGTACCTGAGTCCTTAATCTTTCAGTATTTTAAATATTTGTGTCATAAAGGGCAACCTGAAGCACTGGGCTGAAAGCTGTCAATTTAGAAGTACAATTCAGTATGTACTGAAGACAGTAGTGCCAACTGTGGATGGAGCATGGGCATCCACCCCTGGATTCCTCCCTTAGGTACCTGATGCACGCATGACCACATCTGCACCGTCTGCACAGTGTGACGGGATGCACACAGGCAGGCCGCTGAGCTGCTTGTCTTTGGACAGAGACCAGGGTGGCAGCTGAAGAGGCTAAAGAAGCATCGTTTACTGCTTGTAATTTCTTCTGGTCAGTCTGTTTCCATGCAGCATAAGCAACTGCTTTTTCCTAGTTATCCTATGACCTTGACCAGGCGACATGTGTGACGGGTGTGGTGAACATGGAGGTGTGTTGGCTTAGGAATCCCTGCAGTTCTGTCTGTTTACCAGCCAGCGGCTCATGGGGCTCTTCACAGTAGGCTCTCAACTATCTAGCTTTATCCTGCGATGGAGTGATAGGAGTGTAAACTGAATAACAGTTCAGTTTGTATTTAAATTCTTCTGCTAATAGGAGATCTGTACGGTCACACGTTACAACCAGGAGTAACCCAGGGAAAGAATCCTGAGGCTAACTGAGTCTTCTTCACAGGTACGGGAGATGAGAACCAGCCCAGGGAAAGATGGCAGCCTCATCAGATACTCCTAGCGGCCTAGTGACTTATAACAAGGGTGGCATGTAATTAGAAATTGTCCCTGTCTTTTCTGAGTACTGATGAAAACCATGGCTCAGAGGTTAATTCAAATAGTAATTAATATGGGTCTCCGACAGTCCGGGGTGGTAATGAAATCTTTTCTTATTTGATGACTTGGGCTTAAATGTTGAGCAGCGAATGGAAATGCTGTTGCTCCTCATTTTACTAATTGTGGGGAGGCTCCAGTGACTGAACACAGAATGCTAAGCATGGGACTTGGGAGATGAACAAAATTTCTTTGTGTCCTGCAGTTGCCATCAATAGAAACTATGGGATGGCATAGAGATAGTACTGTTTCCAAAAGTGAGAATTACTTAGGGTGGGACATTAAGGGGGACTGGTGACTAAGTGATTCTACTAAGCAGACAGAGGAAGGTCTCTTTCCCTCAGATTTCCTGTCTCTGGTGTCTGTCATATAGAGCATACATCACTAAGTCCTCACATACTTACCTAAGAACAAAATGCCAGCTGGCTGGCTGACTAGATCTTTGAATGTTCTTACTACCCCTTACTGCTACAACATACTCAATGAACAGTTTCCTAGACAGTATTGAGGATTGCAAAGAATGTAAAAATACAGTCAGGAGTCAGGCGGTCGTGGCACACGCCTTTAATCCCAGAACTTGGGAGGCAGAGGCAGGTGGATTTCTGAGTTTGAGGTCAGCCTGGTCTACAGAGTGAGTTCCAGGACAGCCAGGGCTATACAGAGAAACCCTGTCTCAACAACAACAACAACAACAACAACAAAAACTCCCACACAGTCATTTTGAGAGGGTGACTGGGAGGAGCCTAAACGACTCGTGACACAGATCCCATGCAGGGTTGTTTAACTAAAATGATTTTGGTTGATGTTCAGGCCGGACATTCTAAGAAGTAATTTCAAAAGCTTCACTGAGAAAATTGCTTAAGGTTACCATTTAATTTTGAGTTGTTTGTTGGTTCAGTGACGTTGGCGTGATGTTTGCTTTCGTTCAGGGAAGCATTCGCTTGAAAGGAAACAGCCATAGAGGGCAGAACTGCAGCGTTTGAGGGCTCAGGTGTTTCAGACACGGGGAGGAAGAGAGCAGCGCCTTGCCAAGCAGGCGTAGAGGAGCCTCGCTTCTGCAGCCCCGGTTTACCCTTGGCTTTCCCTCCCGCTGGGGTCTGCATTGTTTGGGCCCCTTAGAAGCCACTCCCAGAGAGCGTATTTTATCTTAAAATACTTGAATATATATTCCTAAGAAAAGAGAGCATTACTTCTCAAATTAAGTTGTTTTAGGTGCCTGGTGGACGTTTTGTGGAATTCCCTCCCCACGCCCTGGAGTGGAGCAGAGGGAGTGTGCTGTTAGAGGAGGGGTCTGCACACTCGTGTTCTTAGCTGGGATGCTGTGGGTAACAAGCTGCTGTGGGACAGTCAGGATCAGTGCGTTTAATTTGTTTTTGGAGCAATCACAGAATTCTAAACTGAGAATGGCAGGGTCAGACCTTTCTTTATTTATAGCAGCTGCATTATCTTTGGGGTGCTGGTGTCTAGCTCCTGGGAGAAGAGGGGCTTTGGGGAAGCCAATCAGAGTTGTGGGGGAGCTTGATTGTGTTGCTGGCCTGTGAGTAAACCAACAAGCTTCTAGAAGAACTCATGGGAAGCACATTGTTCTCTGTCATTGGAGTAGCTTTTCCTCCCCACCAATTCCTGCCACTTTTCTATACGAGCATTGGCTTCTCTGTGTCCGTCGCATAGACCAGGAATTTCAATATGCCTTCCTCCTTCTAACCAGCTAAAATAGAGTCCTGATTTCATTTCAGACAGCTTGCTCTGGCTCTTAGGGATGAAACTTGGCAAATCACAACAGTCCAAGGTGGGGTGGGTCCAGGGAAGCCCATAGGATGGGCATAGTGTTCCCATGAGGTTTTCAGAGTAAAGTCAGCGCTGGGGTTGAATGTGTGGGGATTGTAGAGAACTTATCAGGAGGGCCCCGGACGTGAAGCACAACGGACTGTTCCCACTGGCTGGACCTCAGGCCCTGTACACTAGAGCGACATGGCATTACTCTGTGCCCAACCTTGTCAACTCAGAGTTCCTTGAAAGGAAGGCCAATGGATAACATGATCTGATGGGCAGGGTGGTGGTGGTGGTGGTGGTGGTATTTGGGACAGGAAACCTTTGCATTGCCCCACCTTAGGACTCCCAGAAAAGTGCATAATGATCAGAGACATCCAGGCCCGCGCCACCTAGCTGCCTTAAGGAGGCCTGAGCAGTAATTTCTGTGCTCTTTCTCCTGTCTTTGTCTCAGGTGCACTGTGAGCCGGTTGTGCGCCCGCCCGCCCGGAGTCCCGCCCATCCTCCTCTCCTCCTTGGCTGTCTCCTCTTATCACTTTCCCAGGCTGGAAGCCCTGGTTAGGCTCACAGGCCACTCAGACTCAGTGGGGCGTCAGTTGTCATAGCCCTCAGGGCACTTGTTACCACGTGCTGTTATGCCTGCTTGTGGGGGAGGGGTCAGGAAAGCTGGAGGCTGGAGACTGTGGCAGGATCTATGCTCAGCTGCTTCATAGAGAGTAGGGGTAGGTATTGAGGGTGATTGAAGGCCTGTGAAAGAGCAGGGAGGGACCTCAGGTGCTATTCTGCTGGCCACCAGTCAGGACACAGATTCTGAAATGTTGATTAAAGTTGGGAGGGCAGCTAGAACCTGGTTCCTGATCAGCAAGAGGTAGAACAGGCAGATTCAGCTCTTTACAGATCCAGTTAAAACCACCAGCAGCAACGGTGACAGGATTTGCTTCCCAAGAGAGATCAGTGTCTAGCTGTCTGTCTGGAGTGCACTTTCGACTAATGGGGCGGGGGAGCCATTACTGTCCTTCCTGCTGTATGTATGCATGGAATCAGACACCAGCCCCGTCAGTGAAGGTTCCAGTATACAGAGGTTCCTGGAATGTCTGGCTTCCTCTTAGTCGAAGGAACTGCTTCTCTGGCTGGGCAGTAGCCCAGTCCAGATTAGGAAGCCTGGCGGTACAAACAAGCCTTTCTGAAGTCCCCTTAGCCGGTGTTTCTCTTTCTGTGCATGGTAACACCATGCTTTAAAATACGAGCAAAACAAAGAGTGGCCAGAGATGGAAAGGAAAAAACACTCCCTTGAAATCGGAAATCTGGGCTTTCACCCCAATGCACTTGGTATTAGGGATAGAATCCAAAGCTTAGTGCACACGAGGCAAGCACACGCTACTACCACTGAGCCACACTCCCCACTCAGGCTCTTGCTTTGCTCCTAACACCCAGTATATACAGTAGGCCTGCTGGCCTTTATCCTCCTGTCCACCGCATGGCCCTTTTCTTGCTCCCACACTGGCCTCTGCTTCCCATCTCTTTGTAGGCTGGTGGTCATCTATGAAAACGAGGCAGGGCCGGTCCTTCTGCTGAAACTGTGTCTAAGACCTGGTCTTCCTCATGTAAGATGCCTTCTGCCCCAGTCTCCCTTCAAACCTCCCCGGAGATGGACTCTTAGTCTAACTGTCCTACGGGGCTCCCTGCCCTTTCTCTGTCCTCCGGAACATTGACTTCTTCCAGCCAGCTCATCCTTCTCACACCCTTCCCAGGGAAGATACCCTTCAGTGTAAGACCAGAGCCCCTGCGTTAAAGCCCCTGTCCACCTGTTACTTCTTTATACATGCATAAAGGATTTGCCTGCAGTGTTTACTGATGGTGCCCAGAGTATGTCCGGTTGGTTGACTGATTCTTAGTAAATACTTGGAGGGAAAAGCCTTTGGAGCTCTTTCCTATGGGTTTTACCTTTTTGATGTTGCTGCTGATGAAACTTTGCAAGTGAGACAGCAAAAGCTGCTTGCTGTGCTACACAGAATTCAAGGCCTGTTTGACACTTGCTTTCTAGTTTGGTCCTAATGGTCAAATTAGGTACTCCTCCCCCCAACCCCCATTATGTTTAGCTTTAACTTGAGCCTTTCTTTGGCTAAGTAATGCTGAGCAAGGCTAGGTTTTCCCAAAGTACATGCCACTTCCTCCTGTTTCCCTGGGGGTAAGTGTGATGATGGCTTGGTGAAGGTGATTCATTCTGTCTTGGGGGGAAAATACATATATGACCTTAATTCATTGTCAAGGTAGGATTATGGTGGTGGGTATGGAAATTTAGTGTGCAGCTCTGGTGCATCATGTCACGTACTTACTTGAGTATAATGTACATACTTCCATTCGTTATTAGACTCGGCAAGACCTTTGCGTTGAACTTTTCTGAGAACCCAGTTATTATTTCAGAGTATTTCCAGCACTGTGCACTTTGTCCATGTAAAGACAGATCTAACTAATACAGATTTGATACAGAGGTGGCCTTGGCAGTGTCACTGTATGAACCCCATCTTCTCCATTGCTTTCCACTTACTCTTAAAGTGGCAGGGCTTGGAGGGGAGGGAAGGATGTATTGAGAAGAGTGAAATTAGGAGCCCTGAAGGTTGATGGAGTTAAGCTGGTCTGTGGACGAGATAGCATGCTGCATTTGGTTTGTGTTAACGCCGATTGTTTATGGTAAATAACATGTCACCTTGGGGTAGGGAACTCTGGCAATGACAGGTTTGCTTTTTTGACTGGAGCAAGTCAATCATTTCAGATGACCCGGTTGAAAATCCTTTTTAATCTTCCAAAGCATGAATGTGGGACATTTGGAAACCCTTTTATTTCGGACTTAACCAGCTGTGGAAAAGGTTAGGTAGGTGGTCCGGTCTCGTCTTTATCTGGAGTGTGTTTGCAGATTCAGAGATGCTTGTCTTATTTCTTCCTTCAAATTCCCTTGGAAGTCAAGTACATGTCAGCCGTGAACTGACACATCTTCCTGTTATTAGTATTGATTAACCAAACTAGGGGTTAGTTTGTCTGGCAATTAATGGAGCAACTGTTAGCCACCGCTGTGGAGGACCTTGGCTGTAAAGATGCTAGGACCTGCTCACCTCCAGGGTCCCTCCTTATAACATGCCTAGGATAGGGGCATGAGATGTGTGGAGAGTCTCGTGAAGGGAAGACCAGCCAAGTGCCCACAAGTCCCCTCAGCTGCCGGTGTTCATCTACTGGGAGCCAAGGCTTCAGTTTAGGCAGGGTCGCCAACTAGCGGAACTTGGATAGAAGTCACATCTGTTTGAAACGGAAAAAAAAAATTGTCATCCATTATTTCTGTGACATCTGGATGATTGTAAATAAGCTCATTCCCAAATGTTCCCGACCATAAAACATGTCTGAAGTAGGCAGAGGGAACTCCATCCCTGTCAGCTTAGGCATGCCATTCTTAGGTATATCTAACTGATTTTTCCTACTAGAATCTTGTGTCTAATCTTTTCATATTGATGCAGAGAGCTCCAGTTTTTCTTTCAGGTAGTCAAGCCGTCCCCTGCTCCATGTGACTTCGCGTACCTGTCCACGTTAGTGGTCATTTAAATCAACTCAGTGTTCGCTCTTGAACATGCTGCTGCTGTTCTCCAGCAGCCTTTAGTGTATACTGGTGTGCTTCTGTTCATCCTCTGAGGGTGCTCTGAGAATTCGCTGGCTCTGGAAAACTCCTGCAAATGGTGTAGGACCTGTCCGTTTTCTGCACCCACCAACTCTGAACACTAGTGCTCTTTGCCAGTTTGTTAGGAAAATTCATTCCAAGCATTTCTTGCCTTTTGTGCTTCCTCAGACCCATGCTCTCCATCACACCAGCCAGCTTCTGTGATCACTGTCTGACTGAAGGGCAGGCCTTGCAGCTGGGAAGAGAGTGGTTTAAGGCTCTGCCTTTGAAGTCAGTCTTGGAGGGGGGGTTATCACCTTTGCTCATCAGCTGTGGCTTTTTGATACTCAAGAGTTCTCAGCCTCCACTCCCGTAATTGGAGTGGTGATGAGGATTAAAGGGACTGTGCTTTGTGATAGGCCTGCGAATGCCACCTGTCTAGTTACACGTGGCAGTCACACCCTGGAAGTTGTTCTCCCATTTTGCCTGTGGGGATCCTGGGCCTGTCTAGAGGCTTTGGAGTCTCCTCAGCTCTGGAATGCCCTTGGCAGTTGCTCCTCTACAAAGAGAATCCCGTTCTTTTTTGCGGCTCTGTGTCACAGGCTCTGAAGGTGAGGTCCTGGACCAGCAGCATCCACCATGTCCAGTGCCTGAGCATAGACTCCTGTTTAGCATTACTCACTCAATTGTACATCCCTCCTAATTCATATGCTAATGCTTGTCTTAGCACTCCCCACCCCCACCCCAGCATGCACTAAAAGTAAAACGTGGACAGGAGTGGGGTCCTGATCCAGGACGATGATGTGGTATCCTTTAAGATAAGAAAAACAGTTTTCTTTCTCCTGGCTTAGAAAGGGCCACATGAGCACTCAGTGAGATGGCTGCCTCAGGATGAAACTGACCCCCTCAGCACCTTGACCTTAGCCAGCCTGCCTCCAAGAATGTGAGAGGCAGTTTCTGTTCCAGCTGCGTGGAGCTGAGTGCGGAGCTCTGGCACAGATTCATTGGAGACACTACCAGGGCAGATGGGTGCCTGCCTCAGGCATTATTGTTTCTAGGCCAGTGGTTCAAGCATCACACTGCTTTGGCAAACAAGGATTGTGTTTCAGATTTAGGCAGCATGGGTGGGCGTGTGGAGTCACGACTCTTTAACAGTTCCCACTGGTGCTGATGCTGCAGGTGCCACATGACACGTGGAAGAGCCGTGCTGGGTAGTGTTGAAGAGGTTCCGGCAGGAGCTCAGAATACAGGTAGGGATATTTTTACTACCCAGCTGCAGAAGTGGTTTATGCTCCAGGAACCACTGTCTGTGAGGCAGGGATAACACTTACTCAGGTTATCTCTTAGGATTGTTATAAGTGGATGCATAAAGAGATCCATTTGAGCCTCCTTTGCTTTTCATGCAAAGCAGTCTGATGGAGCAGGGAGTGCGCATCATTCTCTGCCAAAAAGAAAGAACATATGAGAATACCAACGTATTCTACCGTAAACCACAAGCCAAAAGGGGTCCCCTTCTGTTCTTCACGGGGTATTGCTTTCCACGGTGCCAGAACTCTGGGCTTCTCTCTCCACACTTGGGACTCCCTGAGTCTCTCTCCCTACATCTCACACCACCTTCTTTTGAAAGTCTGCCTGTTGGCCTGGCAGCCTAGATCCTAGTCTGTGGTGCTCCGTATTTGAATCCTTCTCTGTCAGGAGTGTCTGGATGTCTTTGAGACTGTGGGATGAAACTAAGGAGCCTGCAATGCTCCTTCCCAAGTGTGGGCCTGCTCTAGGAGCATTGTGCTCAAAAAGACTTAGTTATTTTGTCACACCTAAAGTGTGTTCTGAGTATACTTTATGTATGTGTGTATATGTTTGTATATGTGTGTGTTGTATATGTATGTATGTATATCCACATACATACATATACATATACATTTACATATACATTTATCTGTGTTTGTATATATACACTTAGACAGGTAGAGTTTAAGGAATGCTGTTTTTCCAGTGATGTTTTCAGTCAATAATGATTCTAGTCATTAAGTACCTTTGGTCTTCAGTGAGTGTCACAAGCCCACTGTATACTCTTAAATTCCACAGAGTTTCTGCGACTCTTTTCTATTGATATTCATTATTTCAGATATTAAACCTTGCAATTTTACAAACTACCATATTAATTTTAAAATGTTTAATTCTACTCAGTGTTAATTTAAATAACTTACAAGAAGTTATTTTCTAAATTGTATCAATCACATCAAATCGTAATTTTCCAAAATAAATGCATTTTGTGAAAAATAATTGTTGTCTTCCAAAACAAATGTTGAATGAAGACAAATGAGATTGCTGTGTCATGTTCTTGACTCTGAGAACAGGTCTTAGAGACACCTCTGCATTTGGTATGTTGTGATTTTTTTTTTTTTTTTTTTTTGGTTGAAGAAAATGAAACATATGGCTTTATAAAGAAAGAACTTTTAAGAGTTATTTTTTTTATTTTTTTGAGACAGTGATCTCACTGTCTTGCCTAGGCTGCTCTTGAACTTCTGGGCTCAAATTATGCACCTGGCTCAGCCACTCCATGCCAGTGGAATGGAGTAGAGTGGGCATTATGGATAATTTGCTCTTATGCCAAAACTAACAGAAGACAAAAAAGCCCATGTGAGGGGCAGTTTCTTAAAGGTTTAGTTGTGATATGAACATCAAATTTGGCCAGTGCTATTTCTGCCCTTGGGGTCACTAACTCTTGCTGGTTCATACATTTTGAATGTGTCGATTTTAATTTTAATTTTTTACACGTATGAGTGTTTGCCTGCATGTATGCATGTATGTATGTATGTATTTATGTATAACATGTGAATGCCTGTGCTGGTGAAGGCCAGAGGAGGAACTGGGATCCTTTCGAACTGGAGTTATAGACAGTTGTGAATGGCAATGCCAGTGCTTTGAAGCAAACCTAGGTCCTCTGAAAGAGCAGCAATTACTCTTAACCACTGATCCATTTCTCCAGCTCCTTCAGATTGAGTGTGTGTGTGTGTGTGTGTGTGTGTGTGTGTGTGTGTTTAAATCCTTTCTGGTTTGTGGAATCATTCATTGCTTGTTTGGAAAATACTAGTTCAGAGAATTGTATAAACCATCCAAACCCAGGCATTTCATTTTGCTGTATTTTAAAAACCAGAAGTCTTTAAAAAGCTATTGGAAAACTGTCAGGTTCATGGTAGAAGATGCTGGTTTTCCAAAATTTTGATTTTTGCTTGAATGCTCAAATTTTATCATTGGCAAACAGAGCTGTCAATTGTTTTCCTTGAAGTGACAGATTATTGTAGGCAGCTGTTTGGATACAATTGTCAGCGGCTGCTTAGAGGATCATATCCAAGATGGCGCTGGTTCCTGATACACTGTAGCAACAGACTATTCTGCGCATGCGTCCCTCCTGAGCAGGTGTATGCTAATGAGGGTTTGACAGGGAACCAATCCTGGAGGACTTGGTGGCTCAGGCTCGGGTATATAAGGGGCTGTCTCCAGACAGTCGGGGCCACTCCACGGAAGCAAGCAGACCTGTAGCACCTAGGAAGAAGCAGCAGAAGAAGAAGCAGAAGAAGAAGCAGAAGCAGAAGAAGAAGCAGAAGAAGAAGCAGAAGCAGAAGCAGAAGCAGAAGAAGCAGCAGCAACATCAAGAAGAGCCATGCCATCAAGGAGAGCTGTGACACTTAAGAACCTAGGAGAGCTGTAATACCTAGGTACCTTAAAGAGCTGTAACACCTGGGTACCTAGGAGAGCTGTAACAAAAGAATATTCCTGAGTAAACCATCGAGAGAAGAAGTCCAGGTGTTCGGTCGTTATTGCTGCTGGTAGGCAGCAGAAGCGCCGCACAGATTATTTCGTTCATTTCTGTAACGCCTGCCAAATACTTAAGTCTGCAGATCCATAGTTTGTCAGTCACTTTCCTTCTAGTGACAATGGCATTCTTAGAAGAGAGGTTGCCCTCAGTCATGCGGTCTACTTCTCAGTCTGCTTTGAACCAAATGGCTTCTGACAGCCACTAGAAGGTAGCAAGTCTAGAGGAGGGTAGGTCTGGAGTACCCCTGGGTTACTCAAGGACGTGAGTGCATTGCAGGGTAAAGGGAAAAAATTCTCACAGCACGGCAGACTCCACACTCCAGAAATTATTAGAATGGATGCTACTTCTTGGAACCAGTGATGCTGGAGAGATGACACTGCATCGAGTCTCTGCCAGTAGGTAGAAGGTTGTCAGAATGCACCTTTGTTGGAAGCTCGCGGCAGAGAGTGCCCTCCCATTCACTCCTTTAAGACTAAATGGCCTCAAAATGTCAGCCTTTTTGCAATTGTGTGTAAATACGATTGTTTAGTCTGAGAAGCTCTGATTGCCAAACTGTGAAAAGTGTGGATATATGCTTTAGCAGTTCTGGAAAATTATCACAGTGTGTCCATCCCTGTGTGGAGTGAGCTCTGGTCCCTGAGTCAGGACTGGGCTCTTTTTCCTATGCTTTTCCTGACTGATGGGTGGCCTTGAACACAGCACTTTGCCACCTTTTCTTTGTAAGGTCATGGGTTGAGCTCTTCATCTTTCATGTTTACAGTTTAGAGGCACTGGACCCCCTTCACAAGAGTGATAGTGGTTCTCTGTATGTGGGAGGATGCTTTGCCCTGCAGCTTCTTGTCCCAGGCTTTGGCATTGCAAGGTATCATGTATGATGTAGGATTCTCTCTCTCTCCTCACACATTTCTCCAGGAAGCATATCACTGGCTGCTATCTGTCTTCCCTCCCTCCCTCCCTCCCTCCCTCCCTCCTCTCTCTCTCTCTCTCTCTCTCTCTCTCTCTCTCTCTCAAGTGTGGGTGCTGGGGATTGAATTGAGGTCCTTATCCTTGTGAGACAAACACTTGTGGACTGACCTGTCTCCCTGGCATTTGATTCTTAATGCACTATAAGAGTTCTAAGCATGAGTAAAGACCCTTGCGTGTCCTAAGCCGTCAGATATATGTACGGATACCTCGCATGTTTATGGGACTAACCTGGGAGTGAACATTGTCAAACAAGTGGGGTAAGGCTGGTCCAGGACAGGGGAGAGAACAGCTAATATTTGCAGACTGCCAGCTGTGTGCACGGTGTTCTGTTAGTGGCACTGTGACATTGCATGAAGTCACTTCCAAGCAGTTTTTTGGTAGAGGCAACAGAATGCTGGCTGGGACACAGGGCAGCTGCTGATTCATGCAGGCCAGAGCCTTGCAGCATGGTCTGTCTCCCTAGGTTCTAGGTGCTGCCCTTCCCCCAGCCCCACCAGCTGTGATAAGCTCTGTTTTCACTTCCCTGGATGACTATTTTAAGCTCCTAAAGTGTCGAAGAGATGTCACAATTGGACATTAATCTTTGAGAGGGAATGATTTCATAAATGAACTTTAACATTTGCAAACTTAACTTTTGGCAACAGTCAGTAAAAACCAAAGACGAGAAAATGCCGGTGTTAAATTTTGGACCAGTGCTGGAAGGGGTCCATGGATGTTAGCTCTGTTGAATTGATGGCAGGCAGCTGTCTCAGTCTCCACTTTGAGAGGGATTCAGAAACAAAGGGTGTGGTCTTGATCTGATACTGAAAGACTTCCCTAGCTGCCTTTCTGTCTAAAATGCTAGAAGCTCAAGTTTTGGCCAATTGTTTATTGAAAAGGACTATTCGGTCTTTTAAACTCTCTCTCTCTCTCTCTCTCTCTCTCTCTCTCTCTCTCTCTCTCTCTCTGTGTGTGTGTGTGTGTGTGTGTGTGTGTGTGTGTGCGTGTGTGTATGAATGTTTTGCCTGCATGTATGTATTTGCACCACACACACATGCCTAGCGCCCATATGCATCATTACAGGGCATCAGAGTCGTGAGGCATCATTTGGGTGCTGGGAACTGAATCCTGGTCCTCTGTGAGAGCAACAGCTACTCTTCTGAATCATCCCTCCAGCACCAAGGACTATGTATGATCTTCTGTTCCCTCAACAGGATGTTCACCCCCTGATTTATCTTAGTCCCTGCCAGTAAGTGCTGAGGATTAAAACTGTTAGGAGCCACCCTACAGGGGACTCTGCAGCCTGCAGGCTACACTTCCCAGAACTGCTGCCCTCCCCTCTCCAGGGAGGGAACTGTGGGTTCCTGTACCCACACCCTGAAATGCGTCCTCAGAAGCAGGCTCTAGATGCCAGCTGTGAGGAAACACACTGATGGGAGACCCTTGGAGATGGGGATGCTAGAGAAGGAACATCCACAGTTAGAATCTCCTGTGACCTGAGGTTGGAGATGGTCATGCTAAGGGTGGCTTGGGGTTAGAATTCCCTGTTTTCTTGCCGAGAGGTGTCTCTAAGAGCTGCAGTCAGGGATTCTGAGACATGGCGTGCCCTAAGGAAGACCATCAAGACAACCACATAGAAATTTAGTTCTGTTTTATTGTCTTGAGCATTCTGACAGGTAGGGTCCAGATCATCCCCACAGCATCCTTGGTGACATTTACCCTCTTTGTTTATTCAAAAAGGAGATCATGGAGTTCACATATCAGTAAGATTATGTTTAGCCAGTTAATAGGAAGTGGGTCAAATGCGTTTAGGATGTGGCTTTTGTTGGAACATTGTAAGGTATGGAGTAGGTGTGTTCTGGTCCCTGACTTCTCATCTGAACCCAGTGACAGCAATTTGTGTTTCTGGTGACTGGAGAGAGGGGGCCCTGGCTGGGAGCCCACATGCATTCATTCACTCTGGTCAGACTGCTTCAGCTGGCCCCACTGTCTCAGTGTAGCCCATATAAAGGAGATTTGCAAATACCTCTGCTCACATGTGTCTGGGCCATACTTCCCTTTCTGTAGGTGTCTGGGGGACACAGGGTGCCTCAGGTGCCTCATCATGGGGTCCTAAGGAAGTACATCTGAGAAGTGAGTTTATATGACCCCAGCAGTACACAGTATTTCTAGTGAAGTAGGTGCTGATGTACTTCTAGGCAAGAAGGACTAGTAATGTTAGAATTAATATTAGTAGTTCAGTAATTTTAACCTCCTGAGGCCTCGGGGATGGACAAGGTGGCTCAGCAGATAAAAAGGAGTGCTTATTGCTTTGGCAGGGGGACAGTTTCTAGTCCCAAAGGGCTTTAGCACTCTCTTTTGACTGCCATAGCCCCCTCACCCCACACATATTTCTAAATGGACGTACTTTCTCATACATACACCCCCATACACAACACATCACAGACATTCGCATACACATCACACACATACCATACACATCATATACATATACATCATACGCATATCATACACACAGATACCATACACACATACTATATACACATCATACACACATACATACATACATACATAACACACATACATAACACACATACATATTATACACATACATCATACATATATCACACACAAATCACATACCATACATATCACACACACATCTCACATATACATACCATACACACACATTATACATACATATACATCATACATACACACATCATATACATTCATATGTGCATCATACATATATACACACAGATACACATAATACACATATCATACACACATACCATACACACCATACACACACATCATACACATATGCGTACACATCATACACACATGCACGCACATCACACACATCATACACACATGCATGCACATCGTGCACACATACACGTATACACACACATGCCATACACTCATCACACACACCACGTGTACACGCTATACACATATATCACACACATTCTACAAACATCATACACACATCACATATACCATACACACACAATAGCAAAACAACAACAAAACCCACTGACTGAAGCTTCATTGAACTGATGTAATATGCATTTGATCTGTCACTTTTTATCAGTTTATTTTTGTTTCTTAAAGTTGTTATTTCTTGAAAAATTATTTAGCAGTGTGAATTTTAGATGTCTCAGAGAGAATTTCCATCACAAATCCAGGCAGGTTAGTTGGGCATGACGGTATTCACCTGTAATCCTAATTCCTGCACTCTGGAGGCAGAGGCAGAGAGGCAGAGAGGCAGAGGCAGAGAGGCAGAGAGGCAGAGAGGCAGAGGCAGAGGCATCTTAGCTCGAGGCCAGCCTGGCCTGCATAACAAGTTCCGGGACAGCCAAGGCTACAGAGTGAGGCCCTGCTTCAAAATCCAAAGGAACCAAGTCCATTACATCTCAGTGGCACGCTTTCTCTCTCTCTTCTGCAGGTAGGACACTAAGACCTGGGGGCTGAGGGGCTGGATCAAGGCCAGATTGACACATATTGTGTGTTTACAATGTACAGTTAGGGGTTGTCTTAGTGTTTTACTGCTGTGAACAGACACCAGGACCAAGGCCACCCTTATAAGGACATTTAATAGGGTTAAGGTTACAGGTTCAGAGGTTCAGTCCATCATCATCAAGGTGGGAGCATGGCAGTGTCCAGGCAGGCAATGGCGTAGGAGGAGCTGAGAGTCTACATCTTCATCTGAAGGTCTCTAGGAGAAGACTGCCTACCAGGTGGTTAGGAGGAGGGTCTCATTGCCCGCCCTCACAGTGACACACTTCCTCCAGCAAGGCCACACCTACTCCAACAAGGCCACACCTCTTAATAGTGCCACTCCCAGGGCCAAGCATATTCTAACCACCAGAGAGGTGAAGAGGTGAAGCACTGGCTGCGGTTGGGTTGCAGAGGGGTCCTGGTTTGGTTACCAGCACCCACCTGACAGCTCAAAAGCATTTGTAACTCCAGTTGAAGGGAGCAGTAGCCACGCACGTGTGCACACATAGCCATGCACACATGCATGCAGGGAAAACACCCATATACATAAAATAAAACTACATTTAAAAAACAATTTAGTCTTTTCAGGTGAAAGCACAGGAGTACTTACTCATGCTGACTAGTGTTATGTGCTGGAGCCTGTGTAACTTTCACACAATCTGATTTCTTCCTCAGGACTTAGAGTCAGGCTGTGGTACTAGCACTTTACAAAATGAAGGTGGTAGAAGAGCATGTAGCATGCCTTCTATGTGGCTCACAGGTTTTGTTTCTTCCCCCCCTTTTCCATCTTTTGCCCTCCCCTCCAACTGCTTTTTCAAGACAAAATCTCCCCACACAAATGGGTATCAAACTCACTAATATAGTCAAAGCTGGCCTTGAACCCAGATAGATCCTCATGGCTGTCTTGAGTGCTGGGATTATAGGCAGTGTCATCATGCCTGATCTACAGAGCACATCGGCTTCTTTGTGAGTTCACCAAACCCTCTGGCTGGTTTCCTGCGCTGGGCCCTCCCTTCCTGCCCTTCCTCGTTGGTGGCTCCTGCCTTCGCTCCTTTTGTGTTTATGTGTTACCAAGCAATGCTTTTAATACTTACCAAAAGCTGGGCATTTGTGTTTGCAAACTCTAATGCATCTGGTTCTCCTAATTCTTCTGAAGTAAATACTGTTATCATACCATTTATACTGAGCCCATGGGGGGCAAAGAAACATCCCAGGGTCCTGGCTGTCTTTTGAGTAGACAAATAATAGTTTTTTTGTTTTTGTTTTTGTTTGTTTGGTTTTTCGAGGCAGGATTTCTCTGTATAGCCCTGGCTGTCCTGGAACTCACTCTGTAGACCAGGCTGGCCTCGAACTCAGAAATCTGCCTGCCTCTGCCTCCCAAGTGCTGGGACTAAAGGCGTGCGCCACCACCGCCCGGCCCAAATAATAGTTTTTGATGAGCCTTCTCTTCCCCTTTGCTGTTAGGAACAGTCTCTATTCTTCACTGAAGCCTACATTACTCTGCCTTCAGGAGAACCCAATCAATTTGCCTGACATCTCTCTTCCTACCTACACGAACCCTGCCTTTCCTGTCTGCTCCACTGTTTTAGTGAGTGATGTTAACCATTCACTTCCCCAGGCCAGAATCCCAGTTGCTGTTCTGGGCCCTGCATCATCCAGAGGCCAGGACTCGCAGTTGGTGGCTATCCCATCTCCTCTTTAAGGGGTGGTCTTCTGAGAGGCAAGATGACCTTAGAAGGTCTCGTCTTACACTGAGTACTGCTCTCGTTAATCTATGCCACACATTTTAGTATCTCTATCCCTTCTAAAGACCTGTCTTTCTACAAGTGTACTCAAGGCCTTGGCAATGGCTTCTTGAATGAAGGAAGGATTATAGGGCCCTCCTGCTCTGGAACCCCGGAACAGCCTTCCTGAAGTCTGTTCGGACATCTGAGCGTGCTCTGTTGCCTTCTGCCACAGGGCAGAGTGTTAGTCTGGTGGCTTTCTCGGCTCCCTGTCTTGGCCGTCATCCTAGAAGCTCTTTGGGCCTAGCTCAGGTAGGTTTCTAAACTGACATTGCTGATACATTTCTTTTGTTATCCTTTGATGTTGAGCACCAAACCGTGAGCTTTGCACACTGTGAACACATGCATGCCCTGATCCCTCAGCTCTTGTCTGTGAATTTTACACCACGATGAAAAAAACCTGTGTTTTCTCCGCTTAGTTCATTAGCAGCAGCCACATGACTGCTACGCGCCCGATGGAGCCAGTGTGACAGAAGAGTCTGGGCTTTTAAGTTTCTTTAATGGCTTAGGGTGTAGCTCAGGTAGAAGGGTACTTCTAGCCCCAGCCCTCCTCAGCTCTTCTCTCCTCCCCCACTTTGCATGCCTCAGCTGTGGGTAGAGGGTTGCTGGTTTCTTTGGCCTCCTTGGTGGGAAACACCCCAGCTATGTTATCCCTAGGTTTGGGAAGGCTAGAGTAGGTCATTACACAAGCGTAGATTGGAAAGGTGGTGGAGTGGCATAGGATTAGCAGAAACGTCCATGTTGTAATACCCTCTTCAGTTTGTGCCTCTGTGTGAGGAGAGCCTTAAGTGGCCAGCATAGCCCAGGCCTCTTCCCTGCTCTTGGGCTGCAAACTGAGGTGCTAGTCATCTACTGAGATGGCTGACTCTGCAGTCGCTTCTTAGGCTCTGCATGGAAACATGGCATGCCTTCCATAGTGTGCCCACCTATGGGGGACATTGGACATATTTAGAGACACAGCAGGGAATATTGAAATAATTCGTATAATGAAAGAAATACCAAGATATAGCCCATAGTCACAGGTTAACCTTAAAAAGGGACATTTATCCGAAGAACAATAGGAAGAGTGGAGGGGATTCCATTGTAGTTACAGAAATAGAACACTTGCAGTCATCCTACAAAGATGGCACATGATTCTGTTAGGTCACACTGCAGTAATTACTGAGTTTGCATGTATTGAGTACAAGTTATCTGAGTACTGGTGGTCCAGACAGTTCCAAGTACAAAGTGATATTTTATGAATTTTAGCAGAAGGTGTGTCCTAGCAGGGTTTTAGGACCAGGTAGTGAAGTTCCAGGACAACCTGGACTACACACAGAAACACTGTTTCAAAACCAAACTAAACCAACCAGTCAACCAAACAGAAGAAAGTCTGAAATATGTTTGCTATTGCTACTGGTTTTGACTGGCATGAAACCAAGTAAATAGTGAGAAATCTTTAAATATATTCCATATTTTTTTTCCTTTCCATCTGCCTGTCGGAGACAAGTCTCACTACATAGACCAGGCTGGTCTCAAACTCATAGATATCCTCTTTCCTCTGCCTCCTAAGTGAGGTATAAAGGCATAAGCCACCACATCCAGCTCAGCTGAACTTTTTAAAAAATGATTTATTTATTTACTTATTTTATGAGCACTAGTGTTTTGTCTGCATGTTTGTCTGTGTGAGGGTGCCAGGCCCTCTAGAACTGGAATTATAGTTCTGAACTGTCATAGGTGCTGAGATTTGAACCTGAATCCTCTTAGAAGGATGTTTTATAAAATTAATTCAATCAGTGTTCTAAACCACTGAGACATCTCTCCAGCTCCCCAGGAGCTGGAGACTCTTTGGGATTTGTTTTATAGTGAAACCTTTAAAAATTGCCTCTGAGAAATGAGCATGAGGTGGAGAATTTTCTATGTTCACAGATGTCATAGACATTGGGATGGGAACTTGAAATGTGGGTAAGTAGGTGGAATATGTTATAAATATGATTACCAAGGGTAATCACTTAGAATTTTAATATTAAAAAATAAAATATTAATTTTAATATTAAAATATTTAATAATTAAAGTCATTATTTAGTGCTGATGTATATAGTTAAGTTTGGCAGAAATCTTAGAAATGGGTGTGTAGCTGTCCGAGGCCTTAGTAAAGTCTGTGTCTTAAAGTCAAGTAGGTGTCTAGTTCTTCATGTAGTCTTTTGATTAAACCAAGTACAAAATACATCTGTAAGACTTCCCAGGTAGTCTTAACTCACTGCAGTCATCCTCGGGCCGACAGCAACTTGTCTCACTGCACAAAACTTCTTATAGCGAGCTGTGTCTTACTTGCCTACTTAAGGTGTACTTAAAAAAAAATTTATGTGGATCAAAATGAACACACTATAGATATTTGAGAGGAAGAGTTTGTATCAAACGTAATAGAGTTTTACCTACAAGTTACAAAGGCGCCTTAGTTTTAGTAATCATGCACACACACACACAAAGCAGAGTCAGGTGGCTTGCCAGGTGAGTTTTCGGGGGAGTTAAGATGAAGCAGAGTCATGCCATTACAGTCTGATTTCAAAAATAACATGGCAGTGTAGAAAAATAATAAGAGAGTTTGTTACAGAATGCAGCATAATAAAAGGAATCTGATTTAGCTTATGAACAAATTTGCCTGGGTGTTAAAATGTTGTATAAAATTATTTTTTCTGCAAAGGAAACCTGGAAGATTGAACCTTGGCTGTAGACACTGGGAAATATAAAGTTAAAAGTGTATATAACAGAGCCCTGGCTGTCTGGAATCGTTTTGTAGACCAAGCTGAGCTCAGACTCAGAGATCCGCCTGCCTGTGGCTCAGAAGTGCTAGGACTAAAAGGCTTGCACCAGCACACCCTGTGAAGGAAAGCTTTTCTTAATCACATGCTAATGTCAGCAAAGCCTTTGATTGGCCTAAAGACACATCCAGTGGGTTCGTGAAACTGACAGTTTTGATTATTCTAGAACATACTTATATATAGTTAGACTAGATGTAAAGTTACAGCTATATTAAATTTTGAAATGATTATGAAATAGTGGGTATGGAACCATTTGCTATCCATTGCAGCAGTAATTCCCCCCACTTGTCAACAGAACTTGTTTGAAGTAAGAATTGAGCACTTCCCGTATTGAACATGTAGCTGTGCTCTCTGCCATCTTTGCTGTGGATCTAACCTTCTGAGGTTACCTGCAGTTTTCAAATGCTCTGCATCTTCGATGCTCTTCAAACATCTCAACCCTTCTTTACGATTCAGTCTCTCGTTCCAACCACTCGCTTCTGTGGGAAGCTGATCTTAAGTGATTCCCGTGTATTTCTCCTTTGCATCAGTCTGGTGCCTAAGGCATCAGTCACTCTTAGACAGCTGTCCAGCTCGCTGAGGGACCTCTGCCTTTCTTTATCCTGTGGCTCTTGCTTCCCATTGTGCTCACTCAAGTTTGCTCCTGACGGATGAGGCTGCTCTCGATATATGCATGCTGATGTAGCAAAGAGAACAAATTATTTTCATCCTTAGTGTTGTCTAAAGATTTGCTTTTTCTTTTTCTTTCTCCCCTTTTAAATGGAGTAAAGGATATCGCTGGCTAGTTACGCTGTGTAGATGCATTTCAACTTGACACAAACTGAAGTCATCTGAGAGGAGGAAACCTTGATTGAGAAGATGCCTCCATAAGATTGGTCTGTATGCAAGCCTGTGGGCATTTTCTTAATTAGTGATTGATGAGGGAGGGCCCAACCCATTGTGGGTGGTGCTGTCCCTGGGCTAGTGGTCCTGAGTTCTGTAAGAAAGCAGGGTGAGCAAGCCATGGGAAGAAGCCAGTAAGCAGCAGCCCTCCACAGCCTCTGCATTAGTTCTTGCCTCCAGGTTCCTGCCCTGAGTGAGTTCCCGTCTTAGCTTCCTACAGAAGTGGATGTGGAAGTGTAAGACAAATAAACCCTTTCCTCCCCAACTTGCTTTTTGCTCATGGTGCCTCTTCACAGCAGTTGAATGTTGATCAAGACACCAGTATATCAGAAATTGCCTTTAATAATCTCTCAGTGCTGCCTTTTGAACAAGGTAGTATTGAGTACACTTACATTTTTAAAACTTGTTTTATGTGTATGGATGTTTTGCTTGCATATATTTCTGTCTACCATATGTGTGCCTGGTGTCCATGGGGGCCAGAAGAGGTTTTCAGACCTCTTGGAACTAGAGTTAGAGGTTCATGCTGAGGCACTATGTGGGTGCTATGTGGAAGTCAGGTCCTTGGGGTTGGGGGGTAGGAACCCAAATCAACAAAACAAACCAACCAACAAAATCCACGCTGACCAAACTCTCCAGCCTAATTGATTACACTTTAAATTTCCCTCTGAAATTAAAAAAGGGGGGGCGCTTTTCAGAACCCCTTTTTAGTGTAAAAGAATATAGGAAGTGTCCATCGCAAGTGGCTGGGTCAGCTGCACAAAGTAAGCCATTTCCCACAGGAGCATCTTGCCTCTGGTGCCCTTTAAGAGTCTGGGATGCCTGGGTACCTGGACAAGGGGTGGCCCCAGGAGATCTGTTCCCCGGGTCATCTGTCTTACACCCATTTGTTATCAGGCTTAGCACTCTGCTGGATATGGATATAGGAAGTCATTAGCTCAAAATAGATAAAAAAGAGTTGAAAAATGTTTTCTATGTTTTTTTTTATTGGGCCGACAAATGTGGTGTCATTAGCCCCTTTGTTTATAATATCCCAGGATATTTTATAACATTAAGTAAAATTAGCAATCAGGAAGTTTTACAAAATTCATATTAGTCTTTCTTCAGTCTTTGGCAGGATGGTTGAGTCCAATTTTTCTTCAACTTAAATAGGTTAATTAAAAAGTATGCGTTTCTGGATCTGCCTCTTAGCTCTTCTATCTTCTGTATTATACTTACAATCTAAAGTTAAAGTTACTCAGGATAACATTAAAAAGTTATGAGTTTAGATACACAGTTTACAGATACATTTTTTTGTGTGTACAAGGACACCATATAGTAATGTATATAGATGTGCGTGTCCTCGTTTCTCTTTGGTGCTCACTGGTGAAAGCTGGGGTGCTATTGGACTGTGCGACAGTCTTCTGTGGAACCATGCAAAGTTGGTTGGGACCATGGAACCATGCATGCATGCAACAAGAAGACCATGCTGAATTTGTTTCATTAGTGTGGTAGGAGATTTTCAGCCTTTGGGCTAAGGCCAGGGTGCTGCCTGCCAGCTCATGATCTGGCTTCAGGGAGTGACAGTTAAGGCCAGGCTGCAGAGTGTGAAGGCCTTTCTCCAAAGGTTGTAATTTCTGATTTTGTACCAGAGTGGCACAACTTGGGAATGGCGGGGGGAGGAGTATGATGGGTTTTGATCATTTAGAAAAAAATGCCTGGGGCCTTCAGGGTCTTAAGTTGTTAGCTCAGTGTTACTTGATTGTTACCTTTAATAAAGCAATTGCTAGTTCTCAGCTAATGGGGGTTGGGAGACTTTCATCCGAAAGGCAGTTTAGAACATTCAGCCATCTCAGGGTTATGTAGAAATAACTGAAAGCTTTCTGCAAGAAACCTGAGAAACAGTACATTATGTAACATGGCATAAGACTATTGTTAACTGAATTTTTTTGCCTTAACAAAATGATCATTAAGTAGATGGACACATTGTAAGCCACCGTTAGATGTCCACTGCTTATAACCTATTAAATATTCAGATCTGCCTCTAAGAACTGGTGAGACTTTTTTGGATGAAGTCATCATTGTTGGCCAGTTGCAGATACCAGAACCTTCTTTTCCTTTAAAAGCTTTATCATTGTATTGCTTGGTTGGTTTCCTGGAACAAGTGTCACTTGTTATTGTTTGTTCTCACTTTGAGTGGTCCTCCATCCTGCTGAGGAAGAAAAACTCGTAGACCGAGAGCCAAGTGACCAAACATTCATATGCAGATTCCACGTGCAGGGTCGAGAGTGGGGGTAGGGGGTGAGAGATGCTCTGAGACTGTATTTTGCAAAGCCTGCTGAGGTCCTGTGGTCCTGTCTCCAGACCCCAATTCAAACGGCAAATCTCTAAGAAGAGTCAGGGAAACAAGGAAGGACAGCAGAATTCGTGGTGCTCTGTGACCCTTGGCTAGATGGCTATCCCAGGGAGAGAGGGAGACTCAGACGGGTGCTAACAAGAACAAGGATCCTAGATGGGAGAGAAGCCAGGCTGCACAGGGAGGGGGCAAGGGGCAGGAGAAAAACAGATGGCAGGTGAGGGAAAGGATTTGGGGGCGTTCATAATAGGAGGAGGTACTTGGGCATCTGATGGCAGCATCCATTCAGACACACTCAAACTTGTAGACAGGATCCTGAAAGCCAAGAGAAGGTCTTTAAGGATTTCACAAGAAGCAAGAAATGACTTATTAAGTCAGTAGTCTACAGAGGATAGGCCATTCCCGGGACTTTAGAGAACCAGGTCACCTTCCAATTTGATTTCCTTCAGTGACAGACACACAAAGGCCTGGCTCTGTAGCAGAGTCCATCTGAGGGAGAAAGTACAGGAGGAGGAGGAGGTGCTTATGCAGGAGGAGGAGGAGGAGGAGGAGGAGGAGGAGGAGGAGGAGGAGGAGGAGGAGGAGGAGGAGGAGGAGGAAGTGGAGGTGGTGGTGGAGGAAGTGGAGGTGGTGGTGGAGGTGGAGGTGGAGGTGGAGGTAGAGGTGGTCCAGGTCCAGGTCCAGGTCCAGACAGATCTGAGACACCGGAGCAGCAAGCTGCCTGGGGATGAGGCCGCATCTGTTTGGCTTAGTGTTGGATATGCAGGGTGTCAGATATCTTACATCATCAAGATTGGTCATTATCTGATGAAAAAAATGAATGTTGGCCCTGCAATCTTTGTTAAGGTTTAAAACTCACTTTGTGGCTCTGGGGATCAAATCCAAGGTCATATATTTACCAAGCATGCCTTCTAAGCTAAATTGCATAACCAGTCCCTGTTTTCTCCTTCCTTCCTCCCTTCCTCCCTTCCTTCCTCCCTTCCTTCCTTCCTTCCTTCCTTCCTTCCTTCCTTCCTTCCTTCCTTCCTTCCTTCCTTCCTTTCTTCCTTGTTTATTCATTCCTTTATTTCTTTGGTGTTGTTTTAAAGACAGGCTCTCATTCAGTAGCACTGGATTGGCATTGGATAAGTAGACCAGGCTGACCTTGAACTCACAGTGATCCACCTGCCTCTACCTCCTGAATGCTGGGATTAGAGGTATGAGCAACACCACATCTAGCCCCCAGGTTTATTTTTAATATATTATTTAGACTAATGCTGGCCTGCAGAAGGAACATCCATAATTTTAAATAATTTTCTGTACAGTTCAGAATTATTCCTATCACAGGTAAAATGATCAAAATGGAAATCTGTGTTAGGAAATAAAGGAGAGATGTTAAAGGTTGAAAGTGTAGTTAGAATGAACATATAGAAAAATACCACATAGTATATAGCACAGGGGATGATATTGGCCTTTGAAACAATACAAACTTCCATGACCAAGATGGCCACTATTCAAAATGGTCTTTCTCCCTCCGACTCGGACGGACCTTCAGGAAGCAGTGTGTAGCGTTTTTTGTCGGTGGGCTTTCTGCACTGACACAGGTGCTGCATCTCTGTCCTGCCTGATGATGATGATGAGCGCTTGAGTTCATGTTGTTTTTAAGAGTAAGAACTACTTTTTTTTTTTTTTTTTTTAGGTTTTTCAAGGCGTAGCCCTGGCTGTCCTGGAACTCACTCTGTAGACCAAGCTGGCCTCAAACTAAGAAATCCGCCTGCCTCTGCCTCCCAAGTGCTGGGATTAAAGGTGTGGGCCACCATTGCCCGGCAAGAACTATATTTTAAAAATTTATTTAATTTTAATGGTTTTAAAAGGCAACACATGGCTAGTAGCGGCTGGCTTAGGCAGCACAATTGTAACATATCCCACAGTGCCCAGGAAAATTAATGGGGAAGAAAATGTGGTCTTGGCTAGATAGTTCCGGAAGGACCCCACTTAGTCCAGGAGGCAGATTTGAAATTGCCTAGTGATGAGCTGATGTTGTGACTTGGAGGCACTTCCTGATTCCTTTATCTGGATGTTTGTCATCTGGAGAGATGCCTTTCCAAAGGCATCCCATTGGAAGTTCCTCTTTCCAAGTTGGCTGTTGGAGGCTGTGTTGCTAGTTGGGGGCTGGGGGGTGGGGGTCGATGGTTACTGCCCATGGGGCTCTGTTTAGGACTTTCCATTTGAATTCCAGCTCAGCATCCAACCTTTATCTTACGTGTTCACTTATCACCATGTGGATTCTTTTCTTTTTCTTTCTTTCTTTTTTTTTTTCCGAGACAGGGTTTGTCTGTGTAGCCCTGGCTATCTTGGAACTCACTTTGTAGACCAGGCTGGCCTCGAACTCAGAAATCCGCCTGCCTCCGCCTCCCAAGTGCTGGGATTAAAGGCATGCTCCACCACCAGCCTGGCCTGTTCTTTTCTTGATAGTACTGTCTCCTTGGTGACAGAGAGGTGAGGGTGGTGATACACTGTGTTCCAGCTGCAGGGCACGGCTTGAGAAACTGAGGGAGACTTCCCTCCATGCAGTCTCTGCCAGTTCTTTTCAGGGCCTTTGGAGGTAAAGGAGAGAAGTTGAAAAAGCCACCCAGAATGGCGCTAGTAGGAGCCAAGAAAGCCTCGGCATCTCACGGCAAACCCCCTACAACTTCATACTTGTTAGAGTGTGCTGCACATTCGTGGAAGAGTTCTGCTGTCCGTGTGGTTGAACTAGAGGAAATGTTTGCATCTGAAAGGTGTTTTGAATTCACCCATTTCCTCGATAGGTTTCTGATCTATGCCTGTGATAAAACATCTGCACCTTGGTATTGCATTAAAACTCGGGTGCACAAAAGCCATTGTGTTTCCAGAATCGTGGGACAATTAGGAACTGGTTAAGTTTTGTGAGGTCGGAAAGACACTGCATTAAATAGAAAATCAATGTGACACTATTTAATAAACACTAACTTATAATGACATCATTTACATCTCAAATATTTATAATTCCTCATTGACTTCTTGTGTATTTGCTGCTCTTACTGCTGATTTTTATGTCTTTAACTTAAAGATTCAGAAATCTTGTCGCATTAGGGATCAAGCCCAGGGTTTTGTTCATGCTAGGCCAGTACTTGGAGCTACATTCTTACCTCACTGCTGGTTCTTTGTGCTGTTTACTTTTTAGACCTGCTTGTTGATTCCCAGGGAAATCACGAGCAGTCTTCACTTGGTCCTCTTACCTGCTTGTTCCTAAACGTGTGCTCTGATGGGAAGTTCCTCAGAAGGAAGGCCTCTGCTGGGTGAAGAAGTTGCGCTTCATGGGCATAAAGCTGATGCGAGCCTTCTGCTCTCCTTCATCCCTTTGTCCCTTTCTATTCAAAAAACTGTTTGCCATTCAAACGTTAATCTAAGACTCATTAACCTATATAAGTGTTTTTTTTCATCTGTGAAGAGGAACTTGGGGCAGAGGCCCAAAAGTGCTTGCAAGCTCAGAGCTGCTCGCAACTGGCATTGAGCTTCTGCCCATGCCAATCGTTCTCTTCAGTCTTGTGCCCCTTGATGCACTTGTGAACTCTCCCTGAGTTACACCATGGTTATTAAAGTTTGTTTCTCTCTCTTGAGGGTGCTTTTAATGCGAAGCTACTAGAAAATAAACCCATTTTTTTTCTGATTGTTACTCTTAGGTGTGGCCCACTCGACAGTGATATATAGGCACAGGTAATGTAGACATTCAGTGTAGAGAAGGGTGAAACCTTCAAAATGGAGCTTTATTTTAAATATGTTCTAAAAACTGAGAATCATGTTGCAGCTGCTATTTGGGAAAATGGTCTTTCAGATGGTCTTAATAAAAAAAACTGACCAAAATCAATTAATTAGGTTAGCTCAGATTGGAAGTATGGGCCTTGGTTACCAGATGGATTTCTGGCACAGTTGCCAGTTAGTCTGAGGTGTCAGAAAAGAATTGAGGTGACCTTGGTGGCCAGAGAGCTAGCAGTCACTGCAGAGCCACAGGTTTTTAACTCCTGCCTGGGGCACACCTGAGCGTGGTCACAGCTGCAGTGGGTCACATGCTTGCTTGATGCAGTCTAATGCTGGCATTTTTCATGCCTCCAGGAGTGGATTCTTAATGGGAATGAGTAGGGAACCGGAAGGAGGGGAACAAAGCCAAGTGTCTGGTATAATCACTCTCAGTGAGCCTCTGTTCTGTCTCTTCTCGTGCCTGTACAACTTCTCTTTCCCTTCTGCTGGGTCCTTAGCTATAAAAAGCAAGTGTCAGCTCCACCGCTGCTGCTTCAGGCAGGCCCTGCAGTGCCCTGGGCTTCATGATCCTACAGGAGAGGGTAGCAGGGCCCTCTGTTCTCTTTACCCCTGGGCAGAGGTGGGCAGGATCTACCCAGGCAGTGCTGTTCTTGCCGCCAGTCCCACACACACTTGGTGTGCCCCAGCAGATGAAGCTGTTGGGATATGAAGGAAAGTCTTCCAGAACTTACAGGTGATACTATCTCCCTTAAAGCTGTTGCGGTAGGTGGGCTGCACGGCTGGCTTAAACTGTTTATCAATTCCATCGCAACATTTCTTTCCTTGGAAGTTAAGAGTGAGCCCTGAGCAAACGAAGAAGTGACTTTTTAAAGCTTTTTAGGTTAGGCACAAATTCAATTTATCAATATTTGTTGCACTTGGCACTGGAGATTTCTACTCTTTGCTCTGGACTTTTAGTTGTTCTGAAAAAGAAAAAAAAAGCAGCAGTATATGTTCAGAGAAGCGGCTTTCCCGTGCACTTGATTCTCTCCTGTCTGACCTCTGCATTTGGAAAAGGTACATCAGAAAATATGTGGCAGTTAGTGGCAGAGTGAGGAGACCTTTGACGTTGGCTGACAGCTGTCACCTGGAAGCTGCAGACCCTCTTAGATGTCACGTCTGTAGTGCTGACAGTGAGGAGGAATGTTGTTTACATTTCCATAACAGTTTCCTCCGTGTTACGAATACATTAGGACTGGGCAGGTAGAAGAGGGGCTTATCTGTCTCATGGGTGACTCCTTACAGAGTTGGTTATTTGCATATTCTTGTAGAATTCCTGACTGAGTCTGTTTAGAGCTTCGCTGGAAATTCTCCATCACGTGCTTCTGTGCCCCAAGTGGGTCAGTATCACCCAGTGCTTAATGTGCTTAGGAGAGGAAATCAATGAGTTAAATTCCAAAGATGTCTAAGATTTTAGGCATTTTTCTTATGTGAATTCATTCTTTATTAGGTTGTTGATTCAGTAAGCAGTGAACAAAAACACTTTTCTGTTTTGGTTGTTAAAACATTCTTCAAATCAAATTGGTTATTTTAATCTGACCCCAGATCTATCAGAGTTTATAGCTAAGGCAGAAAGCTGGGACGCTATTCGGTTAGCATAGGAGGTGAAGGGATGTGCCAGCTAGCCCACTCCCTCCTGCTGTGTCCTGCTTTGTCCTATAAGGTTTTTAAAAGGTCTGGTGGATATTTTTAACTTTTTTTTTTCTGTTAAAGTACTATCCAGTTTTGGCTAGTTTCTGAAGAGGTCTCTGTCTCTACCAACAGGAACCTACAGCTAGTTTCCCTGAGTAGGCATTGGGGGTCCTTAGCTCTTACCACAGTCAGTAAAATGGAGCCGGTGTCTCGACCCTGCTACCATCCGCCCCACAATTCTGGAACGCGATGGGCCCAGAGCCATGAGTGAAATTGGTCCTCACGGAGAATGAAAGCTTCCCTTGTAGTCTCTTTCTGAATCTTGTCTATTCCTGCTATTAAGTATAATGAAATTATGAATTTATTGTGCTTTTCTCGAGCTTGCTTTTCAACCTCATTACGGGCGCTTTCTTGTTAGATGCTTCTGTTGCCGTTACAGAGTTGTATGTGGGCTGTAAATATCTAATTTGTACAAAATGACTGATTTTGGTATTTGTATAATCCTCCAGTCAATTTAACTAAGTTGGGCTTTTCCCAGTCCCCGGTGCCGCGCTCACCGCTCATCTGATTACCGCTCAGGGGAGTGAGGCTAAGGGCGGCTGTTGGGAACCAGAGCATTCCCAGGGCCTTAGCCCAGCAGATGGGCTGCTGGCTATATTCATACATCTGCTTGCCTGCTGTGGCAGCTGCTGCTGCTTCATGTTGTGTCCTTTTGTTCTGTTCCATCCGAGAACGGAATGTGAGGAAGTGTAGTGAATGGATTAATTTAAGGTTAAGGTTAGTGTTTTGCTGCTTTTCCACGTAACAGATCATAATGCTTCTGGTAGAAGCTAATGAGTTTCCCTTAAAGTGAACTAGATTTGTAAAATACAGCTCAGCAAGGGGCCTGGGTTGGTATTGTTGATGGGAACTAAATTCAAATGTGTAAAATACCCGCAGCTTTTATCATTTGTTCCTAATTCTTTGTTTTCTTTTTTCTTTCTTCCCACCTCCCACTCCCTTCCAGGACCTATATCCAGATTTCACCGCTCGACACTGCAGGGTCCAAGAGAATTAAGGAAATCTAGAATGACACGAAGAAGATTAGTTAAGGATTATAGGTTTTGAGGACGAGCACCCCAGAGAAGTGAAGCACAGACAAGCTCCCAGGCTGTGTGCGGAGGAGCTGTGTGTTAGAAGAAGATGGCGGATCCAGGAATGATGAGTCTTTTTGGCGAGGATGGGAATCTATTCAGCGAAGGTCTTGAAGGCCTCGGGGAATGTGGCTACCCTGAAAACCCAGTGAACCCCATGGGTCAACAGATGCCCATAGACCAAGGTTTTCCCTCCTTACAGCCATCCCTCCATCATCCTTCCCCTAATCAGAATCAAACCAAGTTGACCCATTTCGATCACTATAATCAGTATGAACAAAAGATGCATCTGATGGATCAGCCTAACCGAATGATGGGCAGCGCCCCTGGGAATGGATTGGCATCTCCGCACTCACAGTATCATACTCCTCCCGTTCCCCAGGTGCCCCACGGAGGCAGTGGTGGCGGTCAGATGGGAGTCTATCCTGGCATGCAGAACGAAAGGCATGGGCAATCTTTTGTGGATGGCGGCTCCATGTGGGGCCCCCGGGCCGTTCAGGTACCAGACCAGATACGAGCCCCCTACCAGCAACAGCAGCCGCCACAGCCAGCTCCGTCAGGCCCCCCGGCACAGGGCCACCCCCAGCACATGCAGCAGATGGGCAGCTATATGGCACGTGGGGATTTCTCCATGCAGCAGCATGGCCAGCCACAGCAGAGGATGAGCCAGTTTTCCCAAGGCCAAGAGGGCCTCAGTCAGGGGAGCCCTTTCATCGCCACCTCAGGACCCGGCCACCTGTCGCACATGCCCCAGCAGAGCCCCAGCATGGCCCCCTCCCTGCGCCACCCAGTGCAGCAGCAATTCCACCATCACCCTGCTGCTCTCCACGGAGAATCCGTTGCCCACAGTCCCAGATTCTCCCCCAACCCTCCTCAACAAGGGGCTGTCAGGCCACAAACCCTTAACTTTAGTTCTCGGAACCAGACAGTCCCCTCCCCTACTGTAAACAACTCAGGGCAGTATTCTCGATATCCTTACAGTAACCTAAATCAGGGATTAGTTAACAGTACAGGGATGAATCAAAATTTAGGCCTTACAAACAGTACTCCAATGAATCAGTCCGTACCAAGATACCCTAATGCTGTAGGATTCCCGTCAAACAGTGGTCAGGGACTCATGCACCAGCAGCCCATCCACTCCAGTGGCTCACTGAACCAAATGAACACACAAACTATGCACCCTTCGCAGCCTCAGGGAACTTACGCCTCTCCACCTCCCATGTCACCCATGAAAGCAATGAGTAACCCAGCAGGCACGCCTCCTCCGCAAGTCAGGCCCGGAAGTGCTGGGATGCCAATGGAAGTTGGCAGTTATCCAAATATGCCCCACCCTCAGCCATCTCACCAGCCCCCTGGTGCCATGGGAATTGGACAGAGGAATATGGGCCCCAGAAACATGCAGCAGCCTCGTTCATTCATGGGCATGTCTTCGGCACCCAGGGAGCTGACCGGACACATGAGACCAAATGGTTGTCCTGGTGTTGGTCTTGCGGATCCACAAGCAATCCAGGAACGACTGATACCTGGCCAACAGCACCCTGGTCAGCAGCCATCTTTCCAGCAGTTGCCAACCTGTCCTCCACTGCAGCCCCACCCAGGCCTGCATCAGTCTTCACCTCCACACCCCCATCACCAGCCTTGGGCACAACTCCACCCGTCACCCCAGAATACCCCGCAGAAAGTGCCTGTGCATCAGGTAAGGGGATGCAGACCGCCTGCCCTGTGGCTTGAAACGCAACACTGTTTACTTGTCCAACAGAATTATCCTTTGTAGGTTGTCTCAGAGTCGCCTCTCCCCGCTCCCCCCACTCACTCACTGGCTCATTTATTCCAGAGTTCTTTAATCACTGTCCTGGGAATTGTGCTAGGTCTAAAGCTGTAGCTGCTTAGTGGTAGTTGACTGAGACTGGGTCCACTGGTTAGGAAAAGCTTCTGTTATTCTCCCCTCCCCCACCCCGCTTTTCTCTGTTTGAAGAATACACTGTAACTTGGTTTCCAGCAACTGCTTGTGCATTAGCTTCCCTTATATCTCCTTTTGTTTACCTTCTGTGGGAAGCTCTGACATATGTGTTTCTATAGTACTTGACCGACTGTTGAAGAGTGAATTTAAGTCACCAGCTATAGGAAATGGCAGGTAATGGCAATTTATAGGAGTTGTTTTGAGACTTGTGTTCCAGCACGGAAGGATCACCGGGTTTTATAAGTTAAGATTTTTGTATCTTTGCCAGTTTATATTTACAAAGGCATTTCACCCCCCCCCCCACCCCTTTGTATATTTTGGTCTCCACGGCCTTGACTTGTGAAGAGCAGTGTGTGTGTGTACAGAGTTTTCTGAGTGCACATTCATCCCCCTAGGCCTGCAGGTCTAGTGTATAGAGGGCGGGGCACATTGGTTCTTCCTGATGGACTTGATCAATTTGGGAGGGAAATCATGACCTGTGTGTGAATGCAAAACAGAGTGAAAGATCACGAGTGCTTAAGTGACAGATGTCCCGGAAGAGGAAGTACCTGTGAAGGAAGAGTGCTTGAAATTCCAGTAAAACTTTCCTTGGGGAAGGGATCCCTGCAGACGTCTCATGCGCTTTAAGGCCATTTCCCCAAACATGTGCACCTGGAGTCGAGCTCTCAGCAGGGAGAAGCAGCTTTGAGAGGGAAGGCTCAGGCCATGGAGAGGATGCTGGGATCCTGTTTTACAGACTTACATGAGGAATTACTTCTGGTGGTCATGTCATCGTTGGAAAGATGGGTGAGCAACAGGAAGTGGGAGCCAGCTGTCCAGGCTTGCAAAGACAGCTGGGATCAGGGATCTGTTAGTGGAAGCAGAGAAGGTTGAATCTGGGTGAAGGAAAGGGCCTGCCCTCATAGTGAGTTCAGTACGGTTCAGTTGAGTGGTGCTGGGGCTTCAGCTTGCCCTTGTCTGCCAGAGCAAAGGTATAGTTGCTTCAGCATGGTACACCCAGTGTCTGTCTCAGGAGCACTGCAGACGTGGCTTACCATGCACACCTAGTGGATGGGAACAGAGCAGACTTCCCATGAGACAGAACGGTCGTCATCCTTCTGGAAAAGGATCCAGGAAATCTCCCCTCACTCTTTCCTCCAGCATGCCCAGAGGCTGATAGGAAATGGGAAGGCAGCTGCCATCAAAGCTGCAGGTCCCGATGGAGAGCCAGCTTCAGAGCCAGCTCTGAGGTTTTCCTTCCTGTTGACTCAGGGACAAACACTCGACAGATCTGTCATAAGGTGGGCCAACCTCTGTACCTCCAAGGCAGAAATGAATGTGGTCTAGTTTTGGGAAAGTAGTGTGTTAGTAATGAAAGGATCGTGCTGAGAGGTGGTCTTATGCACCTTTATTCCCAGGCAGAGGCGGGCGATCTCTGAGGGGGAGAAATAGAGGGGTCTTTACAATGCTTGTTTCTAGCAGTGGGAAGGTGAACAGTTTGTTGGGACTCCCTGAGGACATTGTGGTGGCCCCCAGAAGAGAGAGCTGCTTTCTTACACTTCCTGTTTTCAGAGGACAGTAGCAGCCCTGGCTTCTGAGCCCCAGGGGGACCAGTGTTATGTACTATAGTCTGGAAGACCCCAATGATATTGTGCTCTCAGTAGGCATCTCAGAAGACAAACTCAGAACTTTTCCGAGGCTGCAGGCCCGGATATTTGAGCTGGTGTTTCTTCACAGGTTCAGTGTTTGTATTTTTCTTGACATTTACTTCCCTATTTATGTTTAACTTGGCAACCTCTTCAGTTTTGGGGACAATCAGTTGTTTTGAAAAATAAAGTCAGAAGGGTGTTTGAATCCCTGTTCACCCCTAAGCAAGGTGCTGATACCAGATAGGCGATTTAACCTCCCTGAACCTGATCCTTCGGTGAGACCAGAATGAGAGTGGGCCCCAGAGGCTCAGGTGGAGTAACTTGGCCCTGGCAATGCCCTTTCATCTCTAGGGTGTAGTTTATGACCTCCTGACACCCAGGCTTCTTACACTTGTCATTGTATGTGTAGATAATGTAAGTTTAATTTTATTTTATTTTAAGGAAACAGGTTGCATATTATGAAATTTCACTTAAGACAAAATAGTAGCTGGGTAGTGGTGGCACATGCCTTTAATCCCAGCACTTAGGAGGCAGAGGCAGGAAGATTTCTGAGTTCAAGACTAGCCAGGGCTACACAGAGAAACCCTGTCTTGAAAAACAAAACAAAACAAAAAAGACAAA
>NW_022196896.1:27899117-27932203 GCF_008632895.1 Mastomys coucha | reverse complement strand
CATACACGCTGATAGGTACTTCCCCCAATACATACCCTGATAGGTACCCCCCCACACACACACACATGCTGATAGCTACTCCTTACTCCCCAACCCCCCATGTTGCCAGATGTGAAGAGGTTGGTTGTGGATAGTTCAGAATGCGCTCATGTGATCTAGTCTCTTTCTGAATGACTCAGCCTGGGCAACTAGGTCATTCTAATTGTGCTTTAGAACTACCAAATCCATACTGAATTTCATATAAGATACAGTGGTAGCTCAAGATTGTGCTAGGCATCAGGGAAGCTATTCCATTAGTTTGAAATATGCATGAACTTTGCCCAGTGAATTCCCACACTCATACAAGCTTGTTGACTCTTTGTGAGTTTTTCACCCAACCAACCCAGCCCTGAGCCCTGGCAGTCCTAGAACTCACTCTGTAGACCAGGCTGGCCTTGAACTTTCAGAGATCTGCCTTCCTCTGCCTCCTGAGTGATGGGATTAAAGGTGTGCACCACCACTGTCCAGCAGGTTTTTATACTTTAAAAACAAAAAAAGAAACAAACAAACAAACAAAAACCCCAACCAAACAAAAAGGCAAAAAAACTCCCAAATTGTATTTCTTAAATATTTCATGGAGAGAAAGCAAAAACTCAGTGTCATCTAAAAGCAGTTCTGATATCACAGGCCCCAGCCATAGTATTTAGAAACAGTGGTATAAAGGAAAGTACAGGCTTGGAGTCCGAGCTCTTGGTAACAGAGCCACACATTCCTATCCAAGAAAGGCTTTCCCTACCTTCTGGGTGGAAGCACAGTGATATTAGCAGTATGATCTTGTGAAAGCACTGTCGTGTAGCAAGTGCTAGAGTTGCCCTCACCAAGTTAGCCTCACTAACTTTAGTGTCAGATATTGTTACAGTGGTTTGACTTTAGTTCCTTGATTTCAGGGAACATTTCTCAAACAATGGCCATGCTCTCTGCTTCTGGTTGGAAGACCGGAAACAGCCTTGTTTTTAGGGAAAGAGAGGCCAATAGGGGGTAGCAGCTCTCCTTGTGGAGGCATGTAGGGGGCAGCAGCTCTCCTTGTGGAGGTATGTTGGATCAGTCTGAGTTGAGAGAGGGTGGACAGAGAGTGAGGAAACAGCTAAGGCTTAGCAAGCTGTGATACAAAGTTGACAGAATGGATCAGGCCTCGCCTATCTCACGACTGGAAACGTGGCTTTGAGCACAGGGCACATCCTCTGCTCTGTATTCCTGGGAAGTTTGCAGTGGGGGCATAGCAGAGGAGACTCTGCAACACTAAGGAGTATGAAGGGAGAGAAGGAGGGTTAGTCCAGGAGTAGGCATCTATCCACGCACTGTGCACCAGGAATTGTTCATTTGAAGAGCTTCTCTAAGTGGGTCATCCCTCTTTGTAGCTAAGTCCCAAGTTGCTGAATGGATTTTGTTGCTTAGTTCCATGAGACAGAAAGTTCTGGTGGAGTTTTTAGGATGTGAAACACCGTGCTCTTAAAATCATTGTCATTTGGATGTATTTGTATTCCATTCCTTAGTTTGGCCCTTAAATACTGACCATAAAGGAGAACAGAAGTTAAGGTCTAGGGGCTGGTGAGGTGGCTCATTGGGTAAGAGCACTTTGGAAGAGGACTGCTTTTCCGAAGGTCCTGAGTTCAAATCCCAGCAACCACATGGCGGCTCACAACCACCCGTAATGAGATCTCACCCATAATGATGCCCTCTTCTGGTGTGTCTGAAGTCAGTTACAGTGTACTTATGTATAATAATAAATAAATCTTTGGGCCTGAGCGAGTGGGGCCGACTGGAGCAAGCAGAGGTCCTAAAATTCAATTCCTAACAACCACGTGAAAGCTCACAACCATCATCTGTACAGCTACAGTATACTCACATACATAAATAAACAAATAAATAAGTAAATCTTAAAAAGAAAAAGCGCCGGGCTGTGGTGGCACACGCCTTTAATCCCAGCACTTGGGAGGCAGAGGCAGGCGGATTTCTGAGTTCAAGGCCAGCCTGGTCTACAGAGTGAGTTCCAGGACAGCCAGGGCTACACAGAGAAACCCTGTCTTGAAGAAAACAAAAAAAAAAAAAGAAGAAGAAAAAGAAAAGAAAAGAAAAAAGAAGTTAAGGTCTAGACAGCGGGTAATAATGCTCTGTGCCGTCCCCACACCACCCTGAGGTTTCTAGAACTAAATAAAAGATCTAGAAGAATCAGTGGCTACGGTTGTTGCTGTTGTTATCTTCCTGTGAACAGTTAAAAGCCTTCTAGAAAACATTCTCCTAGAAACCTGACTTAGTCCTTGCCTGACACTCTGCATTCACCCAATATGGTAGAATCATTAGCCACCATTGTAAATATGTGGGAAATTTGACCATACATCTCAAGCCACCTGAATAGAAGTTGTAATTAGAAAATGCAAAATGCCGTTTTTTGGTGACAGGAACATGCATCACCTGTGACCACTACATATGAGGTTGCCTGTGTCTTTATACCTTTAAACTTGTTGGAGCAAGGTGGAAAATAAAAGTCACTGCAAAGAAATCCAGCCTCTAACATGGAGTGGCGTTTCCGGATGTTTCCATGTACATGTACCTGCAGTGCACAGGCCTCCTGCTAAATGTCCTGGGAGCAGCTGGCCCTTAGATGACAGCACAGTCGCCCTGCCTGCTGGGGTATGCTTGCTTTTCCGTGACCCCTTGGCTCCAGGTTTGCCTCTTCCTTCATTTCCTTGTAGCAGCCTACTGACTCTCATGAAGCCTCACTTCTGACTGAATTTGCATATGCTTCAGCTTCATGAGCGAGTGATCTCCTGACACCTTTTCCTCTACTGACATTTCCTCCTCCCCAGAGCTGATTTACCTCAGAGGTCAGAATTTTAGTGAGTTTAAAATAGAAAGTGCCAAGTATAGAGTTAAAGCCCCATTGAAAACACAGGTGCCTTGGAGATCACTGCTGTGTCTCTTAGATAGCTTCTGTTTTGTAAAAAGGGACAATTTTCTGTGGCTATCAAATTTGACATACAATAAGAGTTTAGTTTTTCAGTTATCTGTAAAGTTGGATATTAGGCCACAGTTAAAAATCACAAGGAACTAAGCGACTTTGTTAACTGTGTGTACTTGTGTGAGTTTTATGTGTGCTACATGTGTGCAGAAGCCCATGATGGCCAGAAGAGGGCATCATCTCTAACTGGGGCTCTGGGAGGTTGTGAATCCCCATGTGGTTGCTGGGAACCAACCTTGCGTCCTCCTCCAGGACAGTAAATGCTCTGAACGCTGAGCTGTATCTCCAGCCCCTAGTATCCAAGTTTTAAATATTGTTGAGACAGGGGTCTTGCCATGTGGCTCAGATGTCCTTCAAACTCACCGTGTAACCCACACTAACGTATGATCCTCTGTCTTCTGCCCCCAAGTGCTGATAGAGGCTGGAGCCTCATGCCTGGCTAAGAATCCATTGTTAAGTACTGTCATTTCATCTCGAATCTTGGGTGCCTCCATTTAACAACACTTTGGAAAACTTAGCATTTGCTCTCCACCAAGCACTTTATTAAAGGCAGGGATTGACAGTGTGCTGTTTGCTGGAGGGGAGGCTAGGGCTTACACTTAGTAGGCCTGGGATTTTGTTATTTCAGTCTAATGTCCTGCCCAACATTTCTCAAGAAGTTACTTTGTTCTGTATACACACACACACATATATACCTTATATAGAGGATATATATCAGAAATGGTTTAGTGTAATTATGGCATAATAATACGTAAGTTCTCTAAGACAGAGGTTCCCATCCTTTCTAAGGCTGGATAAGTATTCACATTGCTAGGTAGCATCAGTAGATGAAAATTGAAAGGTTTGAATGCACGAGAGTTCGCAGCACCTTTCTTGAGGGAGAGGTCACTGAGAGTTCATTTGTTTGAACCTGTAAGAAACACTAGTGTGTTTCTTTGGGAGGTAGCTCCAGCCGTTTTCAGGATTGTTAGCTTCAAATGGTGTATGGATACTGTGAGCTGTTAATTTCTGTGTCAGTACAGGCCCGTTCTCTGCTGCTGTCTGTAGTACTTGTTGCCTGTAAGGAAAAAGCCATACTTTTACCAGAAATCTTGAGCCACCTTCTGTCCCTCTGTACCTTTCACTCTCTGCCTGTTTATTCTTTGTCTTAGCCACCATTCAGAAGGGGAGGCTCTGGAGGTGCAGAATACAGTTGGTTGGGAGGTAATTAGTTAGCAGGCTGAGAGAAAACGAGGGATAAACATTGGTGGAAGTAACCTGGAGAAGACCTTACGCCTTGGCATCCTGACAGCACTCCACAGACTCCCTAGTTGGAATTGTAAATCTGTAGATAGGCTCTAGGTACATGAGAGAGATGGCCTTCATCTTCCCTTGCTGCATTGTTTGCCCTCAGCCCTGAGGTTCTGTCAGAGCAGAAGTCAGTATCAAATATGGAAGTAGCTTGGGCTTTTGTCTGACAAACAGGCAAAAGCTCCACTTAATACTTACCAGTGGGGTGCTGAGAGTGAGGTCTCAGTTTACTTTAGGTTTGTTTTTGTTTTTGTTTTTGTTTTTGTTTTTAAACTTAGTCCTTAGAATGTTTTCTTTTCTTTTTTTTTCTTTCTTCTTTTTTTTTTTTTTTTTTTTTTTTTTTTTTTTTTGTACTTAAGAACAGGAGAAAATTAAGAGAAGCTGGGAAAGTACCAAGAAAAAGATAAAATCTTACAGAGCTGACACAGAACTAGAGGTCACCATTCTAGCTTTTTGGGAGACCATTTCAATACATACATGTAACAGGCAGGCAAGGTCTCCAGTTTCCTTGCCTCTTGGTTTAATGCTTGACTGAAAGTTGTGTCTCAGGCTGTTTGATACTTAATGAAGAGCATGCTCTTTCTGAGCTACTGTACTTGGCTTAACCAAGTCTCCCTCCCTCCCTCCCTCCTTCCCTCCCTCCCTCGTCTGTCTTTATTGCAAGTAATTTGGCATCATAGGTTTTAGGAGATTCTCAAGACCTTAGTGAGGATGTGTAAGCAAAAGCTGGCCCTTGAAGGTTTGAGCAAGTGTTGTTAATCCCAGTAGATTTTCTGTTTTGTCTGTTTGCTCCGCGGTCTGATGAGATGGTAGAGCAAGGAGGCTCTACCATCCATTGGGAAACATATGAGGATTTCAGGTCATCTGCTGAGGCAGTTTACGAGTGGGGATTAGAACTCATGATCTGTCGGTCTCCTAATAGGCTAGGCCACCAGTTTGCAGCAGAACACAGGAATCTCATCCTCACACACTGGCTTTTCTAGGCTTCTAGCAGCCTAATTGAGTGGTAGGAGATTGCAGAATGTATTTCCCTGCTCCTGCTCAGAGGCAAGGAACTTTAGGTTGCTAGATCACTCATCAATGGGGGAGAGAGCAGATAGACTTAAGATTCTCACTGAATAGGAGGATACTTGAATTAAAGTTCAGCTTTTAGAGCATGTTTCTTGATGGATTTTTATAGCCAGAATATTCTTTTTAATCTAAGAAAGCAATACCAAATTGTGAGATTATTTCATAGCTATGATGTGTTTGTTTTCATCTTCAATTTAGCCTAAAAATAGTTTATTTTTATTGAAAGTACAAGTTTTTGTTTTTGTTTTTTTTATGTCGTTTCTGCATGTTTGCATGTGTGTACACCACATGTGTGCCTGGTGCCTAAAGAGGTCAGAAGAGGGCTTCATAGTCCCTGGGACTGTGAGCTACCAAGTGGGTGCTAGGAACCGAACCTGGGTGCTCTTCACCTCTAAGCAACCTCTAAGCACTTGACTGGTAAGCATCAGTCTGTGTGAAGAGACACTGCTTCTGCTTGGGCAGCCCCAGACGTGCACAGTGGGGAACTGCCTTCCCGGAGCATTGCCCTGTCCTTCCCATCCTCTGTAGCTGAGCAGTAGAGCTGTAGGCACTCTGTGAGGAAGCACTGGAGATACAGGCTGGGCCACAAATGGGAGATGACAGCTACGGTGCTTTAAACGGTCCATTCCTAAGCTGGCTGTGTTTCTGGCCGTATGCATGCCGCAGGGACAGTCTCATGAAGGAGCGCTTCTGGGGGCTGTGGAGGTTTTCCCAGAGTAATGGAGGCAAGTCAGACTTCTTCAGGGAACGTTTGATTGTTTAGTAAGGCACCAAGTGGGAGTCCACTACCATCGGCTGTTGCTCTTTCCTTCCCCTTTGAACATGTGTTGTGGGGACAGGGGGTCCTGTTAAAGGAACGCAGGCATATCCTGTGTCTAGTGTCTTTCTTATTTTGACATTTGATTCAGTAGGTTATCGCTCTGTTTGGAAGCAATGGTTGAAGACTTAGCTCAGTGAGGAAATATTTCGGAATTCTAAGTTTGAAAAGATCCGTACTTAGAAGAACTAAGCTCCAAGTTACAGCTTTAGTTTTTTACAAGAGAGTTAAAAGTCAAAGTTCACATAGAAATAAAGTCCCTCCTCCGGGAATAATCAGTGAAGAAAACAAAAACAATTCAAAAGCCAGTTAAGAGACTATTTATAAAATAAAAGCCACCCAGACTTGTGGATTGGTTTCCTTCAGCTTTCTACATGGAACCCCAGGCTCTTAGATCTTATGTAGATCTTTCTTTAAATGTGAATTCAACTCTTAGAAGGAAAGTGGAAGAGATGCCAGCATGCCTCCTTTCCTGGGTCACCTGATGCCCGCTATTTGATGTAATGCCACAGCCTGTGGCACTGTCGGGCCTCTCATCCCTGGCAGAGGTTGCTGGTGGGGGCAGGGACACGGAGCTTGGAGGGCAGGGGCTTCATAGGCACCAAGAGCTCCATTTTCCCGGGCTCTCCAGTCTTTTGTTAAGTCGTTTAGTGTACTTATTTCACTAAACTCTAGTTTCCTGAGGATAATAAATGTACCAATTTCACAGGATTATTATGGGAATTAAATGAGATGATGACATGGAGTTTTTAGCACAGCATGTGACATGTGATAAGTGTTGAGTAAGCGTTAAGTACCTTTATCATCTCTTGCCGTAGTGGCTGTGGAAGAGGGCTCTTGGAGGTCTTTCTTGTTTCATTCTCTACCTTTTCACCTTAGATTGTGAAAACTTCATTTTCAAAGCCAGGACATTACTAATGCCTTAAGGCTCCTCAACTATTTTTTATAAGGCAAATGGAAATTCATGATTTTAGAGGGTATATGGAAATTATCGTGTACGTTTCATTTATTTTTTTCCTTACTGAATTTTAAGAAACAATGCATATAACATACCATCTGCCGTCTCAAGTTTTCCTGGTTCTACTCAAGATGAAAGCCACCCCTCTGAGTTTAGAACCCCACAAGGCAGGCTAAATTGGCATCATATTGCTAGGAAGCTTTGCTGGTATCCCTGCATCCAGCAGGTTAACCCACTGGACCGGATGTGGGTCAGCACACCGCTGTATGTAGTTCAGTAATACAGAGACTTCACTGTGCAGAGTATGCTTAAACGTAGGCAGCCTCAACTCCCATGATCCACTCCAGTCTTCTGTGTGTCCCCAGAAGCCTGGGGTGACGTTCAACTTTGTGCAGTGAATGGGTTTCTTTCTAAGCACACTGAAGGGATAGCTGTGAGTTCAGTGAAAGCCGTCTGGCTGTAGATCTTTTTCGTGTTCCTCTAGCCTGAGGTTTTCTTTCCCTTAAAAAGTAACTTCAACAGTAGAAGTGTGGAAACGTAGCAGCGTAGTAGCTAAGTTAAAAGTCTCCGTGAAGGCAGCTCACATTTTCCAAAAGTGAGATTTCATTTTTGGACACAGCTTTTGCACAACTTGTAACACTATCGCCACATACAGTGGACTTGAGTTAGAACTGGGCCTGGAGTCTAGTGTTGTGTTTGTCAGGAAACAATAGAGCTCCATTGAAGATAATGAAGATATATAGGGGGAAAAAACCCTTTTCTTTATCATATTCAAACTTTCTGTGCTATAGTTTAAATATACTTAATATCTTTATACACTGTAAGTTTTTTAATTGCTTTTTGTTTTTGTCTTATTTGAAACAGGGTCTCTATGTAGCCCTGACTGTCCTAGAACTCCCTTTATAGACCACCAGGCTGGCCTTGAATTTAGAGATTTACCTGTCTCTGCCTCCCAAGTGCTGGGGTTAATGGCTTGCATGTGCCACTACTGCCTGGCCATTGTAAGTATTAATTATTATTATTATTATTATTATTATTATTATTATTGGGTTTTTGAGACAGGGTTTCTCTGTATAGCCCTGGCTGTCCTGGAACTCACTCTGTAGACCAGGCTGGCCTCAAGCTCAGAAATCTGCCTGCTCTGCCTCCCAAGTGCTGGGATTAAAGGTGTGCGCCACCACTGCCCAGCTGTATGTACTATTTTTAATAAAAATGAGATAGAAGTAAACTAAAAATTCTGTTCCCTATCAATTGGAGATGTTTATAAAAATTTTATGTTGCTTTATTGAAATACAGTATTTATACAATATGTGTATAAAATGCAATGATTCCCTACATTTATAAAAATGCTATAGAATGATTTCATTCTAGGCAGTTACATACCTTTACTGAATTTGAAGTTTAAGAAAAAGAAAAATTATAAAGTAATATTGTGAACTGAAGTTTTTCCAGAAGTATCTCATGTTTTCTAAATTGTTTTGAACAAGAGCATGCCCTGTTCTTTGATATCAAGCTAGTAATGAATTTTTGTAGAATCCTGTGTGAGCTTTTTGATGAAGTGGTCTTTATTTACTACCCCGAGTTTGGTGTTTGTTGCCACCCATGGATACTGCATCCTTGACGCTGAGTGAGACCTAGGGCCTGAAGCAGTTACTTTGTTTGGCTGTGAGTTTAAATGTTCGCTTCCTTTTAAGGGCCAGTCAAGTGTAACGAAACTTTTTATTTTTAATTGCCAGAAAGTAAGATGTGGCTCACAGTTAATATTAGGATTTTAAAAAATTAGTTGTATAGATAGCTAGTGTAAGCTTTATGTTCCCAGTTTCATTTCTTTATTTTTAGACACAGTAAGTACTTCCTGTCCATAAGCCCCAGGGACAGTGGTAGGCTATGGTCAGCAATACACTGTAATGCTAACTCAACTCATTTAGCTACAGTGGGTAACCAAGTTAATCCTGCTGGCTCCTGTTTAAGGCGCAATTTTTTTTTTTTTTTTAACACGAACAGGTGCGGGTGATACTCTGGGAGGCTATTATGTATAATATGTGTATGTACTCACATGTGTAATATGAAGCATTTAAAAGGAAGGCAGGTACAAGGGCATTGCTCTTCTGGATTGCTGCCCTGCTGACTTTAGTCAGGAGGAAATCATTTGACAGGTCTTTAGGTCAGCAAAAGACTATCATTTTTCTGTGAGCACATTGTATGTGATCAGGTTGTAGTTGAGTGCAAAATGCTTGGTTTTATGTTGTGTGAATCTCAAATTTTAGAAAGTAGAAAATATCAATTTGTATCTCATTGCTGGAGAGGAAGGCCTTTTGGAAACCAGAAAAGGATCTGGGTTCCTAGCCCCTGTTCCCACCTGGATGAATTGCTCCTTACCCCACACCCCAGTCCCACAAGCTTCCTGCAGCCTCCAGGGCGTAGACATTAGATCCAGCCTTCTTTGTTGAAGGGAGTGGGTTCTTTCTGCCGTCAGGCCTCTGGAGCTGCTCTCAGAGGTGTCCAGGGTGTAGCTGAGAGGGCAGCCTGTAGCTGCCTATTGTTAGGAAGCTCTTGGAATGTACAGGGACCAGGGATGGTTTAAGGAATGCATTTTAAAGTCTGCCTAACGGTTCAAACTATAGGAAGTGCATGTGTGTGGTGACTTGTGTCAGCACAGGGTTCAGACCCATAATCAATAGAGCAAAAGTCTTCAAACTCTATTATCTGCCAAAAGCGTTTTTAACGTTTTAAAATCTCTGACTTTATTTTTACGTTTGCATTAATACATTAATATATTCATCTGCGTGGCAATCAGTATTTCACTTAAACAGCCTCTGTTGACTGGATGGCGTGAGGCCCATTTGGATAATTTTTAACTACAATTCTGCTCGGCTCTTTTGAAGTGGGTGAAACTGGGGTTCTTATACTTGGGGACCATGAACTGTAATAAGACTGGGGACACAGGAAAGGACATTTTGGTGAATATAAGGATTGTGGGAAGGAAGGGGTGGCAGACAGGAGCAGAGCCACGGCTCCTGGATGCTCTCCTGGTTTCTCTAGGGTTTTCTTTTTCCTGGTTGGAAGGCCAAAGAGAAGAGGTGCTCGTGTCTCTAAGACTGTTTGTTCGTCTTTGTCTTATAAAGAAAAGTACCCCAGCTGCTGCCGTGACCCCGAGACTCTTCAGTGTACCATGGCCAGAAGGAGCTGCTGTGTGCCCACATAGGTAGAGCCTGGAGGAGTTCAGAGCAGGTTTTAGGTGGAGAACTTGAGTCTTTCTATGAAGTGCATTTCAGTGAAGTGAGTTGACAGGAACCAGACCAAAGAAAGGGTTGACTTTCACAGGAGTGTGCCAGCACTGAGTCCCTCTCCGTTTTAAGAGATTGTTAGACACCAGCGATAACTGTTGGTGCTGGGAGGAGTGTGCTTGGACATGGATTCTGCCCTCGCTGTGATGACAGAGCATGACAGGAGAGTAAAAAAGAACTAAGCAAGAACACGCATCTCCCCAGTTCTCAGACCATCCCATCCCGAGACAAATGTCTGCAATGAAGTGTTCATCTGCTCACACCTGAGTTATGCTCAGAGCAGCAGGTCTTAGAGTTGTTTTAGTTACAGGACCCTTATGTTCCATAGATATTGGTGGATCTTAAAGTCTCTGTGTTTTTGATCGCTGTATCTGTTATTTGCTCTACCAGAGATTAGAACTGAGGAAATTGAAAAAAAAATTAATTTACTTAAAATGAACCATGACATTACCATAGGCAGCATCTGAAAACAAAAACTATTTTCAACCAAAGAACTGAATAGGAGAGGATCTTTGTTTAATACTTTTGCTGATGGTTAATGTTGTTTCTTTAGGCCGCTGAGTCTTGGGCCTGCTGCTTCAGGCTGTTGTTTTGGTTGAGATATGTGAAAGTTATCAGCCCTCACACACATGTAATTATGAGAGGGAGGATATAATTATAGATATTCCAAAACTCTGCAAGTGCTTGACTCACCTGGACTCTTAAGTGTCAGTCGGAATGTGGGGGATAATGCCATGCCAATTAAAGATTTATAGACTGTTAATTAGAATGTGTGGGTCTGTAACCCACTTCTGAGTGCCTTCACACCCATCCCTGATTCTGTAACATACGTTATTTTGAAAACATTTCATTGGATTATGTTCATCTTCTGAATTCAGTGTACATTTTAAAAAGTCATCACAGTTTATCAGAAATACTTAAAGATTGGAAATGCGTTGGAGCGCTTAGGAGGCTGAAGCAGGACAAGCCCAGTTCTAGGACAATAAATAAGGGCTTCATAGAGAAGGGACCGGGTTTTACAATCAGAAACGAAGAGTAGGAATTTGTGAAGCCCATGGGTGTTTGCAAAATTCTGATTTTGCTTTTAAAGTTTATATTTGCATACTGTACGTACACAGTGTCAGTTTGCTTCTCGGAATGGAGAAGTTCAACTTTATTTCAAGACAATGCCTGGCAAATTCCTAAGTGTGAATCTCTTCGGCTTGTCTTTCATCCTTTCAAATTAAAGTAATGTTCCAGGAAGACCAGCAGCCTCTTCAGTTCCAGCAAGCATGCGGGGCATGTTGTGGAGGTCGCCCTCTTGCTCCTGTGTGTTGTTGTGTTCCATGTGGTCCTTCATAGTCTCCATGCAGAAGGTCAAAATCATTATGAATAAATAATAAAATCAGTTTTTCCTGTGTTGTCCAGGGCATTCTTAGGTTAGCTCCCTTCGTTTCCCAGTGCGGGTTCGTCGCCATAGGAGTGATGGTGATTACCTGTACAGTTTGCTGTCCGGTGGTGGCAGTGGCATATATATCATTGTGTCAGTGCCAGTGCACGTGAACAGACAGGCCATGTCCTTGTATGTTAGAAAGAAACTCTGTGTGTTACAGATGCCCTGAAAAAATGTCTGGGATTCCCAAGTATCTACCAAGTACACATTCTAGGGACGGTTGAAAGAAAATTCCTAGCACCAAACAGCTTTCCTTACACAACAGAAAATTAATTTTTATTTGGAAAGTGGGCAGGCAAAACAGAATAGAGGTGTTCATAGTCAAGAAGCAAAGAGGTGTGGACAGAGAAATGCTGGTGCTGAGCTCTTAGTTTTGGGTTATTTAGCCTGGGACTTGAACCCACAGATGCTGCCATCCATATTCACAGTGGGTCTTCCTTCTTGAGTTAAGCCTTTCTGAAGAAAACCTCTAGATACAATCAGACAGTGTATTTATGTGGTGATTCTAAATTCTATCGTTAATAAGCAGAACTAGTAAGTTCATCCTTTATCAACTTGACACCTAAACATACCTTTTTCTTCTTGTTTGAGACAGGGTTTCTCTGTGTGCTCCTGGCTAGCCTAGAACTTGCTCTGTAGACCACCCTGGCCCCCGAACTAAACAGAGATCTGCCTGCCCCTGCCTACCAAGTACTGGGACTAAAGGCATGTGCCATCATGCCCAGCTTAAACATACTGTTTTTTAAATCATAGCCTGTGGCTCTTAGAAGCTCATGGCCATCTCATAATATGGAATGTACTCATTCTGATTTCAAAATTCCCTATAGTCTTTAATAGCCCTAATACTATTTGAAGGTCCAAATCTCAGGGGCCACAGATGCCTCCCTCAATAAAGTTCCTGCCATGCATCTGAGAGCACCTAAGTTTGATTCCCAAAACCTTTGTAGAAACCAGAGTGTGTTGATAACCCCGGCATGGGGGAAAGAGGGGGGACAATATGTAAAGACAGAAGGATCTTCTGAGCTTCCAGGCCAGCTGGACTAGTGAGTTCAGGGTTCAGTGCGTGACCCTGTCTCTGATAAACAGGGAGGCCAGGGAAGACACCAACACCACTCCTTGGTCTCCAACAACAAATGTGTACCCAAAGGCATTTGTGCACCCACTTACATGAGTAGGTCCATAATTACACACGTCCAGAGTTTCTTCTGAGACTCAAGGCAGTCTTAACTGCAAGCCTATAAACTAAAAGGCAAAGTTGTACTCTTCTAGTACACAGTGGTGACGGATAAACGTGTCCACTACAGTGGACATGCCATGTAGGGAGGAGAGGGAAGGTAGTAAGAAAGACTGAATGGAAGCAAGACTGCAGACACCAAGACCTGCAGCCACAGTTCTGGCCTCTGGGGTTAGTGACAGAATCACCTGGAGTCAGCAGCCTTAGAAGCCCTACTCTTTTAGCTCCACTGCAGCAGCAGCAGCAGCAGCAGCAGCAGCAGCAGCAAACTCGGACAGGCTCCTGGGAGTTCCATTTCGTGCCTGCAGCTTTCCTTGGTGGGTATGCTGCGGCCCTAGCATATCCATATCCCGGAGTCTACATTACAGTGCAGGTTTCATCTTCCCAGCATTATGCAGGTGGGGCTATGCCTCTGTCTCCTATTATTGCCCGATCTCACCAGCCTAATGGACTATTGTGTCAGGTCCCCATGTTCTTGTTTCTATACCTGCCAAACTAGCGCAGGACCCTCACTGCTCAGTTCTGCCACCTCAAGATGTTGCTGGCCTCCCCCGGATGACAGCTCGAGAAGCCTCTGAGTGCCGTTGAAGCTGACCCCTGGGAATGCTTCCATAGGTGGCCTTTTGAACACTGAACCCCATCAGTGGTGGTCTCATTTGTGTGGTTCCAAGCTGGAGCCTTCAGTGTGGGGTGCTGCCCTCAAGGTTTCTTTCCTGCTGGCCCTAATGCAGAGCATGAGAGTTGTCTTGAAGTACTAGCTTCTGTAAAATTAGCCTTCTCTGGGGAGGAACAAAGGAAGCATGTGCCTAGTGACCAGGGTGCTGAATGGTTTCCAGGTGGGAATTCACTTGGTTGTGTCAGGCGGTCTCTGCCTTTAGGGTGAAGACTGCCTCTGAGCGTGGTTAGTTTTCCAGGTCAGCCACTTCCACGGTCTCACATGCATCCATATTTTTGTTGCTGTTGAATTATAACAGAATTCTGAGTCTGGGCTAGCCAGTTCACCTATAAACCAAGTATGGTGATGTATGTCTGTAATCTCAGTATTTATGAGGCAGAGGGTTGAAATTTCACAGTTAATCTGGCATATGTGGTGAGAACCCTGTCTTACAAAAAGAACAGAGAGACAGTGCAGTAGTGATACCTGTTGTTTAACAAGACACAGGCTGCCAGTGGTTCCTGAGATACAAAGGTGGATGCAAATAGCCCTGTAAACTGCCAGCAGCTTGTGGTCTTGCAAGAGAATGGGCATGCGGTAGGTAGTGCCTTGCTAATGATGAATTCTGTCCAGAAGCTCATTGTACACCAGCGCCAGCTAATTGTCGTTGTGACCAATATCACAACCGAGACGGAAGGTCAGTAAGTGGCTGTTATGTAAGCATAAGGATCTGAGTTTAAATCCATGTAAAGAGCTAGATATGACTGCCTGTGCCTGTAACCATGGCATTACAGTACAGGTCAGCGATCATGAGAACTCAGTGCCAAGCCCACCTGGCCAAAATGAGAGACTGTGGCTCCGAGGCAGTAAGAATAGAGGAAGGCCCCTAATGTCCTGCTCTGGTCTCTGCCTGTATGCCCATCTACACACGTGTATAGGTCACAGACACAAAGACCATCAGCTTTCAGTCTCCACTCCCACTCTTTCAACGGTTGCAGTCTTTACACATACAAAGGAACCAGTTTCCACACCCCAGCCCCCGCTTTTTGTGAGCCAGGATCTTACTGTCTAGTCCAGGCTGGCCTCGGACATAAGAGTCTTGTGTTTAATCCTCTTGAGTTCCACCAGGCCCAGCATAAAGAAATCACCAGTCTTAAAGTATGCGAAAGTATTTATGAGAGGTTGTTCATTTGACAAGCAACCACACTTCTTTACAGAGTACAATAGGAGAAATCCTACAGTCAGGATGGAAAGCCAGATGGTCCTAGGGGACCTCGGGGTCAGACCAGTTTGCTTTGTGTGTCCCACTTTTCTGCCATGCTAATAACGTGAAGAATTAACTGAGGTGTTTTGGGGCAGATATCGAAACGGGGAGGTTATGTTAGCACTTGAATTGGTGACATAAGAATTTCTTTTAAAATCTCAGATTTTATCTTTATAATAAAGGCGTTTGCAGTCCACTGGTGTTATGTTTGCCTAGCCTGTCCCTTCCCTAAAACCTGATATAAAAGATCATTTGCTTTAGACCCTATGGCCATACCCCACACCCCTGACTGCCAGAGCTATGTAATGTTTTCTGCATTGCATTTCTTGTGCTGTGATGAAAGCAGCTTAAGAGAAGAAGGGTTTCCTTTGGCTCAGGGTTGGAAGGGAATGGAGTATGCCTTGGCCGTGGCAGGGAATGCTTGCCAGTGGCTCCACGAGGCGGCTGATTTTACAGTTTGCACCGTCAGCTGTCAGCAAGTGGGGCGAGGCGGAGGCTTAGGTGACTTCCCCTTGTCCCCTTTCCTTCACTCCCAGTCTGTGAGATGGTGCTGCCCACATTCAGGGTGTGTCATTCCTTCTTACAAACATGTCCAGAGGTATGTGTCTCTGAGGCGACTCCAAATCCTGCCAAGGTGACCGTGAAGACAAACACCACACATCATCTCATGAGTTTCCTAAAATTTAGATGTTTGTGTGTGTTAGGTGAGGTCCTAGGCAGAAGCCTTTAGCCTGGTGCTAGCCAAGCCACTCTGCCTGAAGGTACCTGTCAGAGGGACCAGGGCACTGATGTCCCTTCACACAGAGATGCTTAGGTTAGTCTAGGGCTGACCGAGACCAGGAATAAGCCAAGCCCTGCCCTCCTGGCGCTTGTTCTTTCCATGTCTCCTTGGCCTGGTGAACCAGTTGTTTTTAGAATGTTTTCCCTCCAGAGCCCTCAGTCCAGAGCGTGCACCCGTAATTAGAAATCTCTCCCTCTGCAAGGCTCTGCCTGCCTCCCAGTGAGCGCAGATCTAGGCTTGTTGCCTGTGTCAGTCGACGCATCTGGGTAGTGACTACTGCTTGCTGTTCACTAGGCACGAACACGGGGGTGAAGAACATGGCGGCGGGGCCCAAACTGTCACTTAGTAAGATGTGGTAGAATTAAGTGTAGCTTTTCTGGGTCTCAGTTTCTCCCCTCTAAAATGAGACTTGTACGTGGACCTGTCTAAATATGCTATTAGAGGACTCAAGTGATGCTGGTGTGCCGTGCCTGGCCCATAGCAGTTGTCTAAGTTACTGTTGCAGTTAGTACTATATTGTTGCAGCAGCTCTTGCTACTGTACTATATTTCTGGTAATATCCTTGCCCTGATCCCAGGCATTGTACTCTAAGTGGAGTGTGGCCAGGGCTTGTGCCCATTGTCTGGAATCAGATATAGATTGAGAGTCAGTTACTAGAGTAGAGCGTGCTTATTAGCAAGGTGTTTGGGGAGTGGTGTCAGGGACGTCCTCCTGCAAGGGAGGATCCTTGCTGATCCTCCAAATGGCTGGGATGAACCCAGAGCCAGGACAACATGGTAGCCTCCTGGCAGAAGACTCTGGAGGGAGGTTGGGAGGTTGGAGGATGACACAAGAGTGCTGAGTGAGGTTAGCACAGAACCTGGGGGTGGTCCTGGGCGGTGCCGTGGTGCTGAGTGAACAGGATGTGAAACACAGAATCTTCCAGTCATGTTATAAGCACAAAGTCAAACAGGCAAATTTGAGTATATTTACATTATATATATATATATATGTGTGTGTGTGTGTATGTGTGTGTGTGTGTGTATACACATATATACATATATATATATAAAATGTATATATAGTATATTTAGTTTGTGTATGTATATTATATTTTATTTAGTTTATTTAATTATGGTGTATGTTATTTAGTTCCAAATATACACAAAATATTTTTAATGTATAGTATTTGGCTGTCATTCAACAAATAACATTTAATATAAAATGATGATTTTGCTTGTTTTGATTTTTGCCTGTGTGTTTGCCCTAAGCCTTTGATATGTGTTGTGATTCTTATGCTTGTGGTACACCCATTGTACTCTGGGCTGGGCTATTTCAAGAACTTATGCAGCCGATGGCTACTCTTTTGAATGGCATGGGCCTTGGCAAAAAAGACGTGGCTGTTAAGGGTGGAGAGAACTTGAGGGCTGATGGCCGGACAGAGGAGGACAGGACAGGAAGGCTGGTGTGCTTTTTGTGTGTTAATGAGGCAAGTGGTCTTCAGTTTAGAGGAATTCAGGTGAAAAGCCCACGGTTTATCTATGCTTTCAGGAAACAAGGGGAGAGGGTGAGCTGAGGAGCCACACTGTGTTGAAGGTTTGCTGCAATAATGGACTTTGTAGACACTGGCTCCTGGGAAAAGGAGCTGATGTGCTGTGAACCCTCTGGGACTGTCCCTCCCAGTCAGCCGTGTTCTGTTCCCACCCCTGCTCTGCCTTAAGCAACGGTTGAGCTCCAGGAAATGATCACCCACCCCCACCCAGGGAGGGCTGTGGCCAGAGATAGGAGCTCCTGGTCATCCTCACACATGCCTTACCTTTTGCTGAAGGATCAAGGAAAAGCTTTACTGTCCTGAGGAGCACAGGGAGCAGAAAGGAGAGAGGGAGGGACACACGAAGGAGCTCTTCAGAGAAAGGAACCTGGGACCTGTTAGATAAGGGCTGAGCTATACCCTCTCAGCCCTTTTTAATTTTAATGTCATAAACAATAAAGTCAATCACAAACCATTTTTGGTATTAATAAAAGTATGCTCATTGTAGTTCAGCTATGGTAGAAAAAGGTCTGTACCTTGGTTGAGGGGATGAAGTTTTGAGGCTGCTTCCGGATCCCTGTTGAGGCAAGGTGCTTCTGTAAGGCAGTCTGTCTCTTCAGGAGTGAAGGGATCGTGCTCACTGTCGGGAGTTATCTGTCACGATGAGCACACAGGGTGCTCATCTGTTCCCGTTTCTATCCACCCGTTCATTCTCCAGTCATCACATTGTTCATTTACAATGTGCCAGTCTCTTTACAAGAACCAGAAATAAGGCCACAGAAACTAGCTTTTTTTATCCTTTTAAGAAAAATCCCAGTTTATCACTTAGTGGTTGGTTTGCATGACAACTAAGTGCAGCCATAAGTCTGAGTTGCACCATTGGTATGCGGCCATGTTATTTGTGGGGCTGGGGAGACAGGTGAAGCTTGAGCTGGTGGAAGGGGCTCAATGGCGACTTACCAGTGCAAAGCTCGGTGCTCTCAGACCCAAAGGCTACAAAGTGTGCCCTCATGTACATATCAAGAATCGATTAGTTCAACTAAAGGTTTACTGCCTTGTGCTGGGTACCAGACGCACAGAGAGCATGTGAGATGCTGCTGGACCCAGAATGAGGGCTGAGAGGGGACATCTGTGCTCACATCTGAGGGTGTGGCCCAACTTGATACTCTCCGAAGCACTCCACCTAAGGAGTGCGTGTTCCATGCTCCCATCCTTCAGGGAGCGGAGACCCAGAAGATGTCAGTAGTCAGGCAGTATGGTATGCTGAGAGTTCCTTGGCTTTGAGAGGTTCTTGCCCTGCCCCTACAGATTAGAGAAGGCCCCGTGAAGAGAGTCGTAAACTGAATGCTGCAGACCAAGTGTGGATTTATGGAGAGTATTCGGAGACTGCTTCCGTCTGTCCGAGCTCTAGATTAGGAGAGCACAAAGTGCCTGGGTATGGCTGCCATCGTGGGGCATGGCAGAGCACTGTGAGGGTGAAGGGGCAGGTGGCCAGCTGGAAAGGTGGCACAGGCAAGGCACTGACCCTTGTGCTGGGGGATTCTGACTTAAGTGTAGCTGACAGGGAGCTCTAGGTGGACTATGCAGAACTGTAGTCCATTTACACTCGGAGTGGTCTTTCAGAAAGACTCATGGAACTTGAAAACCGTGAAATGGGAAGCAGTTCTGTCCAGGCCTGGACTGCAGAAACATGGAAGAGCCATGTTACCAGGAAGACTTGGGGGAGGTAAGTGTTTACCGGTAATGGATGGAGCCAGGTATAGAGAAGGAGGGAGGCTGATTTCTGTCTGGGTCAGGCAACCCAGGTAAGGAAGTCAGCTTAGCTGAGGGAGGTGACTTTAGTGTGCAGATCCTGAGATGTCACCAGGAAGCCTGGAGTCTTCCTGGGAAATGAGCACCTGGCTCTGTCCTGTGTGGTGAATGGACTCATGAGGGCTGTCAAAACCTAAGAGAGTAAAGAGACAAATTTAAGATGGCACGGATGAGGGGAGCTATGTGGGTGAGGAGGTGCAGCTGAAGAAAATGGAGTAGTACAACCCCCCACTTGGGTTTTTAAAATTTTCAAGTCTATAGAACTGTTGGGAAAATATTACAGTAAGAACCAGATAACAATTTGAGGTCCTGGAGGTGGGTAGAGAACCAGGAAGTCTCTCCTCCTCTCTCTCAGATGACTGTGGCCATATTAAAGTGGATATTGGATGGGACTGTTGGAGAGAGGGGCCCACAGCTCAGGCTTGAGAGGTCTGGAGAGAGCTGGAGGAAGCACAGGGCTAGAGGCAGCATGCTGACTTGCGGACATGGGTAGAGATGAGACTTGAGGCCTGGAGCACTGCAGAAATGGCAGGTGGGGAAGAGAAGCCAGGCAGAAAGTGCAAGGAAGGAGGGGAAAGGGCCATCTTGGACAGCTCCCGAGGCAGCAGCCAGAGTGAGCAGCTGTGTAGGCTGTTGCTGGTAGGTCAGGTGAGCTGAGGAGCCAGCCTGTGGGGGTGGGGTCACCTTGGTGAGAGCAGCGTTGTGGAATATTAATGTGGTTAGAGCAGACTGAAGAGCACCGAGGAGAGGAAGTGAAGACAGCAAATGTCGTTGCTCTTTCAAGGACTCTTCTCTACAGGGGAAGAGAGAAGCGGGGCGAGAGTGGGAGGAAGATGTGTCAAGAGGCTCAGTAAATACCTGAAATAGTTAGTGCAAGACACACGGGGTGGAAGGGTGTGCAGCTGGGGAGGCCTGGCCATGCAGGAGGCACATTAAGAAGAGGTTAGAGGATCAGTTTGGAGGCAATAGCTATCTGAATTACTCCCCAAGGCGGACTTCCAAACCACTACTTTACAGAGTTGCTGCAAGGGTCCTCTGTCGAAGCGGCCAGAATAGGGATAGCCTTGCCCGTGCTTAAGGCTTCCAAAGCTCTGGGTACCTGCCGGTGCTTAGCAGTGCTTCTTTGCCCTGGCCCCTGACTCCTGGTTTTGCTGCATGCCCCTGGCTCTTCTGTGTGTGCTGGGAAGAATTTGGGTGCCTGGAGGCTTCCTGGTGACGATGTCCCAAGGCCAGTGTCCGGCCTCCAAGATCTCACTAGAGGTTTTCCCAGTGAACCTTCTCCACCTCCAGGCTCTTGACCGCATCTGGTTTCTCATGCCGGGGTTGAGACTGGGCAGCCCCAGGGACCTTTTGTGCCTTCTGTTTCTCCTTCTCTCTCTGAGGATTGTTCATTAGGATGGAGGACTTCTCAGTTCAAACAGCCTGGATGAATTTTGTCTACTCAAACCTTATTATTCTGGGCATAATAGGTACCATTTTCTACATGTTGTATTGAACTGAGACTGAACCCTGTGGGAGGGGCAGAGGGCCGGTGGGGCCTCTCAGATGTTTCCTTCTGCACCTTTGAATTTGTCATTGTCCATGGCCCAGTGTTACATGTGGCTTTTCATATAAGTATATTCTGTACATTGGACATCTCTTCCCTTACCCCCTCTCACCCAAATTTTGCTTTTGTAGTGGAAAAAAAAATCCATATTACTGGAAGGTTTCATTTAGATTTCCAATTCTGGTATATCTCAATTAGTCTTCATAGATCTTCAGATTACTTTTCTTTTTGTTTGTTTGAGAAACTTCACTAATTCTTCCCATGAAATTATCTTTGCCCTTCACAGCCCATCTTATAAGTGCTTATTTTAACATCTCTAAGCCGACAATGCCAAACTACCTTGAGAAGATTGTGAAATGGTATTTATACATATATATTGCTTAAAAACCCCTCTTAATGTGAATATCAATCTTCTTTCCCTTTTCTCTTAAGTTTGTATTTTAAAGGAGAACATTAGAACACAGGTGTTGGTATTTTAGGCAGAGTGACAATCTCTTATCAGAAGTTACCTGTAATGTTACATTTTAGATATAGTGAAAGTAGCATAGAAATAGACTCCTCAGTATTAAGTGTTTTCAGATGGACACAGTATCTAAGTGATGCCAAGGGTGTTGCTGAGTGGATGCTGGTCCTAAGGCCAGGCCGACTTATACAGCTGTTTAAACTCCAGCAGCTTGGCTCAAAGGGCACTGCTGTTCTATAACCGTATTTAAAGATCTGTTCCTCTTTTACTCCCTCAAACTGAGCTCAGAGATATAATGGGACCCATTATAGGTAAAAGGTCTGTGACTCAGCCATCGAGCTACTCAAACTCTGGGCTGTTTTAATTGCCACCATTAAAGCTTTAGTACTTTTATCTCATAAAAATAGATATCATTGATGTAAAATGTGTGCCTGTTGAAGATACATGTGTACCTCTGCCCTCACAGTTAGCTAATCAGCCATCTGAGTTCCAAGTTAGTTGGGTTTTATGCAAATGGGAACATGACATAGATCACAAATTTTGTTCTGAGTTAGTCCTTTAATTAAGAAGACATTCCAGTGGTACTCAGGGCCAAGTCTCACTAGAATCTCTCTCCCTCTCATAGAACCTTATTACTTTTGTTTTGCCTTGGATAGAAGCTATATTTCTTTGATAGAACTGTGGTGGGTCCCTCAGTTCCTCGATCCCAAGAGTACAGTGCTTCTAGTTCAAACGCTGGGATTTCAAGAATTCAGTGGACACACACACAGATTACTCCTCTGTCCCTAGCTGAAACATCAGCTTAAATGTAAATGTAGCAGTCAGAGGTATTTTTCTCAGCTTGTCTGCTGGTGGGTTCTTGTTGCCAAAAATATAAATTCTATGATGAGGAAATTTCACAGTGTGGTGGAAGCTCCAACAATTCATTGAAGCCAAATATTAAAACGTGGATAGCCAGTTCGTTCTGAGCATTTTTCCCCAGTGTGCTAGCAGGCTACTTTCATTCATTATTCACATTGCTGTGCATAGAGGTGACACCTCTCTGGGTCTGCAACGAATACATCTCAGCAAAGTTTAGCTCCCTACCCATTCATGCTCACATTTATTTCTCTGTTGTGAAAATAGCAACTAATTAGTGGGGCATCTCCACAGGCGAGCCTCTCCTGCTCTCAATGGTGATGGGATGACCCCTCACACAGGAGAACAGAATCTTGACTCTAAGAAGGATTCAAATCTAAACAATTCTAAAATACAAACCCACCCACACAAAACATTTGTGAGCTACACGGCCGGCCTCTCTCCTTGCCCAGCTGTGTAGATTCAATTATAATAATTTTCTCAGTTGCATAACATTGCTATTTGTTTATTACTGCCTTATTAGTCAGTGAATGAACCTCCCTCTTTTTGACCCCTTAGTAGTGTTTATAAAATACTTAATTGCTTTGGTATCTTCTGTTTTGTGTGTAATTCCAGCTGGAAGGAGCCATGGGACAGAGTTCTCCCTAAATGTGTAATAGACTGTTTCTAATGTGCAGTAAACTTTCTTCAAAAAGGTGTGTGTGTGTGTGTGTGTGTGTGTTTTAAGTTGAAAGTAAAGATTTTGTTGTTGTTGTTGTTGTTTTTGTTTTCTTGTTTAATCTCTTTGTGACCCTGAATAGTGTGGCGGGAGCCACTGGCCTCTCCTCTGCAGCCCCGCACAAGGGGTCCTTCCACCCTGCTTTCCTTGCCTCTCAAAGGAGGACCTGCTGGGAGTCATGGCCAGCAGCAATGAAGCAGTTGACATTGAGCTTGAGAATGTGGTCTTTGCAGCGAGGCTGCCTGCTTTCAGTCCTATCTCCTTTTAGTTATTTTTGTGACTTAGGAAAGTTTTTTGTCCCCTTTGAGTGTATTAGATTTTTCCATTTGTAAAGAGAATGTCTGACTGTACTCAATGACCTGGTCAGCATAGCATCTTTACAAAGACACAGGGACGCTCTGCAGTGTTGTCAGGGTGTGAGCTCTCTCACAGGGGAAGAGGGATCCTAGGGGACAGAAACCAAAATGAAAGTAGTTCAGATTAGAAATAAGGCAGGTATTTATTTGAATGTGTGTATCGCTGTCTGGCATGTTACTGCAGACTTCGTGGCTTATGGCCATACCCTGTTCCTCCTCAGCATTTCTTAGGTCGGGGTCTGAGCATGGGCATGGGTCACCTGAGGCCACTCAGGGCTCTCCAGGAGTAGAGCGTAGGTGGGATTTCTCACTGGAATCTTGACTGCTAGCTCCATTCAGGTTGGGCAGAGGTCCTTATGGGCTACGTGGGACTGTCCTGGGTGTCTTTCACTGCTACCCTGAGCTCTTAGAGGCTACCTGCAAGTTATGCCTAAGGTTTTCTCCCCCTCTGCCTTGGCCACTGGCTACTTCACAGCCTAGATAACAGCCTAGATAAGAATCTTCCCTCCTCTTTAAAAGGCCCCCTGATTTAAGTCAGACTTGCCTAAGATAATTGCCCCTTTGAGGTAACCCCAAACCAGTGATTTCTCACCTTGATCAGACCTGTGACATCCTTTTCCCCTTTAGCTAGCAGTCAAAGGTCCTGCCACACTCAGAGATAATGGGGCAGTCTTAGAGTTCTGCCTCCCACAACATGCGAATGAGTTTTTATAGACCACGGTAGTCTATCATTAAGCATTTATTATGAGCTAAATATGCTAGATTCCCAGTCTCAGAATCGTGGAGAACTTGTCTAGAGTGTATACATTAACTTTATCACTAAATTCCTTTAATTTTTCCCCCTTTCAAAGACACTCAGTTCTGTAAAAGCCCTGGTATCCATCAGTGTTCCTAAGAGACCTGTTGTCATTCTTTGAAGTTGGAGTTTTCAAAGCCATAGGAATAGCAGAGTAGGTTGCTTTTTAATATTATACTTTTAAAATAGCACACGTAAGCAGCATGAATTGCTTTTCTGGGTCCAAACTGTACAGTTCTTTTTAAAGAGCAAACTTGCTTTTTAAATTGCTGTTGAACGTACCAGTGGCGGCAAAGCACACTGTCAAGTGTGCACCAGCTTAGTGAGCTGAATTAATTTTTTTTTTAAAGTATGTAAGTTTGACCTTTGTCTTCATTGTCTATGAATAGAATTCCCTGGTGTCTCTCTGTGCGTGAAATATTTTGACCAACCCAGAGGCTTTGTTGAAAACACATACAAGAATATTTCACTGCATCTGATCCCTGGCAGCCAGGGTAGTTTGGTCAGTGCTTGTCTATGGCCAGATTCAGCTTCTCGACGGGTTCGGGAACAGGGAGAACCTTAGTGCTGAAGAAGTGAGGAGGTGTAGATCCTCATTCATGAATGCTAAGGAGAGGGCAGAGAGGAGAAAGGAGGGAGAGGCTCCACGGGGTGAGTCTGGAGTGCTTCGAGCCTGCTCTTGCTGGCTTTGCCTCTAGAAAGCTGTGCTCAGAAGCATAGCACCAGAAGCCTGCTCTCAATGCTCCAGAGATTGAAAGTGGGGAGCCGAAAGCACAGCCCTCCTCATGAGCAGCCAGAGCCAGGCACCCCACTTTCTCTTAAGATGTCCCTCCTGTAGAACTGTGCCTCCCATGCCTGCTCTTCTGGCCCAGGCAACACAAGGAATTATTCACTCTTACTGACACAGGCCCTTTAAAAAAGTATTATTTCCATTAGGATGCAAACTACTAGGCTTTCCCGCAGATCTTTACTTGTGATACACTTGTGTTGTGTCTTCCCCATGACCCAGGGGTAGTTTTGTCACCTCTCTACCCCTCTTACCAAAAGAGCTTTTCAGGAAGGAGATGGTCAAGCCTCGGAACATCCCGGTTACCTGTGCAGTAGTTTTGATCGGGCCATCACGTGGGAGAACATCGCTCAGGTTTCACACAACTAAGCTATTTTTTCCAAACATTTATGAAGTCGTGGAGACACATCACAATGTGTTCAATTTAACAATGTGTACCCTAGGGGTATGTGTGTGTGGATGAGCAGGCTGTTTCAACTCTGTGGGCCCTAAATGTAAACTTGTGAATTTTTTTTTTTAATATAGTGTTTTTTCTAAGAGATAGCAATTGTCTTAGGGGCGGAGGAAAGGATGGGCTTAGAGTCCCTCCTGCACAGTAGACTGTAGTAGATAACTAAGATACATGCAGGTCCATTCTTTAGGACCTGGGAAGAGTTTTCAAGGCAGGGCTGGGAGGCAGGGAGCAAACTTGTCTTTTCTTGGTCCCTACATAATTGAAATGGTCCCTGGAGTGGGGGTGGGGGGTGATGCTCCGCTCATTGCTGAATCTAATGACACTCCTCTCAGACAGTCAAAGGGAGATCTGAGAGCAATGCCAGAAGAGTGGTCACTGCAGCGAGCTGTAGAAAAACAGTATTCACCTCCGGGTGTGCACTGGGGTGAAAAGTTAGTGATAGTCAATGATATTCTAAAGCTTTGGTTCAGAACCAAACTAGAGTTCTCCCCTGACCCTTTGAAGCAAAAAAGTTCAACTTTGTAGTGAATTAAGAGACACCCATCCTGTAGTCCAGGGTTAGGGTTTTAGAGCCATGGTGGCCACAACCAAGCTCGGCTGTACAACCACCCTTCTAGCTGATGTTCACCGTCTTGGCAGTGACTGACATGCTTCAGTGCCTCTCGGAGGACAATGGCAAGCACGGTTGTTCCATTGGTGTTAAAATTAAAGCCTTATCCCTTATCATTTTCCAGCCCCGTGATTTTGGTGAGTTAATTCTAAAACTTTCACCCCACCACACACATACACACAAAGAAGCAGTAACAACATCCACTAATCTAGCCTCAGAGGACTGTTCCAAGGCTGAAGAGAAGAGGCATGGCAATGGCTTAGTAGAGCCCAAAGCATGCCAAATGAACTGACAGTAAATGGTTGAATGAGAAACTTGACTCAGTACAGTGCCCTGGGACTGCTTCCCCCGCTCCCAGTGCTAGGATGTGTCATAATGCCCTCTCTCCAGCATCCCAGGAGTGCTGGCTGGACATAGGACTAGAACACGGGCCTGCACCTGACTCTCAAGGAACCCCCCAAAGCTGCAGGGGAGTACCGTACCCAGCCCTGGTCAGGGGTCAGAGAAGAAAACCAAAGGTGGCGGTAGGTGGTGAGTATGAGCACCAGAGCAGGGGACAAAGCTCTGCCAGCTCTTGCCTGCTCCTGCCAGCTCTGAGGCTGGTGAGAATAGACTCAGTGTTGCTGGCCTCTGCCTCTACTGTGGCCCTCACACGTAGTAAATGGGAGAGACAGCACACCCTAGCCCCCAAGGCCTGGCCTCACTCCTCACTCAGTATGCTCAAGATTGTGCATCTGATTTGAAACTTCTCGAACATGGCTGCCTGCACATTCGTAGCTCTAAAGCATTTGGTTTGTATGGCGAGTCTATTCGTTTAGATACCAGGCATAGCAGCACTTACCTGTAATCCCAGGTACCCGTAAGGCTGAAGCAGGTGGATCACAAGTTCAAGGGCAGCCTGGGCAATTTGCAAGACCCTGTCCTCAAACGAAAGTTATAAAACAAACATACAGACACCCACCCATACCCACAACGGGGGAGGCAGGAGAGACAGAGACAAACAGAGATAAACACGTATCTCAGCTTGAGTTCCATATTCTTTGTTCTCCCACTCCAATGTCTCAGAAGTTCTATAATCTGCTCAAATATGTGTTGAATGAATAAACTAGACTCCTGATAACAAGTGTAGCAGCAGCAGCATCTGCTTTAAAAATCAACTTTAATCCTAAAAGTCTCAGTAGCACTTACTGAACCTTTGCTAAGTGTTCTGAATCTTTATATACTGTGTGGCCCAAAGGAAGGACTTCAGATTTGACACCAGGCTTGCTTTCTTAAGGAGTGTAGAGGATCCAAGGCCCAAGGATGACTTGGGGGAAAAAAAGACAAAAATAAAAGTTCTAAATGTCAGTAATAGGAACATGTGTCCAAAGTCATTTCAAAAAGGATCATAAAGTTCGTTTCCACCTTATGTGACTAACTTGTAATTTGTAAATGGTTTAAATCCTAGTTGGCTGTGTTGTGAGCCCATGTTTCTTCTAAGAGTTCCCACTGGCGGGCTACTTCCTTAGCAAATGTCTCTTATGCTCCTGTGGCTCTTTATGCCTCTCCATAGCTAATTTTCTGGGGGTACAAGTTGGCAGAAATAGTATATCCCTGGTCCAGCCAATATTGTCTCTTCTTTTGTCAAGCATTACTGTGAATCTGTACTTGTTTGGATATGTATAAATTCAGATATATAAATGTATGCTTGTTTGCAAATAGGTATTCACCCACAGGCATCCCGTATACGAAGTACTGTGAGCTTTAGAGATTGTATGTGTTCCATGTTGGTGCTATGACTCTATATTGCTTATAGGTTCAGACTTAAGGGGTATCATTAAGGAAAAATCTGAAAAGAAGATAGCTTTTTTAAGTCAGAAAAAAATTAGAAAGGAGAGCACACTTAAAACAGTCAAGAAATCTCTCCTCTACTATTTTCCATCGTATCGTCTATAGGGCTTCATAGGTTTGCCTAGACATAGCAGAGGAATTTACCTTTGCTTCCCCATTGGCTGGCCTTTGATAGTGTGCATCTGGCCCCTCTGCAGCTCTGTACAAGAGCTTACTTTCTAATTGATATACTGTCAGCAGAAGAGTTAAGGATAAAACCAATACAACTGAATTTTTTCTTTATACAAAACATACACCTTGGGCCATTTTTTACTTATCATTTAAATATCAGTCAGCTGTCTTAAGACCCAAGAATCCATAACCCACTTCTTACAGACACCACAGTATGTCAAAAGGAATATCATGAATGGTGTCATGGAGAATGTCCTATAGGAGTATGTGAATTTTGTGTGGTATCTGAAATCCCTCACCTTCGTTTTAATAAATGAGAGGTTTTAGGAATGGCCTATATGGTAATATCAGATGTTAATGGCATTGATTACCTGTCAGGCAGTGGGGATTGATGGGAAAATGTCCGCTGTAAAATTAAATAGCATTAGAAAAGACTGTACCAAGCATTTGGTGGGGGTAGCCAGGGAAGTGGGGCCTAAGAGACTTTGTCAGGGTTTTATTTGGAGCTCCACGTTTTTTTTTTTTTTCTTACCCCACATGATTAAGGCAGACCATCTGTTCTTTGTTAAATGTTTACAAAAACAGCTTCCCTCTAAAAGATTCAAGGAGAAGTAGGTCTGGTAAACACTCATTTCCCTGAGCACCTTTCCGCCCTCCTTCAGATAGTACCAAAACAATTCTGCTGCATATCAAACAAGATTAATACGTTTCTGTGTTCCATCTTCACTTTTCCCCTCCTTGTGGGAGATTAAATTCTTTACAGAGTCCCTAATTTATGGCCTCATTTATTTCTAAAAGAAGCATCTAAAGTGATTTGTATGCTAACGTGTATAGATGAACTTTCAGCTTTTTTTGTTTTTTTTTTTGTTTTTTTTTTTTTGTGTGTGTGTGTGTGCGCGTGTGTGCAGGTGTAATGCTCTTTTTAATTCATAAATGTGCGCTGGAACAGCTCTCAGGGGACACCGGTATTCTGTAACTGAAGTGGATGCCATGTAGGTTGAAGATGGGTACATATCCCCCCATATAGTACATACATTACTGTTCTATAGTAGAGTGATCCTTCCGACTTTGCCTGGTGTACTGGCTGGTTTTGTGTCAACTTGACACAAGCTGGAGTTATCACAGAGAAAGGAGCTTTGGGTAGAGGAAATGCCTCCATGAGATCCAGTTGTGGGGCATTTTCTCAATTAGTGATCAAGGGGATAGGGCCCCTTGTGGGTGGTGACATCCCTGGGTTGGTAGTATTGGGTTCTATAAGAGAGCAGACTGAGCAAGCCAGGGGAAGCAAACCAGTAAGAAACATCCCTCCATGGCCTCTGCATCAGCTCCTGCTTCCTGACCTGCTTGAGTTCCAGTCCTGACTTCCCTTGGTGATGAACAGCAATGTGGAAGTGTAAGCTGAATAAACTCTTTTGTCCTCAACTTGTTTCTTGGTCATGATGTTTTATGCAGGAATAGAAACACTGACTAAGACACTTTCCTTTTAAGGAATAACTTTCCTTCTATTTCTTGAATACTAGATTCTCCCAAAAAAGTTTCATTTCTGTCCTCCATGCAGAAAAGCTGTATCTTCCTCCTATGCAGTTACGTTAGGAAATGTAATTAACAGAACTTGAGCTGTTTGCAGGTAGAAAAGTTGAAATCAAATCACCTAACCGAGCTAGTGGCCGGGGCTGAGGTTGCTTGGGTCCATGAATGTTTGTGAGGGGATATAGGTCAGTGGTGACCCTTCAGGGTTTGGTCAGTTCAGTGCCGGCTCCACTTTTTTCCTTTCCAGAAAGAAGGCTTCAAGAGGACAGGGGTATCGTTAGAGAAGTGCTAGGTTTAGGAAACCTAGGTTCACACTTCACCTCTTTCCCTTATGTGACTTCTGATAGCCCCGTCACCTCCTAGAACTCATTTCCTGTCTGGAAGATAGGGTAGATTTAACTACACGATGTTGTCCGTGTGGGAGCTGCGTGCAAGTGTGTATCAGTGCGCTCCTCCTCCCACAGTGTACTTACCTCTGACTTCTGACATGCCCTTTTGAATTCATTTCCTCTTTGCTGTGACCAAAAAGGGGCAATATGTATTTTAAGATTGGTCTTATACCAATTTGTTGTTGTTGTTGCTGCTGCTGCTGTTTTTGGAGCGATGGGGATCAGAACCCGAACCTGTGCCTTTTAGGCAAGCACTCTAACTCTAAGCTGTATGCTCAGCTCACCCTATACTGGAAAGAACTTAGCAAGTAGAGAAGCTGAACTCTGGTTTAGGGAAATGACTTCCCCAGAAAGCCGTTGGTGTGGGGCTTGGACTAGAATCTTAATGTTTCGGGTCGGGGTTCTGGGACATCTCTTCCCTGCTGGTGTGGCTGAAGAATCAAGCGTAATTGTCATTAGAGTAGCCAGGACAGGCTTCAGTGGGAGTGGTGAGCTGCCTTCTTCTTAAGCTTGTTTCAGTTTGTCATGTTGTTTTGGAGACGATCATGGAGCCCCTTGGAGAAAGGATGAAACTTGAGGTGCCTCTTTAGAAATACTCCTGTGTGTAAGGTTTTAGGAGCTGGCTGGAGTTTTAAGAGATTGGATGAAGAAAAGCTACATTCAAGTGTTACCTCCAGTCCTTGTGTGGTCTTGGGGAGCCACATTACCTTCTGGAATTTCTTTCTGAAAGACAGAGATAAGTTACTACAATTCCCTTGTAGATTCAGGTAAATGGACACATAAACTCACTATATAGCGTGAGACATGCTGCATAAATATTTTATGTTGAGTTATGATTTCTGTTAAGTGTACTAAACATGAGTTTCTGACCTTCCTTAGTTGTTGAGTCTGTGTGGTATAAGCCTGGGCCCTACACTGCTCTGTTTTGGTGGGGTATAAGTTGTATCACCTTTGATTTTGGTTCCATTATGATCTTTGTTTCCTCAGACAGGTTACTTTATGTTAGTGTGTCATTGTCCCCAACTGTGAAACTGGAAGGTTCCTCATCTTAGTCCAAAGCTCTGGTGTTTGGGGATATAATGATGTTAGCATCATGAAGCCTGTGCTGGGCATTCTGGAAGATCACTCAGCTCACAGGAATCTAGGGAAAGGCAGAGGATGGCTGACGGTTGCAGATGGGATGGTTTCGGGTATTCTGGTGCCGCCACTTGTCAGATGGATGATGCGCCTGTGCGGCTCTGTTTACAGGGTAGATGATGCTCCTGCACTGTTGCTGCCCCGTCTTGGGTCCTGGGCTGTGAGGTTGCTCTGTGCAGGAGTTATCTACTCTGATCTCACTTGACTTTTCAGCATCTCATCTTATTTGTCAGTGTGCACCTTCCTAATTAATGTCAGCATTGATTTCATCTATCTAACCATCCATGCACCCACCCACCCACCCACCCATCTATCTATCTGGCTTCAAGAAGTGAGGGGAAAGATTGTCCACATTTCACATTACTTCAAGAAACTCAGTCAATGTAAAATCACTCTTCACATGACATTTTAATCTAGACAGTGTAATGTCATTTAACCCAGATCTGACGCATATACTCTGTGAAGGTTGTGCTGTACTTAGCTCTGTCTGCTTAGTACTAGAATCTTTCAATGTTGGATGTGCTTGTTCTTTGTACTCTTTGTGTCTTTGAGCCTCCTCTCACGTGGGGAGAGGCCTTTACAGGCTAAGTCTGTGTTTTGCTTCTTGCCCAGTGTTCTTACAGTTGAAAAGTTGCAGAATGTCTAGCTCTGTAGCAGCTTTCCCTTCCTGTACTAAGGCGTTTCTGTAGTAATAAACTGGTATTTAAAGCATTCCTCTCAAAGAAACACATATGTCTCTAGGCTGAGAGAAAATGGCAAATCCTGTTACCCTTGGTTTGTAGATAATCTGCTTCTTTGAGTATAGAATAGGACCATCAGCCATTGACTCTCAGTGCCTTTCTTAACCCTGAAGACTAAGAGACTAATTCAGTCCCATTTGTGTCTCTTAGCATTCTCCGTCGGAGCCCTTTCTAGAGAAGCCAGTGCCGGATATGACTCAGGTCAGCGGACAGAACGCTCAGCTAGTGAAGAGCGATGATTACCTGCCGTCGATAGAGCAGCAGCCACAGCAGAAAAAGAAGAAAAAGAAAAACAACCACATTGCTGCAGGGGATCCCAGTAAAGGTTTTGGTAAAGATGACTTCCCTGGTGGGGTTGATAACCAAGAACTGAGTAGGAACTCACTGGATGTGTCCCAGGAAGAAAAAAAGAAAAAGAAAAGGCTGAAGGTCAAAAAAGATCCGAAGGAATTGAAGGAGCTGAAGGAGAAGAAAGAGCCCAAGACCCCAAAAGCCCCGAAGATCCCCAAAGAGCCAAAGGAAAAGAAAGCAAAAACTGTCACGCCAAAACCCAAATCCAGCAAAAAGTCAAGGTAGGCTGTGGGTGGAGTCAAAGGCCACAAGGTCGATCAGCCCCAGGCTGCAGTGGTCTGCATGAGGATGTGGAGTACCTGTGTATTTTAAATCATTTGTGAGCATCTTTGGCTCATACAGTGCAGAGCTAAGGTTTTTGTGTATTCCATCCTTTAGGGCTCTACTGCCATGAACTGTTGATGTATCCAGAGTTTTACTGGATAAAAAAAGTGTTATTTAGCAACTGGCTTCTTTTTTTCCAAAACCACAACTTTGCTTGGCTCTCTATGTAACTCATAGGGAGGATTTCAGATGAAAGCAAGGCCACTGAGTGGCTCTCAACATTTTACTGCCAACTACAGAATTTGAAAGAGAGTTGATTGTGTCTGCTTAGCAGGATAGGTCTTTCACGGCAGGTTGAAGTCCTTGTGGACAGTGTGGGAAAACACAGTGGAACTCATCATTAGATGTGGCTACAAGAACAAACATTGTGGACTCTGGGTATAGGAAAGAACCTCTCTTGCTTTGTATACCCCACCAACTCTCTGACCCCCTAGAAGGCATATTTATTCAGTAAGAAAATCCGAGAGAAGACATTGAGGACTAATTTTTTTCATTTGTACTGAACATTTCCAACAACTGTTCTGAACCAGTTCCAAACATCTGAATCTATTTTTCAGAATATGGCTCATGTTAGAAAATATAGTTTCCAGATGGGAAGTATAGCCAGACTTGGTTAATCTGAGCCTGTTTGCACACTCTGATAGAAAACACACTCCATCCTCTAGTCCACGTGCACATGTAAACATTTATATGCACACACATACATACACTCAGTTGTGTCATTGCCTCACACTTTCTGTGTAGAGCTGTAGCCCTTTTGCTGGTAGGGTACACTGTGTGTACATGTGCAGGCACACCAGTGCACAGAGGAGCTCATAGGTTTGCCGGGAGAGTGAAGGGGCAGCCTCTGCAGTGTACTGCTAGCAGCTCAAGCCGTGGTTATTCTGTGTGTTGATGCTGTGAGTCTTTTTTTTTTT
>NW_022196896.1:27879182-27899107 GCF_008632895.1 Mastomys coucha | reverse complement strand
CAGGAATGACTTGTGTGGTGTCCAAGAAACTGAGTATAGGCACTCACTCAAACTTACCAATAAGTTTGTATTTACAGTTAAAGTTTGATTCTGCAGTATCTAGTTTCTTCATTGAAAATATTTTTTCTCCCTATGAATATTTTTCTAAGTCCAGAACTCATTACAAAACCTTTGCATTTATTAAAGAGGCATTTTATTAAATGCTTATTTGTAGGTAAGTGTCAGGACTACAATGATGAGTAAGATGCAGCTAAAATCTTTAGTCTGACAAGTATGCATTTGTTTTTAAAAAGCTACTGCATGAAAGTAAATATTGGGCTTTGGTATGAGGAAGCATGTGCTTAAGTCTCCCAGGGAGAGAAGGCAAATGCTATTCTGAAGCAGAAGTTGTCCTTTTCTCTTAAGGCGTAGGTGTGCATTCTGGACTTTAGCAAAGCTATCACCAACACTTTTAGTACCAGGATAATTTCTGCTCGATTTTCGTTGTTGTTACTGTTATACTTAATGATAAAAATGGTGTATTAGTCAGGGTTCTCTAGAGTCACAGAACTTAATGGTAGTCTCTATGTAGTAAAGGAATTTATTGATGACTTACAGTCTGTAGTCCAACTCCCAACAAAGGTCAGCAGCAGCTGTGAATGGAAGTCCAAGGATCTAGCAGTTGCTCAGTCCCACAAGGCAAGCAGGCGAAGAAGAGAGTAAATCTTCCTTCTTCCAATGTCCTTATATAGGTCTCCAGCAAAAGGTATGGCCCAGATTAAAGGTGTGTGGCACCACACCTTTAATCCCAGATGACCTTAAATTTGTAGATCTTCCTATCTTAATCTTCTGGGATTTATAGTCACTATGCTACAAGATCTCCATGCCAAGATTCAGGTCGGAAACTTGTATCTCTCAGCCTCCAGATTAGGGCCACAGGTGAGCCTTCTAATGTATAGTTCATTTCAGATATAGTCAAGTTGACAACCAGGAATAGCCACTACAAATGGATAGTCACTCTGGGATTTCTGACATAAATTACCGACCATCTTGTTCAGCCTGTGTCTGATCAGGCAGGCCCTGTGTTCCCAGTTTACTTGAGCACCTGCCATGGAGTAGTTTGGAAACAGATTCCGGAATGCTGTATGTAGTGGTGACCCTTGTATCTTCCCTGACACCTGTGGTTATCCAGCCTGCTCAGCACTGGGTGTGCAGCATTTCTGCGGTGCAGCAAGAGATCCTGTGTCCACCCAGAGAGCTATTGGGGTTGACTCCAGGGTAGGCCAGTGGCTGTCTTCCTGAGAGTGAGGGCTCTGCCCGGTGTTTAGCACAGCTTATTGAGTAGGGCCTGTACCTCCTTTTTTTTGTAGAAGCAGGAGGGAATTTTCACTCAAGAAGAAAATACACTTTCTTCCTTCTCCCTGTGGGTACTCACTGTTGTCTCCCCGTGCGCTAGAAACAAATGTTCTTTTTAGCCGTATTGGTTTGGGAACTTTTGACAAGAACAGGGATGTGGGATGTATAAGTGACAGGAAGCTGAATCAGGTGTGTGCCCGAGACTTAACAGGCCATGCTTAGGGGTGGTGTTGGGAGGTGGAAGGAGACCTGAGAGTTGGTAGCACCTCTGTTTGCTTGGGTGACCTCACCGTGCATGTGACCAATAGCTAATTCACAATGAAGTGTGGTAAGGCCCATCCCCAGCAGCTTTCCTGTGGTTGATGGTCTTTCAGGATTGGCTGTCCAAACATAGGATAATTGCATTGAGATGTTAAATAAATTAACAAACCAAACCATTATTTTGTCAAACTCCGTTGGTACAGTTGGCCAGATGAATTGAGTATGTCAATTGTGGTCTCCTTGTTCAGTTACATCTACAAGGAAACAGCATCCTTGAGTCAAGGATAACGAGAATGCATACAACTACATGTAAATTTTGAACAGCATAGCAGAATAATTATGTAAATTGAATATGCAGTGATGAAGGTAATAGGGGGTTTGGGCTGCGTTAGTGCTGGGGCTGAATTGCCAGAGCAGTTTGTGTCTACGCCATGAAACACAACAGTGGCAATTTTGTTTTGCAAAATGCTATGTGATACCGGTTATTTCCGTCCTTGAATAAGTTAACTTGATGAATTTGTTTATACAAAAAATAATTTTCCTACAGGGGGCTGAAACAGAGGAAATGAGCAAGTGAAATAAAAAATTTAGCCTAGTAACTCCTCACCTCACTTCTTCCCTGTCACCATGAGCTGTGTCATTGCTGCCACACTGCCAGCAGACGCGTCGCAGACACGTCATCCTTTGAGTGTGAGATGAGGAAGTGACCTGCTGGTGGTCCGCATCATTCTCACACTCTTGGTAATGAGGGATGCACAGAGGTGGCGGGTGTGCAGAGCAGGTCTTCTGGTGCCCACTTGGTTCTGCTAAAAGTCTGCTAAATTTGTAGACATCCTCCACCTCAACAACCAAAATACAGTCACACGCATCTTTCCTGTGCTGGGGAAGCTACGATAGTCTGCCTAGAAGCAGCTACATGGGATGGTGGAGAAACAGGAGAAACAATTGCCCAGCATATTAGGATAAAGACACTTTGCACCCTCACAACGGGGTGAGGCTGGGGGATGGGCTACTTCTGGGCCCCCCTCCTCTGATAGAGCCATATTATTTTTTTTTCTCTTACTTGTAATATATTTTTCCTATACCTGTTTTTATTGCTCTCCCCAGGTGTCCTTATAGCTTTCAAATATTGACTGTTAATATTGAAAATAAAGCCAGGCCCTCTGTGGCTGGAGAGGATGCGTTTTGCATGCGCATGGATTCCCGGAGGATTTGCATTTTCCTTTCAGTGCTTTCTGTTGTGTGTGCATGGGCTCTATGAAGTGAGAGAGAGTTGGGAGGAAGCGCTGCCTTTGAATGACTCGTGAAGGATTTAGTGGTCCATTTAGCTACATAAAGATTCTTTGAATGCACAGAAAGAGGGGAACTGGGCCAGAGCTTGTGACTTGACTGCTGAAGCCTGAATCAAACGGAGCAATGTGAGGACCGCTAATGTAGTTTCTAGGAACACGTTTGGTTCCTTGCTCAGTTCCCCACCCCAGCTGTTAAATTTAGCAGAAATGAAAATGTTATTTTTCAATCCAGTGAAGACAGCATTTTATCTTAAACCAGAAAATAAACCTACCACTCTCATTTTTTTAAAACTACGCCAAGTACTAAGAACACATGACGTGTACTTCTTACTAGCTCCTGTAATTATCATTAACAGTAGTAGTTAATATTTATTTAGCACTTTCCTTCTGAGGAATGCATTTTCTCAATTATAATTTTACAGAGTTAGGGTGTTTTCACCCAAGAAACACTTATTCAGTCAGCAAACCCAGGTCAACTTGTGCTCTCTATTTGTAAAGCTTTCACAAAGTTAAAGCAACTCTTTAAGCAGACCTAAAAGAGGGCCAACACACATAGGATCAAACATCTTCACCGCGGTGTGGAATGAGTTAACTTCCTGGCTTCTTTTCTTTTCCTATCTTCTTGTTCCCTCTTTCCCTTTAGAACACTCTGTGCTATGATTTTAGTTTGATTCAAAACACTGGAAAGTCAGACATTGTTTTGGCTCATGGCTGCCAAAGAGGCTACACACACACATGCATGTGCATTTCAAGTGTGTAGATATAAAAAGAAGCTTGGAGCCCCTTTAGTGGCAGTGAGGAAGAAAGAAGTATGCAGGACAATCATGCTGGCTCGGCCTCTGAACCTGTCTTGCTAAGTCTCTTATTTGTCAGGACGAGTTAGAAGTGCACTGCATCTACCCACGCTGCTGTCCCAAGGCTTGCCTTCTCTTCTCAGAGCCATTAACAACGATGCAAATTCCCAGACTTTCCTTTCTCTGGGGTGGCCACCTCAGTGCCTCTACTGTAGGCCTTCCTCTCTAGTTCAAAGTAGGAGAACCGTCAGGCAGCTTGGAAAGCAAGTTCTGCCCCATTGTACTGTAAACTAGACGCAGGATGTCCCTGGCGGGAGCATCTGCCTCTTCAGTGAGCTTCAGTGGACTGGAAAGCAATGACCTACCTGCTCCTTCTTTGGTTTCTGCAGGAAAGGAGGGTGCGCCTCCCACTCCCCCACCCTTCCTCCTCTCAGTATGCCACTGAATAGCAGCAGAAGGTGAAGAGGCCAAGAGCAGAAGTGGGCAGAAGAGGGAGACTTCTCTGGAGTCTTTTTTTTTTTTTTTTTTTTGAAATCTTTCTTAAGGAGAGTGTTACAGAGGAGTGAATAGTGCTATGGTTGACTTGGCTTTGATGTTATCCCTGGGACGAAGGGGCAAAAAGGATCGCAGGCCTGAGGTGGTGGTGGTGGTATTAAAGTCCTTATTATGTTGGAGTGCTTTGGAAAAATATGAAAATGGGTACAATGCAGTGTCCATCTCCTGCTATGGAGTGATGCTTGGTGGGCTAGCCTGGGCCTAGCCAGAGTGCTCCTGGCATCACTGGATGTCAAAGAGAACCAGGCAGCTCCCTTACTGGCCTCTCAGCTGTGTGGCTTTAGCTTTGTAATGTTAGGTAAGGAAAGGTTATGAATTACGGAAAGTTAGGATCACACCACCCTTAAATGCTCATTAGATTTTATTTTATTTTATTTTTGGTCCTAAATTGTAGAGGAACAATGTAGTTCACTTCACAGTGGTCTGCCTTCCCTGTTTGGGTAGATGGTGGCAGTTTTCTCCCTTGTGCCTTTACTGTTGATCTGTCTGATTCTCATCCTGCTAATTCCACCTGATTGAAATATGGGTTGGGAACGTGCCTCTCCTGTGTCAGCCACCTTGGCACGTCAGAGAAGACAATTGTGAGCCAGGGTGACCCTCTGTGGAGTGCAGCCATAAATAAAAGTGACATCTCAGAACGTGGCACAAGTAGGTGCGCGTAGCAGCTCTGCACTAACATATCCACCACAGAGGCTTTGCATCAGCACCATGACTTATTACTGGCTTCATCCTTGATGCTGTGCTGCAAGGCTCGGCAGTGCCATGTAGCTTAAGCAGCCTGTGCTGGACCTCAGCGAGAAGCCAACGTCTTAGCTGACTGCTAGGGTGTCAGTTGAGTCCACAAAACAATGTGTAGATTTTCAGTCTTAATTCTTGACGACATGACAAACATCTTTGCTTTAGAATATGTTATTGTTAAAGATTTAGTTCTTTCAGGAAAGTTTTCTGTTGTTTTCCCCATATAAATGAGCGAATAAATGAATGAATGATGTCCTTTAGAAAATGACCAACACTATAGCAACTCTAAAGATAATAAGGTCCTGATATTACTGGCTTTAAATAACCCAGGTACTACACCAAGCAGAGCAGATGTATATGGGGAAGTTTGTTAAGACCTGACAGATGTCACAGGAGGCCAGGCAGCACTGGGCCTAACACTTCACCACCCACACATGGGTTCTCAGGCAAGGTATCTGATATTGGACTACAGTGCCTGGGAGTTTGATTGTCGAATGCAAAGATGACCCATGTATTCAAAACATGAAATCAAATTAGGCCATGAAATCCTTTCTTTAAAATGTAGTACTTGGGGATAAAGAAATGGCTTAGCAGTTAAGAGCACTGGCTGCTCTTCCAGCGGACCTGGGTTCAGTTCCCAGCACCTCTATGGTAGCTCACAACTGTCTGTAATTCAGTATCTGACACCTTAACACAGACACACATCCAGACAAAATACCAACGCACATAAAATAGAGAGGTAGATAGATGGGTAGGTATCTAGTACTTACCATATGAAGGAAGAACCTTTTCAACAATAGCTACACCTTTTAAGGCAACAAAGTACAGGCTGTTTTCTGGGTGTTTTATATAATGACTTTTATAGAATTCAATGTTAGTAGTTTTTTGTTTGTTTGTTTTGTTTTTTGTTTTTAACATCCTGTGTCATTTCTAGTAAACCCAAGTTTTTTAGGTCGCCTCCGTGGGTGACCATGTTGCCTGATCCCAGAGCAGGTGTCAGGATGTGCACTAGAGGAGAGTGTTGGTGTTACCTGCTACTCCATGTGTTCCACCCCCTTTCTCACTAGTTTATTCTGCTGTCTGTAGTTTATTACATTACTAGTTATGCTGTTGATATATTTTTGCAGTAGGACTTAAAAAAAATTTACCTTATTTTGTAGGGATGATTTTACTTTCTGATTTACTACATTTTATGCTGGTTTAATTAATCTTTTAAAAATTTTTGTGTCCCCTCTCCTCTCTTTAAGACAAAATTTCTCTGTATAACTGCCCTGGCTGGCCTGGAACTCACTCTGTAGACCAGGCTAGCCTTGAACTCACAGAGATTTTCCTGCCTCTGCCTCCAAAATGCTGGTAGTAAAGCTGTGTGCCATCATACCCAGCTTACTTTTGTGCTTTTTTTCTTTCTTTCTTTTCTTTGATTTTTCAAGACAGGGTTTCTCTGTGTAGCCCTGGCTGTCCTGGAACTCACTCTGTAGACCAGGCTGGCCTCAAACTCAGAAATCTGCCTGCCTCTGCCTCCCAAGTGCTGGGACTAAAGGTGTGTGGCACCACCGCCCAGCACTTTTGTGCTTTTTTAAAATTGATTTTCAGGCTGGTGAGATGGCTCAGCGGGGAAGAGCACCGACTGCTCTTCAGAAGGTCATGAGTTCAAATCCCAGCAACCACATGGTGGCTTACAACCACCCCTAATGAGATCTGACACCCTCTTCTGGTGCAGCTGAAGACAGCAACAGTGTACCTATATATAATAAATAAATAAATCTTTAAAAAAAAATTGATTTTCATGTGGCTTACAAAATGGGTTCCATTATGTAATTTTCACAGACACGCATTATTGTATTTGGCTCATATCTGCCCCGATTCCTCTCACATCCACTCTTTCCCTCAAACAGCAGCACCCCCTTCTAGTTTCTTATGTGTAGGGTGTGTACGTGTGTGCGTGTGTGCTTGTATATGTGTATATTGCATGGATCTAGGTTGGACGTAGGAGAGAAGTGCTCATGAGGCACTTGTCCGTGTGCCTGTAGCTTATTTTGTTTAACATGGTGTTATTTAATTCCATTAATTTTTTTCTGAAAATGGCATAATTTCATCCTTATGGCCAGATATCATTCCATTGTGTGTGTGTATGTGTGTGTGTATGTGTGTGTAATATATATCATATATAATATATAGATATACATACACACACATCTGGAAGCATCTGGGATGGTTCCATGTCTTGGCTATTATAAATACTGCTACAGTAAGTATGGATGCGCATGTTCTTTTGTGTGCTGACTTAGATTGCTTCAGGCGTGCATCCAGGAGTGGCAGAGCTGAGTTACATGGAAGTTCTATTTGCAATCTCCTGAGGAACCTGCATATTGATTTCGACTTTACATTCTCACCCAGAGTTATTAGGGTTCCCCTTGCCCACGTTCTCTCCAGCATTTGTTGGTGTTGCTCTTCATGATGACAGCCACCTAAGGAGAGAGTTGAAGTCTCAGCACAGTCCTAATCTGCATTTCCCTGATGGTGAAGGACAGGGACACTCCCTCACCCCCAACCCCTCACCCCCCACCCCGTATTTAGTAGTCAACCATTTGCAGTTCTCCTTTTGAGAACTGTTTCTTTCATTCGCTTGCCCATCTGAGTACATGCTTGTTTGGGGTTATAGATTAAAGAAATTAACAACCTCTGTCTGACACACAATTGGTGAAGATTTTCTCCCATTCTCTTGCTATCTGCTCTTTCGTTTCTTTTGCCGTATAGGAGTTTTTAATTGTATTTGTTCTCATTTGTCAGATTTTGGAATTGTCTTACACCGTTGGGGGCCTTGTCAAAGAAATCGCCATTGCATATGCCTGCATCTTGTTTTGACTGTGTCGGTTCAGTTTCAGCACTGAGAATAAAACAACAGTTCTTTACCTGTGGGTCTTGACCCCTTTGGAGAGAGTCAGTTGATCCTTTCACAGGGACCACCTATCAGGTATCCTGGATATCAGATACTTAGATTACTATTTATAACAGTAACAAAATTACAGTTATAAAGTGGCAACAAAAATGGCCACTGCAAGTCACAGCATTAACAAGATTGAGAACCCCTGCAATGAGGTCTTCGATCCATTTTGAATTAGGATTTTGTAGGGTGGATATCCCATATTCCCAGCACCACTTGTTGAAGAGGCTGTGCTTTTTCAGAGTATGTCCTTGAGACCTTTGCAAACATTAGGTACTGTAGCTGTGTAGGTTCATGTCTGGGTTCTCTATTAGGTTCCACTGGTCTAGATATATATTTGTGCCCAACTGCTTTTGTTGTTGCCACGGCTCTGTAGTACGTTTTGAGATCAGGTATTATAATATGGCCAGCAGTGCTTTTTCTGCTCTGGATTGCTTGGGAGGGGGTGGGACGTGTGTGTGTGTGTGTGTGTGTGTGTGTGTGTGTGTGTGTGTGTGCGTGCGTGCATGCGTGTTTGTAGTCACACAAGTGCGTTGCCATATGATTTTGAGATTACTTTTTCTTTTCTGAAGAATGTCATTGGAATTTTGTAGGGATTGCTTTCAGATACATAGACATTTTCTCAAGCCTGAATTCTAGCAATCTAAGCAAGTGAGGTCTTTACTTCTCGTGCCTCATTCACCATCTTCAACATCTAAAAATTGCCTTACTACATTGGTTGGGTTTATTCCTAGTTACATTTTTTTATTTTAATTAAAAAAAGTTCTTGGTAGGTGTGGTGGTACACACCTTTAATCCCAGCACTTGGGAGGCAGAGGCAGGCAGATCTCTGAGTTCGAGGCCAGCCTGGTCTACAGAAACTGTGTCTGGAAAAATAAAACAAAACAAAAATATTCTTAAAGCTATCTTGATTCCTCCACTCCAGTTCTTTCTGGGCAAATTTGTTGTCAGCACACAGAAAAGCTCCAGGTATTGGTATGCTAATTTTGTATCCTGTTACCTTGTTGAAAGTGTGTGAGTGAGAGTTTCACAGAGGAGCCTTTAGGCTCCTTGAAGACAGGCTCCTATCATGGGCTTGTAGAGGAAACTTGTACTTCTTGTGCTTGTGCGTCACTCTTTGTTTCTTTTATTTATGGATCTAGCTAAGACTTCAGATACCATAAACAAACAAACAAACACATAAGAATGGAAAGAAGATCCAGATCCAGGCACGGTTGCACATGCCTTTCATTCTAGCACTTAGGAGGCAGAGGCAGGCGGGTCACCCCAAGTACCAGGCTAGCCAGAGATACGTAGTGAGACCCCCGCCTCACCCACATACACACCACTGCTACCAAGTAAAAGAAAGAGACACTTTTGGCTTTCCCCACTTAGTAGAGCATTAGCTGTAGATTTTTCATAAAGCCTTTATTATACCAAGGTAAATTTCTTCTGTTGCTAGTTTCTGTGGTGTTTTTTTGGTTTTTTGTTTGTTTGTTTTTTAATCTGTTACTTCTTAGTGTCACTATCTAAAAACCAAGTAGTAAGAGCTCAAAGGGGTTCTGATTTTGGAAACTAGATGCGCTTTTCACCAGCGTTGAGCCCTGGTGTCCACCGAGTAGACTGTTCTGTCATGCCAGCCTGAGTCTTTAGACTTCTGACTGACCCACATCCTATGTGGCAGTTCTTACTGGTTAACTTCAGTTTATTGAAAAGTCTGTTGTTGTTGAATGCTAATCCAAGCTGTCTGGGAGCTTGGACAGGAAGACTGCTACTAGTTCAAGTCTAGCCTAGGCTACTAAGATTATGCTTGCTATGCAAGTATAGGAACCTGAGTTTGAATAGCCAGTTTGAATATAAAAGGTGGGTGTGGTTGGCATGGGCTTGTAATTGTTGCTCTGGGGAGGCAAAAACACGTGTATCCCTTGAGCTTGCTATGCAGCCAGCCTACCCAACAGCTGAGCTCCAGGTCAGGGAGAGACTGGCCATTGATCCATGGCACGCTCGCACACACACGCACACTCCCCTCCAGCATATCAGTTGTGAGAATATGCCTCAATGCCCTTCTTAAAGAAGATGGTGTAATATTTTGGAGAAGCTTGAGTCCCTAATAACGTTCCTGATTAATCTTCCTGACCTAGGTTTCAAGGTTGATATCTCCCACTGTAAGGAGAATCCTCATTAACTTACTTCATCCTTGGAGCTTGCCAGGTCGCTAGCTCCCGCCCACTGTCAGTCACCTTTATTAATTGACTTACTCCTCATCACATTTGGTTTCATGATATGGGTCCTTTTTAAAGTTTCTTCTGAGAATGAAGATCAGTAGGTTGACACTAATGACTATTTAACTGCATTCTGTTTTGCCGTAAATCAGGCTAGCCCAGGCTTTCTAATAAGCTCTGGCTCTTTGGATAAACCTTGTTTAGAAAACCTGCAATTTCTCACACAAGAGTTGGTCAACTCTGATCCACCAGCCCTCTCTTGGGCAATGGCTCCCACTCTGTGTCTATGGTCTATTTTGTCTTCAGCGAACTAGGAATCCTTCCAGAAGTGGAATCCTGAGGGTATACCCCGGCAGGACAGTGCAGCTCTGAATGTGGATGGAGTTTGTGATTGTACCTAAACATTCTCCTCCAGGCGGTGCATGCTTTTGATGGTGTTGGGTAACCATACAACTAATAAGCTGTGGGGGCCAGCACGAGTCTCTCCTGTAATAAGGTGTGAAACACGAGGCTTCAGGAGCAACAACGGCCTTTCAAATTTCCAGGGCGTCACTGGATTTATGTTTGATTTCCAGGGCTCACTAGCATGGGTAGAGGCTCTGTATCTAAGTCTGTGGGGCAGGATAAAAAATAAATCAGTATTTGTGTTTCAGTCATAATTGTTGATTAAGGAAGATAGGAGGAGATTGGACTTTTGACTTGTGTATAAAACTTATAAATGGTATTATTTTATTGTATTGCTTTTTAAAACTTCCTGTTTCCCTCAAGTTTATTCGTATTGTCACCTCATTTCACACTGTCATCCTTTGGGATTTTTCTCCTTTCTTTTTTCTTTCCTTCCTTCTTCCTTCCCTTCCCTTCCCTTCTCCTTTCCCTTTGACTTCCCTTCCACACCCTGGGCCTCATGTGTCTGAGACAAGCACGGTCAGTTCACCCAGCTCTTTAGCTCCATTACTCTGAGCTTCATAGATGGTTCATCATGAATGTAGATGGTATTCCAGCTTTTCTTTATCTTTTTAAAATATTTGTTTTTATTGTGTATGTGAGCACACCCACAGCGTGCATGTGGGATCTGAGAATAATGTAATGTGAATCCTCAGGATCAAACTCGGGGTACCAGGCTTCTGTGGCAAGCACTTTCACCCTCTGAGCCATCTTTCTGGCAGTGTCTCATAGTTGTATAGTATATTTTTAGTTTTATGGTGTGTAAGAGTTTCCCTTTTTTTCTTTTAAATAGGAAAGTATCAGCACATAGTAAAAGCTTTGTAGCTGGGCAGTGCACGCCTTTAATCCCAGCATTCGGGAGGCAGAGGGGGGCAGATCTCTTGAGTTTGAGTTTGAGTTTGAGGCCAGCCTGGTCTACAGTCTAGGACAGCAAGGACTACCTAGAGAAACCCTGTCTTGGAACACCAACCCCCGCAAAGAGCTTTGTACTTATTATTAAACTGTTTAATTAACTAGGAAAAGAAACCTAAGCAGCCTATAAGCCCATCTAAGTAGGCAGTAGGAATTCAGAGATAGTTCTTACTAGCTCATAAGATAGTGGATGAAAGATACACAGTGCTTTGATTTTAATATAACCCAGTAATGTTAACATCCATTTTTTTATGTTCTAAGTATTTACATGTGTGTGACACCTAAATAGGAATTTGAAATCATATCCCATCTAGACTATTATGTCATTCTGAAAATGTTTCTTGGAGTTCATTCCAAGATCTGTCAGCTAAGTCTTGCAGAGGAGCAGGTAGGTTTCAAGGTAGCAGAGGACAGAGGGTGTTCAGCACTCATTACATTTGCCTTTGGAGAGTGGCTGTGAGGAGCAGAAAGAAGCGGATGCGACTCTATAGGTTAAAGAGGGTGGTACCCTGGTACTGAGATTTGCAGACAGTACAGGCTGGGGATTTGATTTAAGGACTTCATCACATTTTAGGAACCTGCAGAGAGGAGTGCTGTTCCGGCTCCATCAGGATGCTGATTCAGGAGGCTGAGCAGAGTGAGAGGAAACAGGTGTGGCCTGTGTATGCATGGCTTTTCTTGTGGTCCTACTTTAGACCAAGGTACTGAGGAGGTTTCATTGCAACTGTTGGAAGTACACAAAGCTCTGTATATGCACCATGCAGCCTTCAGTGTCATAATGCTGGCTTAGGGAGTTCCTAACAATATTCTCATCCCTACAACTAGTGCAGATGTCCTGTTTGCATATTCCAGCTTTGAATATAGTTTGGAAGAAGAATGAGTATATGGCTGTATTTGGAGTCTGGCAGTAAAAGAACAGTTTGAACCTTACAGATACAAACAGAATGGTACGTGGACTCTGTTCTTTTCCCACTGGTCTCATGCTGGGAACCCTCCCCTTGGGGCGAGAGTGAAGTGACAGCAGTAACTCTTGTCATCTAGGTTGGTATGACAGGTGCTTGGTTGAAGTAGTGGTAGTGGCATAGGGTGAACGTGCCATGTGGTCATGCTGATCATCGATGGTCCTTCTGTGAATGTTGTTTAAGTGGGGTGGCCCTTGAAGCTTGTGGATTTTCTTCCTGTGTCCCACTATTGAATTGGCACTGGTGGGTCACAGAGAGCATGCACTGCCCAGACATGCTGCTTGTCCTCCAGGGGTGTGCAAAGAGTGGCCATCTCTGTCCAACAGTGTCTTGTTTATTGTCTCTTCTCATTTAAACCCACAGAAACACTAGCGATGCAGATATTAACCTCACAAGATAGGTGAAGGAATGGAGGTGCAGGAAAACTAGAAGTGGTTTATCTGGCGTCCCAGTTGGAACTGCAGCAGTTAGAGCTCAAACTGATTCCTGTCTGGTGGAAACCAGCATTCTGTAGTCCTTCAGGTAGAAGAAAAAAAATGGACTTGTATTTTACGTAGGTCAAAGCAGTTTGACTATTACACTTCCTAGAAATCCAGATTGGCTTATTCCAAAATCATAATGAGGATGATTTAATGTAAGTAATTAAATTTTGTCCTAGTTTATAAAGGGTTTGGGTGGCCACTCAAGATCCCTTCTGACTTCTTAGGATGCGTGGTCTGTGTACTGGTGGGTGGGAGAACCTGGCAGTCCCTCAGCATGAATGTCATGAATGTTGTGAGCTCTCATGAGTTTGCCTCTTTCAGTAATCAGAACTGAAAGTGCTTGCCCGGGCTGTGAGGTTTTTGTCTAAGCGTTTGGAGAGGTCCTGTCTGACTCTCAGCCATCTTGGAGGTTCCGTACAGCTCATCCTTGGATAGAGCAGATGGAAAGTCATTAGTGTTTCTGTCCCCCAGCAAATAGATGTTTCCTCAAACCTGGCTCTGGGCACTAATCAGACCGTCAGCCTTTGCTCCTGCAGGATGCCACTTGCAAGGCCCGAAACCCCACAAACTTGAACTCCATCCTCCGCTCTGGTTGATCGAGGTCACCATGGAAAGCAGGCACCGCCAGCTCAGTTTACCTGGCAGTGGTTCAGCTCTTTGACAGACCTACCTCTGATTTAAACAAATTCGAGAAATATGTAAAGTTTTGGAAGCAGTTTTGCACTGATTTGATAAAAGAAACCACAAAACACTGCAGCGCAGGTGTTGAGAATGTTTGAAAGCTGATTGAGGGAAGCAGATGGCTTCAGTCAGTGGCATCCAGCCAAAAGAGCAGGTGCTGGTCATGTGACCGCTGGTTACCAGGGTAATCTGATTGCTCTTGGCGTGCAGATGAAAGGAAAGGGGCCCAGTGTTCAGCTGTAGTATTGTATAATTTGTGGCAGTTAGAGCGGAAATAAATGCTGGAAATGGAGCCTCATGGTAGGGGAGACTTCTGTCAGTGTGTAGCGTAAACACCAGGACACTCTCCTCAGGAACTGCTGCATGAATTTTTTAATTTAAAAAATATTCTGCTGTCTGTGGATCTCTGACTTAGTCACACCACCTCTTTTCTTTCTTTTTTTTTTTTTTAAATAAAATCAGTTTTTGAAATGTAACTGCTATTTGTGATCTTCTTAGATTGTTTTCAGTTGTTTCCTGATGTAGCTGTTTGCTATGCTAAAATGCTCATGTATGAAAATAAGCTCTGAGTATGTAAAAACAACAAGTTTAAGATGATCAAAACCGTATTAGTGGAGAAAGGTGCCATAGGTGTGTGCTAGAAACACTGTTGAGCCATTTTAGGAGGGGTTAACATGACCCATCTGTGTGCGACTCATTGGCTGCTTCGGCCTCTTCCTAGTGACTTAGCAATGTCTTCCCTAGTGCTTCTCTCAGTGAGCTTCTCTGGGACTTTATAACATTTAGTAAATGGAGGGGTTTGAAATCTTTAGTTTGTCAAGCTTCTTAGAGTGTGAGGCTCCCTAGAAAATCTTTGCTGGTGTTCAGATCATTTTCTGTGTTTTGTACAAAACAAATGGTCATTGATGTTAGGAAGTCTTGTGTCCAGAGTGTAGATTAGAGGGAACACTGAGTGTTTGCTCTAAAAGTACTGTGAGGAAGGGGTTTTGGGGGTGGGGATAACCCAAGAATTTTATTTTCCTCAAGAGTGTATTCATGTGTTTTGCCTTATCATTCAAACCTACTGGTGTTTCTCAGGAACATGGAAAGTGAGTGTCAGTTATTGGTGAGACACAAACACACATTTATAATTTCAAAGACTTTAGTTTTTGGTAGAAATGCTAATTGTGGAGCTGGTGTGGCCTCAGTGGTAGAGAGAGCCCTTGCCCAGCATGTTCAGTTGCTAGCACTGGGGGAAAAAAGGTCAGGTGTGATTATCCCTCCAAAATGCTTAGCACCAAAAGAAAATTTACTCATAAACAAGAACACTGAATCAAATAAAATTATTTATTTCTAGGAACTGAATTTTTAGTAAGCACTTGTAAATGGAATATTAAAAAAGTCCACTATTACTGGTCACCATAGGTCTTAAAAATGACTGTGTAAAAGTCTGTGCCAGAGAAATAAGGATATAGTCATTAGATGGAATTTTTTCTTTGGATAGAAAATTTGTCTCTACCCGACTTTTTAGCAAAGAAACGTCTTAGGTTTTTATCACAGCTTGGTATGTCAGCAGGGACTTGGCAGGACTATGTGAAGTGGCCAAGGTTCTATATTCAGTTCTGTTTCATTGGGTGAGAAATTTGCTGAAGGTCATCAATTATAAGTTTTGTTGTCAAACCTTAATTAGGAGTACCGTCTAATGAAAAACGCCCAACACCCATCGACCTGGCCTTTGCCACCACTCTTTATTAACAGAAAGAGAAGGTTTGGGGCATGCGGGAAAACACACCAAAAGTGTACACTAAGTGATGTACTTTGAATTCTAGTAATAAGAAACCGGATTCAGACACAAGTGCTTTGAAGAAAAAGGTCAACAAAGGAAAAACAGAAGGTTCTGAGAATTCAGACTTGGACAAAACACCCCCACCATCCCCTGCCCCTGAAGAGGACGAAGACCCAGGTGTCCAGGTAATACCATTACCCTTTCTGGGCTCCAGCTGGGGTGTGGGGTAACCTAGCACTCAAGGTTCCCCAGCTTCATTGTCAGGTGTGTGCGCAATGCCCTTATTGTTGTCTGGAACATTATATCTATAGTGAAGAGAGCCAGGGCCCACAGAAACTCGGCTCACTCCAGAGCATCCTGAGCTTTGAGATTACTAACGCAAAGAGCTACCCTTTATCTCCATGAATGTATGTTTTGATGTTTATGCTGTCTTAAGCATTTTTAGCATTGCTATTATATCGCTTCATTTAAAGTGTCATTCACGCTTAATTTTTTTTTCTAAAATTGTTTTTTGTCAGTTTTTATTTGATTTCTTCCTCTCCCTCCTCTGTGTGTGTGTGTGTGTGTGTGTGTGTGTGTGTGTGTGTGTGTGCTTGTGTGCACATTCATGTGAAGGCAAGAGGCCACCCTCAGGTGTCATTCTTTAGGAGCCAACCACTGTGTGTTTTTGAGAGAGGATCCCTCACTGTTGTGGATTAGTGAAGCATGGTAGCTTTGGCTGGCCTGTGAGCCCGAGCTCTTTTCTCCACTTCCCTAATGCTGGAATTGTGAGCATGTCTCTCCATGCCTAACTTTTTGTTTTAAGGAGCAAAGCCGAGGGCTCTTGCTTAAAAGGCAAGCACTCCACTGACGGAGCTATTTCTCCTGCCCTCTTTTTATTTTATTTTTTTTGTAATAAAAACAAAACATACTTTGTAGCTTATTGATATTAGATGATCAGAGATGTGGTATATTCATGATAGAATTTTGATGAACAAGTCAATGATGTTCCAGATGGTAACTTTGCCAACTGGTTCAGTGTTAGATTCTCCTGAGCTCTAAAAAGTAAACAGTTGGAATTTGGGTTCTTGTGTGTGAAGCTCATTGCCTTCACTATTTGGACTGACAGAGGACTCAAAAGTACCCATGACAGTTGTGAATTATTTCCTTGACAGGTTCCCTGGAAGCATGCCAGTCTGGTCCTCTGGGATGGCTGGGAATGTGGCTTTTGCAAGTGACATCTGAATTATTGGGGAGCAGTTACTGTTGAGTCCCATTGGAATAGGCAGCCAGTCCTGAGGGACCAGTTGGGCTTCCTCTGACCTGTAATATACTCTCAGGTCTTCCTACCCCATAATAGACCCAAGGGCCTGTAATATGTGGCCCCTTACAGAGAACTCCAGCTTTAGTACTGCATTCTTCTTGAGTAGAGCAGCCTGGAAGAAGGACCCGAGAGAGTAGAATGGTTGAAGATGGTTGTGATCCACCATGTGGATGCAGGGGTTCGAACCTGGGTCCTCCACAAACACAACAAGTGCTCTCAACCACTGCGCCATTTCTCCTCTTAAAAGTTGCTTAAGGACTTTGAAACTAAAAATTTTTAATGAAATTTATTATATCCTTGAGGTTGTTTTGTCTTAATTTGTGCTTAAAGTGGGGGCTTTACAACAGGAATATTTGGACAATTAAGAATTATTCTCACAGGCCAGATGTGGTGGCACATGCCTTTAATCCCAGCACTTGCCAGTTTGAGGCCACCCTAGTCCACATAGCAAGTTCCAGGCCAGCCAGAGCTACCAAAGGAGACCCTGTCTCAAAACAAAAGGATTCTTTCCAGTTCTGACTAAAGAACTACAGTTTGGGGTGGGATTTTTCCCTCCTCTCCCCTTTTCTTTCCACTCTTCTCCTTGCCTTGAGTCCACTTCCTACCTCTTTTCCTCCTGCATTTCAGGTACAGAAAAGCGCTTAGCAGTTCAAACCAAGCTCGGTGCTTCTGTCTAGCTGCCCCAGAATAACAGTTCTGCACTCAGTAGCCAAAGCCAGGCAGCTGCAGAGACCGCCTGCCTGGAAAGCTGTCTTCCTGGTGCCTGCGACAGGAAGTGATGACGCAGGCTGCTTGTTTGCTCCGCCCCTTCTGGTGGTGCATCTGTGAGGGGCTTGGAGGGAAAAGATTCGCATGCTCTGGTTGGTCATCAGAAGTAAATGACATGTTAACTCTGACTCTTTCTCAAGGTGCGGCCACAGCAAGGCCACATTTTAGTTTTCTCCTCAGGACACGCTGATTTTTAACCAAAAGTGTCTTTATAAAACAGGTTAAATCACATCATTCTCAGGCTGTGAGGTGGTGTGGTGTGTTGGTCTTACCCTGAGAGATCACAGTGTCTGCCATGTCTTCTTCATATGTATGATGAACATTTTGCTTGCCCCCATCCTAATGCTGGGCTGTAAAATTGATGAAACTTTAAAAAGCAGCAGAACCAATTTTTAGAAAAATGTTTGTGTTCAGTATTCCTCAGCGATGTCATTATCCTTTGATTATAAATTTCGATTTTTCACTTTTTATTTCTTTAAAAAGAAATTTATTTCTTTGAAAAGGATTTTTCTTTTAGGACTGAAATTACAGTGTTCTGCGCCCCCACCCCCCATTCTGTCTCTTCATTCAGAACCTTATACCTAGCAGCACTTGCATTTCTTTAGATTTTTTTTTCTGTTAGCAGAAGCATGCACAGGTATCTTCTTCTTGAGTATTTCTCAAGAAGTAGAGAAGTAAAATGCTGCTCATTGTGCCTAAGCAGCAGACCTCTTCATTTTCAGAGGTTTCTTGACCATCTGCACATCCAGATAGAGAAACACTTCGCATTTGTCTTAAGTTGAATCAGAAGCTACTTTTGCTGTCATGTAATTTGCTTTCATTCATTGCTTTACCATGGACAGATTTCCAGACACATCATGTAGCTTGTAGAAGTAGAGCTGGTCACAGTCTTCACACAGCTGCCTTGTCCGGCAAGGCTTCGCTGGGTTGCGTTTGACCACAGCATGAACATAAGCGTTTTGCCAACAGCCGTGCTAATTACCAAGCTTTGACATTTTAAGCTGCATGGTAAAGAGTTGTATTAAAACCATAACTGCCAGGCATAGTGGCACACAGCTTTCATCCAAGCGTATGGTAGACAGAGGCAGGCAGATCTCTTGGGAGTTGGAACCCAGCTTCATTTAATTGTGAATTTCAGGCCAGTCCTGGCTACGTAGTGAAAATCTGTCTGCAGATAAGCAAACCAACAAAAACACCACCCTACTTATCAGAGCCACTCAGTATGAGTTGTGCGTTCAGTTCTCACTTCTCTCCCTCGTTCTCCAGGACTAGGAATTGAACACGGGACTCTGTGCTTGCTTACTGAGTGCTTATCCCTGAGGTGTGCACCCCCAGCCCCGCATTGTTTCTTTTAGGCCCCCGAGGCATTGGAGTACCTTGAGAAATAACAGTATAACCATTTTTATTAACCTTTATAGCCTGTAAGAGTACTTTCTAGTGCACTGTTGCTGGTGGACTCTCTGCATTAAATTTTCAGTCATACAAAAATAGAGCAGAGTGTGCTAGACTTCCATAGGTCCACTGTGCACTGCTGGTGTTGCCACTGCCCTCAGTGGAGAGGCCAAGTGAGTGACGTGGTTTGCTGTACCCGTGTGTTCTTGATGAAGGGACTGCTATTTGGAGCAGCAGAGTTACAAGGTCCCAGGATCCCAGCTCTCCAGTTTATGGTTGTCACAATGGTCTTTTCCTTCGATGTTCAGGATGAAAATTGCCAGTTTTTCTTTAAGATTTAAAAAACAACAACAACAACAACAAAAAAAAAAAAAACAAAAAGAAAAAGAAAAACGGTCTTACTACTGTGTACCATATTATAGAGCTCCAAAGCCTGCCCTGTAAACACTCACTCTGTTGTGCTTCTGTTGTAGAAGAGGCGGTCCAGCAGGCAGGTGAAGAGGAAGCGATACACTGAAGATTTGGAGTTCAAGATTTCTGATGAGGAGGCAGATGATGCAGATGCTGCTGGGAGAGACTCCCCATCCAACACCTCGCAGTCAGAGCAGCAGGTTGGCAGCCAGGCTTGCGCCGTTTCATATGGACTTTCCAGGTGGACTGGAAATTGTATACCTGGAAGTGGGGCAGTGTTCCGCTAACGCTGTCTGATGTGTTGTGGGAAATTCATTGTTTAGTAGTATCTTTAAAAGCCCTGCTCGCTCAAGTTTATTTTTATACAAGGCTATGATATGTAATTTGACAGTTTTGGAGAATTAATGGTCTCCGTTGAGGAAGAGTCTGAGCGCTGATCTTACCTCTGAGAGTAGCTCAGTGCTGTAGCTCCTGGAACTGTAATAAACCACTCACGCTCATCTCCTGCTGCTTGGCACCATCAGAACTCCTTTATAAAATTACTGCCTTGGAGTACCCAGCAGGGCACATTTTATTTTCTGGGCATTGTAAATGATGGATAAAATAGTTTGTATGTAGTGCAGGCAGTAACAGAATTGATTATTGCAAAGATTTTATTTATTCTTTTTTTTTTTTTTTTTTTTTT
>NW_022196896.1:27814976-27879167 GCF_008632895.1 Mastomys coucha | reverse complement strand
TTGCTATTACTGTATTTTAGTTAACAAACTGGTCGCCAGTTGAAAGGCCGTATTAAATGCAACTTGGTGCTTAGTTGGTAATTTGTTCTCTGTTAAATTGTTGTAGAGTGTTTTACACAACCTCTGTAGGGCAGAGCCGCCTACAGTAACAGAGTGGAGGGAGTAGTCACTCCATGAATATGGGTGCAGCACAGTTGCCTTTGACCGGCTCTCTCTCATGCACAGATTACTTTTTCTTAGCAGCCAGAGTGAATGCTTTGTGGCTTGAGGGACTGTGCTTGTCTCCATAATTAACCACACAATCAGGAAGTCATAAGCACAGCCCTTCCCTTGCCTTTCTGTAGTGTGAGGTTTTTCTTGTTTTTAGTAATTTTTCTCACTGTTAACTTTGGATTATGTGGTTTAAAAGGCGGGGGGGTGGGTGGGGGGGTGGGCAGAAGGGAGTGTGTTCCCACTTGCTTTTGCAGCACACGTCAGTTGGATTAGCGGATACCACTTTCTCTTTTTTAGGAATCTGTTGATGCAGAAGGCCCAGTGGTGGAGAAGATTATGAGCAGTCGCCTAGTGAAAAAGCAGGTGAGTGCTGTGTGCAAACGTGGGAATCCGCATGTGGTGATCTTCCAGGGTTTTTGCTGCATACTGACTGCCCTTTTAAGGTTCCATTGTGGTGCTGGGTATGGTGGTGGGTGCAGGGGGATCAGGAGTTCGAGGCCAGCTTGCTCTACATGTGACCATTTCTTTAAAAAAGCAACAAAAAAAAACCAAAGAAAAGCCCAATGATGACGTCCTGTGATATTTCTGATCCCTCTGATATACTAGCCCAATACAAGCTGGGGGATGGGTGATTACTCTGGAATGAAATCAGAACTCTATTTAGCAGTGACATTAAGATGTATCACCCTGTGTAACCCTATATGTAGAAGGTAAGAAACTCAAAAGAGGTCAAAGAAATGTTTAAGACTTACAGATATTCAGACTGCCTTTTTCATAAAAAAATGTTCCTAAGAAGGCCTTGCTTGGGAGCTCCCTATAGAAATGTCCTCAGCAAGATCTGTCCGTCATTGGGGCAAGCAGACGTTTTTTCAGGCTGCTTACAACTTTTTGCATATATAACTTAGTGTCTCGAGAGTATCTTTATTACCGATACAGTTTATATTGATAAGCAAAAGTGCCTGCCAGTGGGCAGCAGGTAAGCTCGTGGCCAAGGGATGGAGAACTCCAGTATTTTCCCTAACCATTATAAATTTTCTGCTCTGTGTTGGTTGCCTTCCTGCCCAGAGTGGGAAATGCTGACCTTGTATCTCTAGAAGTAGGGACTGTGGCTATACGTCAACCAGGCAGGCCTGAGTAGTTCTCCATATTTTTGAAATATAGAGCAAATGTGGTTTCTTTTAGTAAAATGAATGCAAAGTATAGTTTCCCAGTGGCCAAGAGAATCATGGGACTTAGGTGCTTGTCTTAAAGCTTATCAACTATCAGATGAGGGGAAGTAAAGGCAGACGAAAACACCGCTACCACTGGTGCAAAGTCGTGGTGGTCATAGTCACTTAGCACAATTACTCCTGTTAACGTGTCATCTGTCAGGGCTGAAGAGGTAACTGCGTAGTCAGAAGCACTTTCGACTTCCAGAGGACCTGAGTTCAGTTCTCAGCACCCTTTTAGAGTGCTTCAAAACCACCTGTAACGTGACTCCAGGTCCAAGTGATCTGATGCCCTCTTCTGACCTGCAGTCACACTGCACGCATACTGACACATACATAAAAATAAAACTTGCATTTTTTAAACTAAGAGCTCATTGATGTACCCTTGCACCAACAGTGGGCTGGTGTGTACCTCTCACTAAGGTTTGCTGTTTTCTTATGTACTCAGGATTTACACACTTATCTGCTTGTACACCACATGCTCCTATAAAAACTACCCGGAGCAATAAGTCAAGATACTTCAAGTGTGGCAGTGGGGTGTGTAGGATACTGTTGGTGACTGAGTTTGTGCTTCATGCCCTGATGGATCAAATGTTAAAAACCAAGCCAGTCTTGTCACCTGTTGAAACAGGCATGAGCACTTCTTAACTCCTTAGAAAGGTTGCCTTTTCCTAATGTCTCTAGACATTAGTTTGTGAGTACAGATATACGGTTAAATTTAAATAGTTGGCATGCTCGAAGAGTGGTCCCCTTCACTGAATTGATGTGACTTGAAGAAGATAGCATTTGCATGGGGTGCACTAATGTCTGTTGACTTGATAGAACTTCAGCAGGCATACTTAGCGGGTTTAGAGCTGAGATTCTAATTAGCTCAATCATCCATAGCTAGTGAGATCATACCTGGTGTGGGCATGGCTTCTCTTTCTGTTTTGCCTACTTCCGAGAACTTAGTTTTTCCCCTCTGCCCACCTTTACTGGCAGGTACCCATGGATTATGAATTGGTATTACCACCATCTATGAATTTTTTTCATTGCTACTTTATAACTGTAATCTTGCTACTGCTATGAATTGTAATGTAAATATCTGATAAGCAAGATGCCTGTTACGTGACCCCTGTGAAAAGGTTGTTTGACCCTCAAAGGAGTCATGACCCACGGATTTACTGGCTTGGCGAATCTGGGAATGGAGAAAATTAGTGGAAAGAGTTCTTGGGAAGACCGAAGCTGTCTGAAAGCACGGAGAGTAGAGAGCCCCCAGCTCGTCTGTTGCTGCTGCCTCTCACAGGCTCCTAAAAACCCATCAGCATCAACAGCCACTGTTCTCAGTGTCCGCTGCTTTAAGTTATCAGTTTTAAAAATTGATAACGGGACAATATTGCATGTGGAAACAAAAAAGAAATTTGAGATTTTCCTGTGGATTCTAGCTGTGCTTCCTATTACCATGAATAATTTAAGAATTCTCTCCCTGGGAGAACCACCTCAGCTTAGCACACCATGACAATGGGTGTGGCTTGGCACTTAAATATTGTCCTAAACACAAGTTAATATCCCCAAGACCCAGAAGAGGGGTCTTGTATATGAACCCCAAGGTATGTTTGAATGTGTGTGTGTAGATATTTAGAGTGTATAGGTGTTTTGTTTTCCATATTTAGTTACAGCACTTTCTACATGCCATCTATCTATAGAAAATAATCCAAGTCCTTTTTTGGATCATAAGGTCAGAAGTATCTTAGAGCCAAATTCTTGATAAACTATATTCTGTCCCTTAAAATTTATTTTTCTTTAACTTGTTTAACATGATATGTTTTCTCTTTAAGAACTTACTTTAGATTCCAGGATAATTGAACCAAACAATAAAAAAGTAGAACATTTTATAAAATTAAACTCTTAACCATATTCTCTAGAATATCTTTATTTTCTCACTTACTAGACTGTGACTCACTACCTCTGTTTGAGTATGAAATATGTTACACCAGAAGCAGTTTATTATTTTTGTCTGGATAATTTTTCAGATTTTGTTCATTATTTGTATAGTTCTGAGTAGGGGAGCTATCTAACCCAGAAAGGCCAATCCTTCTTTGAGGGTGCAGGTTGTCATGTGCTGATGGCTGTTTCAGACCACGTTAAAGAGGTAGGCTCCTTGCTTGATGTAAAGGTTTTGGTCACACAAACAGTGATACAAATATGTTAATACAGCCAAAACCTCGTTTCATGTAACCTGTAAAGATTCCTTTACATTCACTCCTGAGAAAGGGAAGGACTACCCATGTTTCAAATGTCTTTTGAATGCATGAAAATACTCAGAGCACTGCCGGGGTAAACAGTAGCTGGCCAAGGAGTGATGTCAGGGCTGTGTGTGTCTGCGTGTGTGAAGCTGTGCATGACACCCCATTGAGTCTGCAGAGTAGGATAATTTCTGCACACTGGTAATGGTAGTGTGGGCTGTTGGAGGATGGACAAAGTAGATGTCTTTAGTGAATTCTTGAAGAGAGTGGTGAATCAACATACTATCAATAAAGCGTGTACACATTTATGTAAAATGTAGTTAGCAGCTGTAGTTGAAGCTCCACAAAGCGCCACGTTACATGGATAGCCAGTTAAACAGACGATAGCATTGGTTTACTTGGGGACGTTTAGAAGATACAGGTCCCACGGCGGTTCTTCACCAGTTCCAGGTGCTGCTAACCAGAGTCTCAGAGCCCATTTGCTTCTCCCAGACAGTTCTAGATATTCTTGCCAGGGATTATAGCAGGTTCCTCCGGGAATAGGTGATTGTGACAAGAAAGTAGGTCTTACTACGTTGGAGACAGATGGCTTTCAGGAAGCAAAACAGTGCTAGAGTATAATCAAGTTCCACTACTGAAGGTTCAGGTCTGTGTGTTTTAGTGGCAAAATTATGGTACGCTGAGCCCATTAGGACCAAGGCAGAAAGGACAGCATGGAAGAAGAGAGAAGAAGTGACATTGCTTATAGACGAGGGTTGGTTTGATCCCACCTGGAAGGTGTGCCATTTTCAAAAATTCACAGAAATATGGAGGATTGCACCCCAGGTTACTTCAGACCCACTTTGAGTTGACTTTAGGACATGCTGTAAGACCTCTTGCTGGCTGTCTGCTTTCATCTTTAATTTCCTACTGGAGGCTCAGTTTTTGTATAAACGTAATATATCTTGAACAGAATAGGATGAAGAACCAGTGGGGTTAGAGATGGGGAGTTAGGTCCTAGGTGGATCATCACTTAAGCAAAGAGAGCAGCGAAGTGACTTGGGCTTTTGTACTGCCTCTTGTGGTCTAAGCAGTCATTTCCTTTCATTTTTGATACATAGAAGCTGGATATGTTGATTTTAAAAAGCTGTCGTATGGTTAAGGATCTTTCATGAGCCCACTAGAGTAAAACAAGATGGTGGTAGGTGTTGGCCACGCTCCAGAATACCTAGGCTTCGCACTGGTGAGAAGCAGTTTAAAATGCATGTTTAATTGAAACTGATAAAAGGTTTGAGGAAAATTTAAACAGGTTATAGTCTTTAACTGTTGTTTGAGTATTATGTATAGAGGCCAGCAGGAGCCCCCATGTAAGACATGTGCCCTCTGTCATCCTCCACACTGGCTCTCCTGTTTGGCCCGGACGGTGTTCCTACTCACCCTCATTTTCTTCAGAGATCCCACCTATGTGTGAGCCTCCAGGCAGGCTCTCCAGCTCTTGTAGGAACATAAAAGAACTTCCTGAAACGTGGGTAAAAGATGTTTATGATTTACATCTTTGCTTTATCTGCTCAAACACTTGTAAGAAAATGACATATTATGAATCGTTTCACACCCTAAAAGCAAAATCCAAGAGGAAAAGAGAGAGATTTCTAAACTATAACATTGATGTTGTCTTCAGTACCTTCTGAAAGCAGTCTGACCACCAAAAGCTCTTGACTTGGCGGACATGCATCACAATTTTAACCCTCCTAAATGTGGGATTGGAAGTGTTAATTTTATTTGGCTGTCGTGTGTGTGAGACATCTTGTCTGAGAGACTTTAATTGTTCCACTGAGTAAAACTCAAACCATGAGTAGTGATGCCCCGAGTCCCACCATAAGAACAAGGTTTCCTTTTATATGGTTTCTTGTTTAGAGTTATTAACTATATGGAGAAATAAATGTCTTTTAAATATTTTAAAACATTACAAAACCCACAATGTAAAGTTGCCATGAGGCAGCCAAAAATAATACATATGGCATTCAGGAGAGCAGTTGCTAATTGGCTGCTGCCTGAGAAAATGGTACACTTGGCGTCTACTTAACACTGCGGGTTTGGCAGAAAGCCAGGCTTGGGGTCAGGTTGTTGTGAATGAAGCTGCGTGTGGTTAGGGAGGAGTTAAAATGATTCATGCTGTACAGTCACAAGCATGTTGAGTGGAGTAGCGTGCATGTGCCTGAGAACGTCAGTCCCCACGGCACAAGCTGCCAAGGCGTCCTGTGCGCGCCTCTTTCCAGGAAGGCCACCTCAGGCGTTGTGTCCTCATGTGGGAGTATGTGGCTGCTTTTGAAATCTCCAGTATATGATATTAAAGTGTGTACTTCAATCTTCTTTTCATTGCAGAAGGAATCTGGTGAGGAGGTAGAAGTTGAGGAATTTTATGTGAAGTACAAAAACTTGTAAGTAAATTGTTCCTCTTTTCAGTGGGAAGGGCATACCCGGACTACGGGACATTTTAAGAATTGTGAACATGGAGAGTTCGATATGGTTTCTCTGGTGCCTCAGAAAGACAGTTCCTCCTAACTTTGTTATTTGTGGTACTTTGCAGATATTTTTCTAGAAAACACTTAATGTGTAAAAGTTAACTAACTTTCTTATATAAGGAAGAAGGTTGTTTGTAGACAGAAAGAAACATCGGATGTGATCATTGTGAAATAAAGTAAAAGTTGCTCGTCCCCAAAGAGAGGCCCTCGCTCTTTGCAGTTGCGCCTGCATCCGTGATGGGCGCTCTGTAGCCCTCAGAGGCCGCTGCATCCGTGATGGATGCTCTGTAGCCCTCGGAGGCCCAGCAGCCCAGGATGTCGTCCTCAGGCTTCGATGCAGTGAGCTCTTTGTGGATTGCTCCAATATTGGTTTAGTGGGTTTAGTTTAGTTTAGTCTGAATCCAGAGGGAGAAACCCAGCTGCCTTGAGCTATGGCGTGGGATCTGTGAGCTCACGTTGGCTAGCCAGTGCGGGTTTTCAGGATTGGCCGTTACCCTCCTGAAGAAGACTGCGGCTCGTCCTAACCTAAGCAGGCAGACAACTAAGGGCAGACGCCTCACCTAAGCAGGCAGACAACTAAGGGCAGACGCCTCTGTGTGCTTTGCTCTTCTGAAGGCAGACCCTACAGCCGGGTGAATCAGTCCTGGGTTTTTAAGGAGGATTTTTAGGAGTTGTTGTGAAAACAGCCCCAGGAAAACGTGACCACTGGGTGCCATGCTTCTCTGCTTTTGTCCCTTTAATCTACACTGTGTGAATACAGGGTCACTCTTCTGAGGATGTAAGCAAAACATTAAGTAAAAAGATTAAGGTGTCTTTCAGTCTTACTGTGAGAGTTAATGAAGCAAAGTCTGGCAGTACAGCAATGAAATGCACAATACTGATGTTAGCTGCCATCAGTATTGTGTCCTCATGGTGAGTTTATGTCTATGCACATTGTTCATATGAGGTGATTTCCCGTGGGGAATCCTTAAGGAGAGAAGCTGAGTAGGGGTAACCTAAATGAGCTGCAGGGGGAATTCCCTTGAATGTGTCAAGTCAAATGGAGGACTGAGGGTAAGTGTGGATTGACGTATAATTGTACCAATAGATGACAGGCATCGGTGACAGAGTGGGTGGGACCCAAGGGTTGCCATCCATTCCCCTGTGGGAAGTTCCAAGGACAGTGCAGGGCCCTGTACCAGGCACCGTTGCCAAGCCAGGAGAAGAGTTATTAAACAGGCAACAAGAAGTTTAAGGGGGTGGGGGAACTAAGCTGGTTTTCTGTGCACTGTTATGGAGATGAAAGGGAAATTACGCTTTCAATAGAGGTTTTTATTAACTTGTTTTGATGCTAATTCAGATTTGTAGGAAAGCTGCAAAACTTGTAGGGCAGTTTTTTTTTATTGTGATTAATCTATATCTGAAATACTTGGAGATTGTTAAATATGGTAATGCTTACTAAGTCAGCAGTCATCCCTTCCAGGTGGAATATTTGGGCTTTTAACTTAAGGATGGCCTTTATTCTCTGCCCCGGCTAATCCATAGCCGGTGGGGTGGGGGGGTCATTTTATTGAGATTTGAATTCTTCTCTCTGGTAATAGTATTTATTTTGCTCATGTCACTACAGATGTAGTGGTGGGAGTCCCTTTAAGCTGGCTCTGTCTTTCCCTTAACCCCTGTGGAGTACCTGCGCCAGTGTGTTCCCAGCTCATTCCGTCTCTGCATGTTGCAGCCGTAGAATCAGTATTGGTGTTTTCGTTAGACAGAGAATGTGGGAGCCAAATGTGAGCTGTGAGCTTGCTCACTGCTGCCGAGGAGTCACTGTCTGTAGACGTTGCTAGGATTGGATACACACCTGCAAACACACGCACACGTGATCTGCAGACTCGTGAGGTTGTTTACTATATATTCGTGGTTACCTCTACCTATGCATCCACCCGCCTCACAACAAAGCAGTGCCCTCGCTGACAGTCCCAGCACTCCCACGGGTACCCTCTCCCCTTCCGCTCTCAACAACAGAAGCTTGGCTCTTCTCATCTGTTTGTTGTTGTTTTCTTTTCTTCTTGCCAGTCTTAAAATATACAGAAAAGGAATTAGGAACTCCTAGCTGAGCTGCTGGTGGTATGTGCCTTCAGTCCCAGCACTTGGGAGGAGGCAGAGGCAGGAGGATCTCTGAGTTGGTCTACAGAGTGAGTTCCGGGACAGCCAAGGCTACACAGAGAAACCCTGATGAAAAAAAAGCAAAACAAAATAAAAAGAGACTTACTAGCCGAGTTTTTGTTTCTGTTTCTCTGTTTAGAATGTTCTATACTAGGTTCTCAGAGTTAGAGGTTCAATACCTTACGGAAAGCTCCCTTAGTTCCAGGGTCTCCATCACTTTATGCTTACTCCATACACCATTGAGTTGACCAGTTTTAATTTACCATTTAACTTTATCTTAGACATCTCCTTTGTATTTTTAAGTTGGTGAAAATGTTCCCACGAGTCAGAAGTCAGAGCTATATACAAAGATAGTCAGGTAAGAAGTGTCCCTTCTGCTGTAACCAACCATTGAATACCAAGCTTCCTCCTGTACTTTTTGAGTAGCAGGTATATAGGTAGGTATGTGCACACATGTGTGCACATGCATTTCCCTGTCTTAAGAGGTTGTAGAGCATTAATAGATTCTTTGCTCTTTTCCCTCCTTCAGTCCTAGTCTGATTCAGTCCTATCACTACATGAGTCTTTTGTGGCAGTCCTAGTCTGACTCAGTCCTATCACTACGTGAGTCTTTTGTAGAAGGTATGCTGACTTTTCTTTTTTACAGCTGCATAGTATTCCACTGCATGATAGTAGAGTGGCTGTTCAATCTCCCAAGTCTGTGACCTTGGCATTTTGAAGTGATAGACAGTGCCACGGTGATTTTCTCACGCATGCCTATATATATTTTCAATTGTTGGATATTTACCATCAGGGTGAATTAAAAAAAAAAAAAAGGATAGCTATATGAAGGCATAAAAAAATACATGTGGTTTAAAAATCTTGTAAATTTCCATTTGGTTGTTTGCTTTGTGTGCACACATGTGAGGGTACATGCATGTATGCCACTGAACATGGTGGTAATCAGAAGTCAGCTTTCTGGAGTCAGTGGATACCGAGGACCAAATTCAGCTGCCTAGGGTTGGCAGCAAGCACCGTATTCCCTGAGCCTTCATGCTAGCCCCATGCTACTGTTGAGAGCTGTACCAGACTCCTGCATACAGAGGTGTTCTCAGCCTTCCCAGCATGCTGTGCTGCCTTATCAGTCTCGGTAACATTTAGTTAACATTTTCTCTTGACTGTAAGAACACCATTTCATAAGTTTATGACCATCTTTTGCCACTTCTCTGGGTATGCATTTCCTATGACTCATTGTATTTAGTTTATAAGCTCTTTAGACATGAGGGTTATCAGGCCTCTCTTGGGCCAGAAGCCGCCAGGGACTTCACTTGCTGTGCTGTTGTCTTCTAACTTTTTATATTTATTACAGCATGAATTTTAAAGGCGAAATAACTCAGCACTCATGGGCAAACCTGACAACCTGAGTTTGAACCCCAGATCCCACAAGGTTGACAGGAAAATGACCACCAGAGAGTTGGTTTCTTACCAACAGTGGTATTTGACCTCCACATGTGTACCACCCGACCCTTCCCAGCTCCCCAATAAGTTTGAGAGTTCTGTAGTTAGATTTATCATCTTTTGTTGGCGCTGGCTTTCCAGTCTTTCTTCCCTATATCGCTGTGAAGGTAGAATTAGCCCGCGCTTTCCTCTGCTATACCCATGGTTTTTTGGCTTCAAGGCACAATGTGTTTGCTGTTCACGCTTGTCAACAACAGAGGCCCATCCTGAGAAACACACTGCCATTGAATTCCCTCATTGTGTGGATGTCATAGCATGTCCTTCATTAGACCTAGATGGTTCAGGTCAGAGTGTCAGTATGATGCTTTGATTCAGTCAGAAGATGGGGTAAAGATGAGCTGTCTAATGCTGTCACCACTGTATCATGGCTTGTGAGTAGAAGTTCATTCTACGTACTGGAAAGGGTTGCATACTAAATGCATAGCTAGGAACATGGTTGTTGTCGGCATTAGTATTACTTACTATATTTAACTGTATGTGCTACACCTTCATGCAGTTGGTAGCACAGTAAGTTTCCACTTGTTGCCACAAACACATGAGTAACTTAGCGTTCCGTGGCATTACAGTATTTATGTCACCTGGCCATGGGAAATTTTTAGGTCCTTTATAAGATCATGGGACCACCGTCTGCCTCATATGTAGTCTGTCGTAGATCACAATGTTAGATGGCACACGACCACAGTTAAGTCTTTCCTTTCCACAGTGTATCTATTTGTATCTATGTATCCTCTCTTTTTCTCTCTTGTGCATGCTCATGAGTTTGCATGGAGGCACGTGTACGAGTATGCATGTACATGTGGGTACATGCATATGGAAGCAATGGGAGTCTTCTTCAATCTTGTTTTACCATATTCATTGTGTCAGGGTCACCAATATGGCTTTCTAGCTATCCTTGCCAGACAAAGCTTTGCCTTGTGAGCTCTGGAATTACATGTAGGCTTCCATGCCCACCTGGCATTTGTGTGGTTCTTTAGAAATACAAACTCCTGAGACTCATGTCTTAGTTAGGGTTTAGTTAATAACTTAGTTAGGGTGTGGGCGGAGTCAGTGCCTGCATCAGAGGCAGGGACTGCACCAGGAGCCATGGAGGATCTGTTTCCCTGCTTGTTCTCCTGGCTTGCTCAACCTGCTTTCTTATAGAACTGAGTATCACCATCTCACAGTGAGCTGGGCCCTCCTGCATCAACCATAAGTCAAGAAAACGATTACAGACCCTCTTACAGGCAATCTGATGGAGACATTTTCTTAAATGAGGTTTCTTGTTCCAGATAACTGTAACTTCACCAGCAACACCAGCAAAACAACCCTGCAATAGACCCCATTCTTAACTTGATATACAAACACATTGCTTATTAAATCCTTCTTGTTCATCTCTGAGATAATCCAATATTAAGCATTCCAACTCATAAAGTCCCATACTTTATAAAAATTCAAACATTTTAAAAGTTTAGTATCTTTAAAATGCCCAGTCTCTTAAAAGCCTCTGTAAATACCCATTGTCTTTAAATATTCCAAACACTCTTAATGGTTAACTCTGACTCAAGGCAAAGTTATAATCAGATCAAAGCAAAACTGAAGTCTAGCAGTGCGATAAGTTCAGTGTCTTACGTGTGGGGTTCACTCTGGGCCAGTAGCTGCCTAATGCTGTGACCCCTTAGTACAGCGCCTCATTCCGTGGTGACTCCAACCATAAAATTAATTTTGTTGCTACTTCATAACTATAATTTTGCTACTGTTATAAATTGTCATGTAAATATCTGCTATGAAAAGATGGTCTTAGGTGACCCTTGTGACCCCATGGGGTTGTAGCGACCCCACAGGTCACGACCCAGTACTTTATGGTCTCCTGTCTGTAGGAGCTGAGCAGCCTTTACTTCTGACTACACCCAGCTTGTCTCAGAGACTCAGCCTGGCTCCACTTCACACCTGTTGCTGTCCTTGGTCGTCAGCTCATGGTACCGACATCTCCAAGATGCTAAGATCTGTGATATAACTGTACTACTCTCTTACCAGTAGCTTTTCTTAGGCTCTCTTCAAGGGCTCTGACCCTGCCACATGATGCCCAAGCCTCAGTTTTTAGCTCCATGACCCGTTCAATTCTGCAGCTTCTTCTGCTATTGAGGCTGCACTCTGCTCATGTCCTTTCCTGGCTTCTCTCAGCCATTCTTCGTGACCCCTTCATGCTTTCTAAACTAGTACCACATGTGAGACTCTTACCCACAAATATCACATGTAGCCTTGGCCCCCTCTGGACCACACAGCTTCTGCGTGCTGACCTTTAGGAAGCACTTCCCAGGAGGCTTCACTTCAGTGATGCTGGGTTCTTTAGCACGGCTAAAGCCCCAACCAGCCATAACCACAGATTCTTAATTCACACACTGACTGGTGCAATAATGGTTAAGGGACTCTCAAACTTCCCTCTGAAACTTCACAAGCCAGGCCTCCATCATCTGCATAGCTTTCCACAGTCTTACCTTCCAAGCTCCTATAGAATAGCCCAGTGAACTCTTAAGCACTCTGGCTTTTCCATCCCAGAATGCACCCATTACCACACTCCTCCTCTAAACCACATGGTCAGGTTTGTCACAGCATACCCCACAGCCTAGTACTGATGTCTGTCTTAGTTTAAGGTTTTTGTTGCTATGGTAAAATACCATGACAAAAAAAGCAACTTAGCAAAAATGTCCATTACTGAGGGGAGCCAGTGCAACACTGTGGAGGTAGGAGCAGATGCAGAGGCCATGGAGGGGTGCTGCTTACTGGCTTGCTCCTCATGGCCTGCTCAGCCTGCTTTCTTTTTTTTTTTTTTTTTTTTTTTTTTTTTGAGACAGGGTTTCTCTATGTTGTGGAGAGCCGAGCCCCATCAAGAGGCCTCGTAAACAAAGCCCTTATTTGGCTAAGCTACTGCTATTGGTTGCTTCTACATCTGGTGATCTATCTGCTTTTGCTACATGGCCCATTGGGATTGGCTAAGCTTGAGAGTACTCAACAGCCGAGGGTGGGCCAGGAGGCGGAGCTTAAGTAAGCTCCAGAGAGGCAGAAGGCATAAGATTAGAGCAGGAGGAGAAACAGGCAGGAGAGAGAAGCCTTGTAAAAGTTTCCTGAAATAAACTGAAAAAGGAAGAGCTCGTGTAGTTGCGTCTTTCTTGCTGGACGAGGAGGACGCAACACTATGTAGTCCTGGCTGTCCTGGAACTCACTCTGTAGAACAGGCTGGCCTTGAACCCAGAAATCCACCTGCCTCTGCCTCCCAAGCACTGAGATTAAAGGCATGCACTACCATCACCCGGCTCAGCCTGCTTTCTTATAGCACACAGGACCACCAAACCATAGATGGCATTGCCCAAAAGTCAGTCTCTTGGAAGTATTTTGCTAACTGCAATTCCCTCTTCCCAAATGACTCTAGATTGTGTTAAGTTGACAAAAACCAAACCAAATGAAACCAGAAGAGCTTGTGTGTTGAGTTAACGCACTACTCTGAAGTGTTGAGAGCCTGGAAGACGCTCCTGTGATTGGTTTCTGTCTTCATGTCTCAGCTCTGGTTCACTTGGGAACTGTCTAGTGTATTTTAGTACCTGGCATGTTTCCTAGGGGCTCCCTGTTCTTAATGTCTCTGTGGGTCTTGCCGCATATTTATTTTTATACAAGCAGTCTTGTATGAACTTGTCTAGTTCCACAAGAATGCTTACTTATATTTTTCTCTACACTGAATTACACTTACAAATTTATATTTTAGAATATTGACTTCGTACTCTATAGAAAGCCAACAATCATTTTAGTTGGTTCAGTTCTATGTTCATGCCTTTTTAAGAGTGTGTAAACATTCCATTATGCACATTTGTATAATTTGTGTTAAATTTACAGCTAAATCCTTTTGTCTTTGTTGCTGTTATGAAAGAAGTTTTGTGCAAGCGTAATGCCCTCTCATTGGCTATTTTTGTGAATGATGTCTACTTATTAACTTCTGTGTGCCAGTTTTATTTTCTTTTACATTACTGAATTGCTTTATTCTTTGAATTAGTTTTCTGAATTGCTTGTGTATGTGTGTGTGTGTGTGTGTAATCATTTAGTCTGTAAATAGAGATAGCTTATTTAATGGCATTGGTGCCTATATCAGATACGATACTGCATAATAGTGGGTATCCGTATCTTTCTTAGCCCTGATCTTTGTGGAAAAGTCTCTGTGTATCCCTTGTCTGATAAGACTTGGCTATATGGCTAAAGCCTACATATTTAATTATGTTAATGAAATAGCAATCAATTCCTATTAGTCTGAATTTTAAAACAGCTACTATAAGTGTTGAATTTGATTCAAGCAGTGTTGAGCACCAATAGGAATAATTGTGTGATTTTTCTCCTTAGACATATACCAACATTGCATACTTTAAAATAGATTTTCTAACACTAAGCCAACTGTGTCATTACTGTAGTAAATCTTACTTTCTTGATTTTTTTTTCTTCTTTGCCTCTCCCCATCTGGGGGTATGGGAGGCTGTCTGTCTGTCTGTCTGTCAGATGACAGCTTGTAGGAGTTGGTTCTTTTCTTTCACAGTGTGTGTTTTGGGAATTGAACTCAGGTCATCAGACTTGGTGGCAAGCATCTTTTTACCACTAAGCCCTCTTGCTGGCTCATCTGCTGTCTTCTTAAAGCGGTATGGGACATTTGCTAGCATTTTACTTAGAACCTTTCACCAACATGTAGAAATAGATGTAATTAATTTCCCCTTTATACCATCTTTTTCAACATTACATATAAATATTATTTGTCATTTCTTTTAGAAAAATGTCTTGAAATGAAGGGTTTTTTTTGCAAAGTAACGGCAAGCCATGTTTTTATAAGGCTTCACTGAGGTTATTTCATAATGCATTTTTCTCATAATAGATCCCTCCATGAACATTTGTCTCACGGTTTCAGTGCTAGGTAGTCTGCTTTGTTGCCTGAATGAACAAGAGGCAGCAGGCAGCCTTGGACTCTTGCTTCCTTCCCTTCTCATTCTCCCTGTTACGCCTCCATGAGTTATCAGTGTCCAGGAAGAAAGTGGAGCTTCTGATGGAAAATTTCATATTGCAGGTGGCAGAGCAGGGCCAGCCTGTGCCAGCCCAGGTGCTGTGTGCAGGTTGGAGCCTTTCTGGTGGCCTCTTATGTCTTTGTCCCCTTCTTAAGGCAAAAATGTTAACTGCCCATGTGTTTTTTTCTGTCAGTTACCTAGAAGACTAGAGTAGATTACTTGATGTTTTCTGAATATGGTTGTATTGCTTCTTATTTACTAGAAATGTGTCCAAGTTGAAAACGGGCAATACCTTAGTTGTTTCTGTTGTTTCCTTACTACTCGTGATAATTGTTCAATTGTTGATGCATGCACATTTGGTCTGTTTTCTGAGTGTATGTTGGGGGTTATATGAATTCATATCTGTGTAAGGCATTTCTGCTTAAAATACTTCTCTCTTTCACTTTAGTGTTTAATCAGCCCTACATTTAAAATACATACTAGGACATAAATATCAGTAGGAAAGGGTTTCAGAAGATTCTGCAATCACCACTTAATCTATATGCAGCACTATCTTGACGCTAGAAGAGTCGTAGATCCAAGTGTGTCCCTTTCTTCTTTCTCAAACATGATGAGGCGGGAACCCAGAACCTTGCACATGCTTGTACCGTGATCTGCTACTGAGCTGCTTTGTTTTCTGAAGATGGGATTTTTCTATGTCCCTAGGCTGATCTTGAACATACTCTCATCTTCCCTCTGCCTCCCAAGTGCTATGATTTTAGATATGGACTCGCATACTTAGTACCAGCTTTTTAATGTCATCACTAGAAAGAAAAGCAAGGTGATGGTAGCTGTTAGGGGCAGTGATGGGCAGATGGGACAATGTACTACCAAACGATCATAGCACAAAGGAGCACAGCGTGGGAGGTATTACACAGCATCAGTTGTACTTATAAGTCTGGTGCAAGCAGAAGGGAACATTCAGAGGATGCTCAGGTTCAGGTTAACATCTAAAGGGACATTGTTCCAAGCATTTAGAAGAACATAAGCTAACAACAGGAATGATGGTTGAGGGTCATGGGCTGGAGCCAGAGCTGCACCTGGGGCTAGTCCTAAGGGCCTGTGCAGAGTTGGGGATACTGACGTGATCTGTTAACCTAGGAATACAACTTGTTATTGGGCTCTTTTCTGTTTGATTGTTTGATTTTAATCTTTAAGTTTTTGGTTTTGGTTTTTTATGGGTAATGGATAAAGCCCAAGGCTAGGTAGATAACAACTTTTCAGTACTGTTACATTACTGATTTTCATTTATTTTCAAATTTAGTGGCTATATTGGATGTTGCTTGGCATTTTCTGTTATTAAGTAGGTGTGTGTGTGTGTGTGTATCTCTTCTGGTGATTTTATTTTTAATAAGACATAAATGAGGTAATTACTTTCTAAGTGTTTTAAGAGTGTTCCTTTCCTGTTCCAGCTCCTATCTTCATTGTCAGTGGGCATCAGTAGAAGATCTGGAAAAAGACAAGAGAATTCAGCAAAAGATAAAACGGTTTAAGTCAAAACAGGGCCAGAGCAAATTCCTTTCAGAGGTATGAAATAACCTGATTAGTTTTTGAGTTTTGAATGCTTTCTTTATCAAAAAATTCCAGGGTTTGAATTTTAGGACCTTAAACTGTTAACAGAAACTGGTTTGGTACTGTTACTTACACATTGGTTAACTGGTATCACTAAAATTTGTAAACAGGAAATTTCTCATTCTTCCTGTTGGCTTCATCTAGAAAATGCTTTTCTTATGACATGTGGAAATAGCAGTGACGGTGTGATTAATATTGTACAATGAGCATGCAGCTGAGAAATGAACAAAGTAAGCAGATAGAAGTCTGCGGAGAGCAGGCCAAAAGCTTCAGTATGGAGAGTTACGCTGACAGGGATACGTGCTGACGGGGATACGGGGATGGTGTTTGCTCAAGTTTGTGCCTCTTACCTAGGTCACGAATGCTGTGTGTGCCATTGCACAGAGGGTAGGCAGCATCTCCTACCCTTTTTCTCTTTGCCCTAGGTTATCAGTTAAAGATAGACAGAGATATCTAATCTGGGGAGAGGACCAGCTCCTGACATAGTCAGTTATGTCTCAAAGATGCTTTCACAAGCTGCTTAGCTGGCTCTCTGGACTCAAGATCACTAACTGAACATTCAAGTACAAGACAAGAAGATTTAAAAAAACAACAGCTCTTTAACTTCGAAGGAGATTACTTGATGGTTTCTTAGCTGTTCTCCTGAAAGAGTTAGCCAGGCCCAAGCTTGTTGCTTGCAAATGTGAGTCTCTGGGTTTGGCCCTTCCACACCAACAGGGCAAAAGGCAAGAAGTAAACAACTAAAGCCTTAACTGAATATAAGCTGCGAAGGATAGGGCTGGGAAATGCTGACAACTGCACAGCCTTTCAGGTTTCCCTTTTGCAGAGATGAGGAGATGAGATGGCTTCGAGTTAGGATTTTGATGCCATGAGATCTCATGAGAGTCTTGGGTCAAGTGGGTGCTTTTCTAGAGCATGTCCTCAGGGTACCTGCAGGCAGATGGGCAGGCAGCCTGGGGTGCCTGGTGCTACTTTCTCTGGTCTCACCCCACTGCCCTGCTGCCCCAATAGCAGTGAGTGCTTGACACTGGGAGGCTCAGGCTCCTGAGTGTGATTCAGTTCTCTCACCTAGGAGGATGTTAGGGAGGTGTTTCTTTGAAAGAGTGGTCTGGAAAACAAAACAAAACTCTGCACTTCTATTTCTTGTGCCCCTTTTTATGAAAGTTAAGCTGAAATGTGGAGATACTGGGGTGAGCAGCATCACCAGAGAGAGGAGCCATATGTCCTGTTGACCTTTTGTGAGGCTCAGCAGGAGGGAAACAGGGAAGCTCAATTGGAGCTTTCCCCATCTTTAAATCATGGTCCTGTTTATTAAATTCACTTGGACTCTGGCTCCTATATTTACTCACTCCTTAGGGATTGTGCCTGGCCCTACTACACAGCCTATTTCTCTGAACTTGTTGTCCACACGTCACTTGCACCCAGGATGCAAAGCATCCTGGAAAAATGGTAACTTAGAAATCTTAGTTCTGTCTGGAATGAGAGTTAGCAGGAAAGAATACAGCTCTGCCCACCCCTTCCCCGACTCTGTTCCTTTAGGATTTCTGGCTATGGCTGCTTTTGCAGTCTTTGCTAAAGCTTAGGCTTCCTGACTCTCCTGAACCTTCAGTCTATTCAGAAATAACATGTAGGCCAGGAAGTCCATCTTAGGGATGCCATAGATAGAGCGCTCCCTCATTGCAAGGGGATGTAGGAGAGAATAAATTGGGTATTGGCTATGAAAGCTCATGTTGGAAAGGAAGTGGTCTTACAGAAAACCTTTGCCATCCAGGACTAGTTTGTGGAGTATTTTACTGCTTGTGTAGTGTATAAATAATATGTATGTGCTAATTACATAAATCTAGGAGCTTTGGCAAAGCTAAATTCCTCAGAACGTTAACACTTTAAATCAAGTGACCACTGTAGTATATTCTTTTTCTTACTGCTCACCTCTGTGGAAAAGCTGAAGGCAGCAGAGGCACATTTTTGTGTCTGTGTTGCTTGGTTCGTAGTTCACAATCCAAAGCACACACAGGTTGGGCATTTTAAATGGGTATAATAGCTAGAGTAACAGAGAATGAGGCATAATTGACTCTAAGCTGCCTTTTGCATGTGAGCATTACAAAGTGTTACTAAGCTAATCTATAGCACATGTAACTATACATCTTTGTTTCTGACTCAGATCAGACCCTTCTCAGATGTTGGCTTCTTAAAATATGACATGGCCTTTAGCTTCCATGGGAGCCACAGTCTGTTCTTTCATATGAACCATAACCTGCTTGAACCATATTCTATTCTCCTATTCTTTCTAAACAAGCAGTATTACTTTGCTTTTGTAAACATTGTTAAAATATTAGTTAAATTTGTTAAGCAGCCCTGTTTAAGATTACTTTGAATTCTTTTATGAGAACACTCAACATTCAGTACAATTAAGTTATTGGAATGTTTAAGATTAGTGGGACGACTGTTATTCTAAGTGAGGTAGTGATATTGGTTGGCAAAGATTTCCAAACATCCTGACCATGCTCACAGTCCAGTGTGAGACCTGCTGGTTTCAGGGTTAGTGGCTTATGCTAACATTCTGTACATGGTGCTTTGTAGCATTCTGAGATGCACTCGCACGTACTGTGTGGTCCCGACTCTTCGCTACAGACTGTACTTTCAAGAATGCTACATGTATTGCATGCCATAAGCCTTTTGGATTGCCCATTAGTGAATTGTAATTTCACACTTCATTTGAAATATTCTTAAACATTCCCTCACAGTAGAAGGTTTCACACAGTAATTAAAATACTCAGTTAACAAAGTCTGAGAAGTTTGATTTCCTCACGGGGAATGATTTTGTTAAATTGTAGCATTTCAATTAATATAATAGAAGATGTCAAATACAAATTTTGTGTTGCTGTGACCCAAAATATTATTGCCTAGTGAAAAGTGAAATACTGTGTCTCTGAAGAAATGAATGAGCATTTAAGCCCTTTTTCCTTCTTTGGAACAGATTGAGGATGATCTTTTTAATCCAGATTATGTGGAAGTTGACCGGATAATGGACTTTGCACATAGCACAGATGACCGGGGCGAGGTAACAGAGATTATTTGTGTTACCCAGGGTGGCTCACATATGTTGACAGAAGGGCCAAAATCAAGGCCTGAGCCTGGTCAGAGCCTCCACCACCAGGCTTTTAGTCTATGTTTAACTGAAACTTAATGACTTGTAATTAGTTTTGTGAGTTAATAGGGCTAAATAGTTTTTATGTCAGTCTGAATAGTTTCACTTTTAAGTGGTTTCTATCTGAACTAGTTCTATACTGATCAGTAAGGACCTCGCAGATTTTGTGTACGTGCGTCTTGTAGCACAGAGCTTCCCTGGGGAAGTGTTAACACACCTGTAGTGGAAGAGAGTTTAACATTAGTTGGCACTTGACATCCTTAGCAAATCTAGTGACCTTCACTTAGTAAGTAAGGTGCCTTGGGGATAATAGAAAGGACTTCTTTTTGAGACCTCAGACCTGGCTTCTTCGTGTTGCCATGAGCTCTGGTTTTCCTGGCCTCTCCATGGAACTGAGGTGTCTGCGTAAGTGCTCAGCTCTTTCTTGGCTTGGGAGAGCCTCCTAGGAGCATCGCCTTTTACTATAAACTTGTGTAATGAAACTTGCAGAGTTCCAAAGCCTGTCTTGACGCCCCCTCACGTTTGTCTTGGTCAGTTGCTCTTTAAAAATACTGTGCCATAGCAGATTTACATTGTCAGCAGATAATTTGGATGAGTCAATGGACCTTGATCGTGACCTGAAGATAAACAGAACCAAGTCTTCCCTAAAGGAGACAACAAGAATTCCCACTGACTCAGATCACCCAAAATAGTTTCCCTTCAGTCTTCTAAAATTCACATTCACCACTTTAAAGTGGCTGAGTACAAGCAGTATCATTTTTCCCTTGATGAAAAAAGTAGATTTGTCTAATACATTTCTCTGTTTTTCACTCGTCAAGGAACTATTCAGTTATATAAACAAATGTGCTAAGATGGCTTACTATAATAAATCCAAATCATGTAATTGATGAGTAATTAGATTACATAAAAATTAACCTTTGATTTGGCTTTTTGGTATTCATTAGCTACTCCTTGATATTTTGTCATGAACCAATGATTCAGATAAAAAGCTAATTTCTTTCTGTTAATACCCAATAATCCACTTTCCAGTGTACACTGGAGACTACTTTCAGTGCTTATAGTTTTAAAATGTGGGCAATTGAGTCTTCCCAATGCTGGGGGCTGTCTTGATCAGGGAAGCAGAGTTCATGTCTTTTCCTTAATATATAATATTTGATCAATGACTTTAGTTCTGATTTGTTTGAACCTGGCCCAGCCTGTGATTCACTATCTGGTGAAGTGGTGCTCACTCCCTTACGAAGACAGCACATGGGAGCTGAAGCAGGACATAGATCAAGCAAAGATCGAAGAGTTTGAAAAACTCATGTCCAGGGAGCCAGAAACCGAGCGTGTGGTAAGGACTGGCTCATGGGGAAGGGTTTAATTTGGGCATAGCATAGTGGTGTAGTCGTTGAGAAACCACTAATGGGATTTACTATATTTGGAACAGGAGCGACCTCCTCCTGATGACTGGAAGAAATCGGAGAGTTCCAGGGAGTATAAAAACAATAACAAACTCAGGGAATACCAGTTGGAGGGAGTAAACTGGCTACTTTTCAATTGGTACAACATGTATGTAAACAAGTTTCTTTTTACTTTTCAATAAGTGCTGTAGCTCATATCCTTTGTAGTATTAGGAATATTAATTTTAATGCTGTAATATTTTTAAAATTCAAGTGTTGGAATATACTTAATTTATTTACCAAATAAATCAACAGATCTATGTAGAAATAATGTTTGTTTGTTGGGGACTTTTCTTTGAAGTATATTTTGTTGAACTAAGAAAATAGCTAAGGTGGTATAGGGTATGCATTGATGGAGTGTAAATTCTGTAAAAAGAGAGTGACAGCTAATAATCACGAAGCTTTCCTGTCTTTTTCTTTCCTAAAGGCGAAACTGCATTTTAGCAGATGAAATGGGTTTGGGAAAAACCATCCAGTCCATTACGTTTCTCTATGAGATATATTTGAAAGGAATCCATGGCCCTTTTTTAGTAATTGCCCCATTGTCCACGATCCCCAACTGGGAAAGGGAATTCCGAACCTGGACGGAGTTGAACGTGGTTGTGTACCATGGGAGCCAAGCTAGTCGTCGGACCATTCAGTTGTATGAAATGTACTTCAAAGATCCCCAGGTAAGGCAGTGGGCTGTGCATACTGTCTATGCTTTAGAGGGTTGAGTACCCAGATCTCTGTGACCTGGGAATAGAAGCCTTGATTTCACTTACTTGAGAAACTTACTTAAGATTTCTTATCCAATGCATGTTTGCACAGTGGTCCTACATCTGTGAATACTGTTTTTAGCATTTGTCATTCTGATTATTAATTATAAGGAGTAACTTTACTTAACATTTGGTGACCACGAAACTCTATAATGTAGTAGTAACTTAGTTTTATTTTGTATGCCTAAGACAATGTCAAACCAAAAAAAAAAAAAGATACTAAAATTGTACTGTGACCAAAAATGAAAAAGTAGTAAGTATTGTAAAAATCCAAGTATGCCAAAGAAGAGGGATTTAGTACTTTGATCTTGTAAGAATTACTTTAATTTTGTCTTGTAGTTACTTGCTTTTAATTATTGCCTCATATTAACAATAAAGCATTATGTATGCAGGACAGGGGATGGTATATGCTAAAATGTGTAATCTTTAAGTAGTAGATGCTGTCCTAGAGTTGGAAATATGGCAGTTTTATACACGCATATTCTTTAAATACAAAGTATAATCTATATTAAAAGATTAAAAATATTGAAATCTGTTTTTATCTTTAGATTTGAGAAATTATAAGGGTCACCCTCTTTGGATTCTTTTTGAAATTTCAAATATTCTGGCATTTTACTACAAGAAATGTTAATAAAACACAGAAAAATTTAAGTTAGAGAAACTTAAAAAAAATTAAAGTTACCTTAGCACTGAATTTCCTTTTAGGTTCTGTGGGCTGGGGCTAGACTGGAGTACTTAATGTCACTTTACTTACTTGTGATCTCTAAGGAAATTTAACCCCAAAGTTTTCTAGCACTTCACCAGTTTCTTTTTAAAAGAAAATGTTTTAAAATCCTGTTTTAACCAAAATAGCTGTAACCTGGAAACTTGAAAACATAATGTGCTGCCTAAAATACGGAGGTCTCCAAAGGGTTAAATGCATATACTTTAGCAGCTTTTTTACGCTCAAATGTAGGAACATAGTCAGTCCTGTGGAACAACTCTGATGTTCTGTGTCCCCATAGGGTCGAGTGATAAAGGGGTCCTATAAGTTTCACGCCATCATCACTACGTTTGAGATGATTCTGACGGACTGTCCTGAGCTGCGTAATATTCCCTGGCGCTGTGTGGTCATCGACGAAGCCCACAGGCTGAAGAACAGGAACTGCAAGCTACTGGAAGGACTGAAGATGATGGACTTGGTTAGTGACCATTGATGCTGCCACTGAATCCCCGCACTGTTGCCTTGGTCTCTGAATGCACTGCCTTTCTGACCTTTCTGGTATCTCAGCAGAGCATAGTCATGATAATTTGACTAACGTCAATTTCAAATATTTGCCGTGTCATTAACTGTTGGGCCAAGCATTGCCTCAGCGATGACAGTCCAGCTATGTTTCCCAGCATGTGGTTTTGCTCCAGTGGGGCCAGTTGTATATGCACGCTGTCGGTTAGTTGGCTGGGACATCTGTTCAGTTTCTGCAGATGCTGAGAAGTTTAGGATATTGAAGGCCTCACATTTGTTCTGGGGTTTTAAACCACGCTTATCTTATTTTCCCAAAGAAATAGCCATGCCTTCCTACTTTGGTGTTAGAAGATTTTTCTTTTCTGTAGGAATAATTACCAGTGCCGTGTTGCAAGAAGAGCAGGATTTGGTTATCTGTTGTACCTGCTGCTGTGTGTATGATCCTCCGATAGAAGTTGCTACAAGCTCTGTTGTCCTTGGATTCATTCTTGATCCATAGTTTTCAATATAGTATGGCCATTTGTTTGCCCTCCCCCCACCCCCTTGCATGGATCTAGTGTGTTGAGGTTGCACACATACTGTGGTGTACTTGTGGCAGTGAGGGGATTAGGTGGTTCTCCCCACCATGTGAGTTCTGGAGAGTGAACTCAGGTTTTCAGAGCTTTTATCTGCTGAGCCTACTCACCAGCCTGGCTTCTCATTTTTAATGTACATTTGAAAAAGAAAGTTGTTATCATGTAGAATGTATTGGCAGCAGAATTGATAAACTTCCGTAGATTGATAGGATCTCTTGTTATTGGGAGTGGGTGATGAGAAGGAACCTTTTGTGTGTTCAGGGCTGTACATATTTTACTAAAGACTAGAACTGCTGAAAAGAACCTCAGAGCTTCCCCTCACAGCTTTTACAAGGGGTTAGACTAACCAGCTATTCTTCTAATTACAAACAACAGAATCTTATATGCTTAAAAGGAAAGAAAATTGACTGATTTTTTTTTTTCCTTTTAGGGTAGCATTTCCCATTTTTCTATCAAATAAACAGCTTATTAACAAGGTCCTAGATCTTTTAGAAAGCAGTTCACCAAATTTGATAGCCAATCTGCAGAGCAGCATGAGCACTAGAGAAGCAGAGAAAGACCGTGCCTAGGGGTCTGTAGAAGGAAGGACTCCTAGCTGGCTCTGGTTTTCCTGGGTGAGACTTCAGCAGTGCAGGGAAGTAAACACAAATGTTCAGGGCATATCTAACTATCTTCAGAGCAGAGGTGTGCCTTCATGGTCACCCACCAAGAGATAGTCTGTTTCTGAAGACTTAAAGTCATATGCCTGAGTTTGCCTTAAGTTGTGATCTATTATTAGTTCCTATGTCTCAAAATAGTAGATTTTCATTGTAAAACACTCCTTTGTTGGTGAGAGAAATGTATTTACTTCTCTCAATGTCAAAAAAAATTTACTTGCTTTTGAGATATAATAGAAATTAATGTTTTTTTAATGGACTAGAATCTGGAATAGAAATAACTTTTACATATCACAATATTTATTTACTTTTTTTATGTCTAATAGCACATCAGGGAAATAATAATGTTTTCTTCACTGAGCTAGACAGGGAGGGCGAGGCTGCCCCTCGCAGTGGGAGACCAGTCATGGCTCTGACTGTCATAACCAGTGTGCCTGTAGCATGTTTTAGATAATGCATTCGAAATCTCCAGTGACCTATCTCAGAAGAGATGTTTTTAAGGTGGAAGATATTATTGTTGTTCAAAGCCAAACTGTCCTTGTATTGATGTAGCTGCGAATAGCTGACTGCTTGGTGCTTAAATCCACTCCAGCATCATTTGAGCCTCCACTCTTGCCAGAGTTACCCAGTGAGGAGCAGTGCTGTCCAGGAAGGGCTGTAGTTCTCAGGGATTGCTTATACTTAGACTACACTGAGCAGGTTGAGCACATGCTTGATGAAGATGATCTCCAAGTCAGAAAGGAAGATAATGGGATAACTGCCTCTCCTTTATAACAAAAGAAATGGAGCAGGGTAGGGGATGATCATGGTTGACACCATCCTTCATAGGAGCTCTAAAAGGAAAGCCCTCAATAAAGAAGGCCTACCGTGAAGTTGTTGTAGGTCTTCATTGATTTCGTTGTCTCCTCATTCATCGACAGGAGGCTCCACACAAAAATGCATTGCTAAAATGAAAATAAGTGTGCTTTGTCCATCCTCACTAAAGAAAGCAACCATGTTGTCAAGGCAGGCTCATTTCTACCTGTCCATTGACCTGGAGGAGGTAGTACCCAGTACCAAGATGGGAGGATCCTTTACTCAAATAAGTTTCCTTTGAAATGAGCATACCTGAAAGTCTTTAACTTCTAACTTAAGTGCTCAGACCTTAAGCTGGTAAGGAAGGAGATGAGCCAGTCAACACAGCGTGGCCACCATTTCTTCACCGCCGCAACTCTTTCCTCAGTCTGCGATGACACTTTCAAACATTCTTGGATAAAATCATTCAGGACTTGGGCAAATCAGAGGTCACGGCCAGTAAAACTTACTAGTCTAGAAGACCTTGAACTCATTTGCAGATTGCACAGGCTTTGTGAGCCTAGTGGTGATGACAAGCCACCCATCTGCTTTAATCAGAGACTTCTAAAAGAGAGGAAGAAACCAGAACAAAACCACCGAACTGCTTCACCTCACTTTTAAAGTGCTTCACTGGCAGATAGACCTGGTAGATTGCTGTTTCGTAGATTATCTCAGTAGGGTTCAGTGAGTATGCGCTCTGTGTGGTCAGCTTTCAAGTTAAATCAGCATCTTACTTTTAAAATTACTACATGGCTGCAGTCACTCTCTAAAAAACAATTGTTGTGTTAGGTACCAGGTACCCAAACAAAGAAGAAAATATTAAGGTTTTTAAAATTTATAAACTCACGTCTAAGGGCGTAGCTCAGTTGGCAGAGCCTAACATTCACCAAACAATACACTTGTTTGACCTGGCCCCCAAAGCATGGCATAGAACCTGGCACATTGATTTGTGCATTTAATCTCAGCACCTAGAAGGTGAAGGCAGGAGGGTCATATGTTCAAGTCCATCATGAGACGCATGAGACCTTGACTTAACTTTTTAACTCTTTTTAAGGACTTGGAGGAGAGGGGAGAGAGGAAATTGCAGTCTGGATATAATATATGAGAGAAGAGATAAATACATACATACATACATACATACATACATACATAAGTGAGTGAGTGAGTGAATGAATGAATGAATGAAAGATTTACCATTGTTAATTTCGATCAATTTAAAAGGCTTCTTTATGTTGCATGAGAGAATGATAGGTAGGTAGGTAGGTAGGCAGGCAGGCAGGCAGGCAGGCAGGCATCTCTGTTGCTTATGTCAAAACAGAAAAAGAAGTCATGGTTGTATCAACGGCTGGAAGGAGAGCACAAGCAGAAACACTAGCTGAAGCAATAGCTAATGTGTTTCAGAGACACAAAATTAGGAATAGTGTTGGATCTTTTTAAACGATTGCAGTATTTAAAACTAAGCCAACAACTGCTTTGCTAGTTGGAAGGAAATGGTTCTCCATGTGCTGTTGCGTTTGGAAGCACTTCTTTTGTCTCTGCACTGAGTCATGCAGGAAGCAGATGGAAAGGTGAGAGGCCTGCCGATCTAGAGAACAGAAAAGAGTGTGTAGCTGAGTCTGGGGACTTTAGGGAAAGACTAGCTACTGCGGAGAAGAAAAAAGTCACTGAGATTGGGAGGCCTAGGAACCATCATCCTTAATGTCAGCCTTTCAACTAAGCAGAAACAGTGGCAGGCCTGTGGAGGGGCTCCAGAGTGTGCCGTGGTGCTCTGTCTGCATGCCCCTGTACCGGGAACCGTGTGTGTGCCACGGTGCTCTCTGTGTCTGCATGCCCCTGTACCGGGAACCGTGTGTGTGCCACGGTGCTCTCTGTGTCTGCATGCCCCTGTACCAGGCACCGTGTGTGCCTGGATCTTTTTTTTTTCTTTGTTCTGAGTTCTACACCTTGTGTACAAGCTGATCTACCACAGTGAGCAGAAATAGGGGACTATAGATACAGAGAGAAAAGTGTTAGCATTGAGAAATTGCTCTGTTCCTGATTGGCAGGTTGTTTTCTTCACGTTCTTACAGGAACACAAAGTGCTGCTGACTGGGACCCCGCTGCAGAACACTGTGGAAGAGCTCTTCAGCCTGCTTCATTTCTTGGAGCCAAGTCGCTTCCCTTCAGAAACAACCTTTATGCAAGAATTTGGTGATCTGAAAACGGAAGAGCAGGTACTTAACCCCTCCAAGTTGCCTTTCAGCCATGAAACTGAAGATGAATTGTGAAATGGCAAACCTTTGGCCTTTGCAAACTTTAAAAAGTAAGGGTTGTGTGGTAATATTTACCACCCCGGCAAAGAGCTTTGTGAATCCTTCTCTAGGACTTGAAGTCATCATTACAAAGTTGATCTCATTTGTCTCCTCCTGCACCCCACCTCCAAAAAAGCCCATTAAGTTCTTATAGGGTGGCAACTTTACAAATGCAACTCTCAGAGATCTTTGTGTTGTTTGGGTTAGTGATTCTGCAGGGTGTGCATCACGGGTAGTGTCAGAAGCTCCTAGAGTTTACAGAACCACCTGTCCACTGGAATTTTGGGTCCTTGGTCTCATTTCTGAACCATACTGCTTCAAGCCTATTTATTAACATTTCAGAATTGGGGGTGTAACTAGCCCACTGGATTCCTGAGAGAAATCAAAGGGCTTGTGTGAGAGAAACACTTGGCAACTGTTGGCACTCATGTGGTGCCTCCTGTCAGTGAAGCAGCAAAGACCCACACCCCACTAATTTTAAAATAAATGCATTGATAAGCTCAGAATCTTGGGCTTATTTGCCTACCCTCCAGTCTCCTGGCTCAAACCTCCTGGTTGAGTGTGATCTGTTTTGTTTCTCTTCTGTAATTTAACAACAATATAGTGCCAATCAGTGGGGAAAGAGTACCAGAGAGAGACTCTTGCTTGGTTTGCTCATTGATGCACAGTAGTATCTTCCAGCTCCCTCACCGTTACCTCTTTCCACAAAGGAAGGGAAGCATAGAGCCCCTTGACGCTGCTCCCGCCCTCTTCCTCTTCATCCCCACGGCTAAACCACAAAGGGAAACTAAATAAATACCCCTGCCCCAACATGTGCTTGTAGTTTCTCAAGCCCCTCAAATGATTCAGGAGTTCTCAATAGGTAAAGGTTTTTCATTGATACAAGTGACAACTCAAAGTTTAGCTCCTTCACATTCTTCCTAGGCTTCGAAAACTGAAGATGGATACTAGATAAATAAGACAGTCTTCCCTTTAAAAAAAAAAAAATGGCAGGATGTTTTAACACGCAAGTGAATGGAGATGCCAGTATTGACTTGAGGTCCTTTTTTAGGTGCAAAAACTACAGGCTATTCTAAAGCCAATGATGTTGAGACGCCTGAAAGAGGATGTAGAAAAGAACTTGGCCCCCAAAGAAGAGACTATTATTGAAGTTGAGCTAACAAACATTCAGAAGAAATATTACCGAGCCATCCTTGAGAAGAATTTTACATTTCTTTCCAAAGGTGGTGGACAAGCTAACGTACCTAACCTTTTAAACACTATGATGGAACTGAGAAAATGCTGCAATCATCCCTACCTAATCAATGGTAAGGCCGCCCTACCTAATCAATGGTAAGCCCGCCCATCCCGAGCTTGTTACTACAGAGATTGGGATAAGCTTCAGCCGCTCCCCTCTGCCGAGGCTCTCCTGGTGTGTGCTCCCGACAGTCCTGTCTGCTCATGGGACGTGCTCACAGAGGGTACCCACTTCTGTAGTTGCTGAGGTTGGTGGCCAGTGCTCCCCGGGAGCACCATGCCACACATCACCTTCATCTGAAAGTGGGTATTTGCTCCAGGAATATGTGTCAGCAGGGCCAGGCCAGCTGCTAAAAGCCTGCCTGTGAGGTTTTCTTGGAGGGAGGCTTTGATTCCAAAGCACTTAAGAGCATCTCTCTGTGGGCAGCCCCTGCCCACATTTCAAGTGTGTGATGGAAAAGTGGTCTTAGATCCATTGTAGTCTGAAGGTCTTCAGCAAGTGTCCCCTGAAAATGGGAAGGGACTTTAAAGTTTTGATCATTGTTTTGTCTCTGTAACTGATAGGGACTTCATGGCCTTGGTGTTTTCTAGTCCATTCCCATGGGTTAAACAGCTTACACTTCAGGAACTATTAAGGAGATGTGTCCCATGCCTGTATGAGACAACCTCCCTTTTCCCTGTCTCAATGCGCACCTGTCCCCCACCCTGGATGTCCTCGTCAGTGGAGAAGAAAAACTAGTATCCACCTGGAAGATATGCTCAGGCCATAGAACCTGAGGCCATTGCTCTGACGTGTGATGTCTGTGAACTCCTGTTTTAAAGTAGTGTTTCAGTAGTGTTTGTTTTCTCAGAGAACGCCATGTCTGATAATTACATGTCCATTGTGCTAGCTAACCACGCAGTGTTTATGAGCTCGTAAGCCACTATGGTGTCAGTAGCCTGTGGAAAGTACTCGTGTGTGAGGAGGACACCTGACTATGCACACAGACCTCTATTTCATACCTTATAGAGAGAAAATAGATAACAACAACCCCCAGCAGGAAAGAGGAGGAAAAGAGATACTCCCTAAAAGACTCACAGTGCTGGCGAAGCCTGTGTCACAGGAACTCAGCCCCATGACAGGGTGGACAGCTCAGAGCTTCCATGCCTTCTCCGCTCACTCGGGTTAATTATGTCCAGAGAGCATTGCTGAGGTTTCCTCCGCAAAACATAGCAGGGGGCCTTCTCTGGGACTGATTTTTCTCTAGGGTCCCCTGTATAGCTCTTATTCTGGAACCCCTTAGAACTCCTTGATGTATTTGTCCTAATTGTCATGCCTTGAGGTGAGCTCTCTTGTCCTAAGAATAAGTAACACAGTGTCTGTCCTAAGAATAAGTAACGCAGGATAAAAAGAATAAGTCCTTGTGCCCCTGTTTTTTGGAAAGTTTTGAAAAAATACAGATACACTAGGCTCATAGCTCCAGGAAATGTAGGGAGGGAGACACTGTATCTCACGGACATCTCATGGATGTCCAGGGCCCAGCTGTACATTCTCATCCAGGACCTGGAAGTAGGCTCTCATGGAGCTATGGCTGTGTACAGGCAGCACCCATAAGGAAGTTTTAACCATACAAAAAAAAGAATATAATCCAGAGAAATATGTCTGAAGAGAGCAGTGGTTAAAGCACACCTTATTTTGGATGGGGTTGGTCCTCAGCTGAGTTAGATCCCGTGCTCACATCACATCCTGTGACTCACAGCTGCTTAAAACTCCATCTTGTAGGAATCCGACCCCTCTGGCCTCAGCAGGCATCTTTGCTCGCATGCACACATGCACAAGTATGTACGCACTTTAAATTTTAAAAGTTAAAGAATAGGACATTATCATTAGCATCGAAAAGGCAGGAGTGTTGTTTTTGCTGTTTCTTAATACATTTAAAATTTTATAACACGAATGTAGATTTCTCTATTTGAATTATTTATATTTCAATTTTTTACTAAAATAATTCCAGCCTGTCTGACAAAGTGAAAGTCTCGTTTTTTTGGAAGATGATTCCTTGATCATTAAGTGCTTTTAAACTATATTACATTTCACTTTGATCATGGGTTGTATGCCTCATGGAGAAAGAATGCCCAAACATCATAAAGGTAAAATATTCATTTCTAAATTGTGAGCATCAAAAGAGTAAGTTTTCTGAAAGACCTGATGTGATAACTCACTGTGAGTCTCTGTGCTAGCCCATGAAAGCTTTCTGCATCCAGTGCCGTGTCTTCGGACCTCAGGCTCAGGGAACGCCATTGCCTTTAGTCAGAGACACTGTGGCTTCTGCTCTTAACGAGGCATCTCCTCCTTATCGTCTCTTGGTCTGTTTCCACACGTACAGAACAAATCTGATTCTTAGCTTTTTGTTCTTATGGAAGACGAGTAAGAGCCAGGCTCTTCCGAGAGAGTTGGCATTTTCTGCCCGTCTCACTTTGTGAAAAGGTCATGCACCGCATGAAAGGCCTGGCATTCGCTCCAAACATCAAGTAGCTTTAATCTGTCCTTGACGATTCTTAACTAATCCGGTGTTCTTCATATGACCTCATGAAGACAGCCTCACAGCCACCTTAAATGAAATAGGGACTGTCCTTCACTGGTATTGTGCAGCCTGTGGAGTGCCATGGCAGTTGCAGTGGCCTGCCTGACCCGACCCGACCTTCAGAAGCCTTTGGGAGATTTCTGTAACCCCCATCTGTGTGTCACATGTTTCAAACAGTGGGAGGAAGGGTTAAGTTCCTGGCACAGTATAATGGTAGGAAGTGAGTCCTTTAGGTTAAATTTGGTGTGCTTTCTCAAAAGCATCTGTGATGGGAGAAGAGTGGGGAACCCCAGAGGCCGAGGAGGGGCCACACCTCTGCTTAACTCCAACCAAAGAACTGGAGCATGGAGAGAAGCTCACCTGCTCCTGCCTGAACCCCACAGTACAGTGGGGGGAGCCGGAGGCAGTAGCTGGGATCCTTCCTCATTGGGGACATGTCCTTCCCCTGAGTCTGCTCCAGGAGTCTATCGTATTCAAGTTCTTACACAGTGAAGAAACATCAAGAAAAAGCAAGTTAGCCAGGGAACCATAGCATTGCCTCTGGCTTTAGCTTTGGAGGGTTTGGGCACTGCTGTTTGTGTTTTACTCAGCTGACATCTCCTTCCTCTGCAGTTCATGCTCTAGATTTTCTGTAGGTATCTGGTCCTTGGCTTGTTTCCGACACTTATGGCCTAACAGTCTGTTGTTGAAATTTGGGTGTGTTTTGTTTGGTTGGTTTTGGTTTTGGTTTGTTTTGTCTTTTAATATAGTCAGCAAACATTTGGTGGCTGGAAAATGTGGGTCTCTCCCCCACTATCTCAATACATGAAACTTAAGACTTTGGTCCCGTTTATAGGCCTGTAGTTATGTGTGCATCTTACTCTGAGTAAGCAGGCGGCTTCCTGCTCTTACATGTGAATGGGATATTCTGATTTCGCCAGTTTGCTGTGGGTTTTGAAAGCAAATCCATTGTTTTTAGTAATAAAAACCTCTTATAGTATTCACGTCATGCCATCCAATCTCTGCAGGTGCTGAAGAGAAAATTTTGGAAGAGTTTAAAGAAACACACAATGCAGAGTCTCCAGATTTTCAGCTCCAGGCAATGATCCAGGCTGCTGGCAAGCTGGTGCTGATTGACAAGCTGCTGCCAAAGCTGAAGGCTGGTGGCCACAGGGTGCTGATCTTTTCCCAGATGGTGCGCTGCTTGGACATCCTGGAAGACTATCTCATTCAGAGACGGTGAGGCCACTGCATAAAAACAGCAGAAAGAAAGGACAGGACTCTGTGTGGATCACCCAGAATGACATTTACAGTAGAGGTGGCGGAGTGAGAACAATACGTCACCTCCCCCTCTAAAGCCACAGTTGTATATAAGGGCATCTTACACGATTGCAGGGGCCCACTGCTGACTTTTTTTTTTTTTTTTTCCTAAGACTGGGGTTTTTCTGTGTAGCCCTGACTGTCCTGGAACTCTGTAGACCAAGCTGGTCTTGAGCTCACAGAGATGCACTTGTCTCTGCTTCCTTAGTGCTGGGATTAAAGGCATGTATCTCCACCGCCAGATATATATGTAGGTTTCTTTGTTTGTTTGTTTTATGCTGCAAGCAGTTTTTCTTCATTTCATTCAACTTGGGGAGAAAAGTTCTTACTTAAAACTAAAATGTATTTTATCAGCTATTTTTAGAGTTTAGCTATTTCCTTGAGGAAGTAAACCAAAACTTAAATCTTGAGTGTTCAGGCAGTTGTATGAAAAACACCTCTGATCTCATATATTTATGCTAAATCCTTCTACTGTGTAAGTGCATATTCCATATTGGAATACTTATTTGAAAACAAAAGGGAGCAAGCATATGGTAGCTGTTGGTCAAGCCCCCTTGTTTTATTTCCAGGTACCCATATGAAAGGATTGATGGCCGAGTCAGAGGCAACCTCCGCCAGGCAGCTATTGACAGATTCTCCAAACCTGATTCCGATAGGTTTGTGTTCCTCCTGTGCACACGGGCAGGAGGGCTAGGCATTAATCTCACTGCTGCTGATACCTGCATCATCTTTGATTCAGACTGGAATCCACAGAATGACCTCCAGGTAAGTGGGGGCAGGCTGCCTGTCCTCATTGCCTCTTGTGACAGACTTATCAGTCACACTAGTGAGCTAGTGTGTCATTGCCTTTATCTCCTGACTCAGAGGAAATCAACTAGTGATCACCTGATGATATGAGAGGAAACCCTTAGTGTGTTCGTATCCTTCTAAACTGCGTCATTCATTATTTTAACAATATGGTTTTAGAACTGACCAGAGAGCCATGTATTTCTTGAGTAGTTGAGTTGGTCCCTTTGGCTGCCATAACAAAATGTCATGGTTGGGCAGTGTAAACAATATCCATGCCTTCCTCAAGGTTCTGGAGTTGAAACTGTGAGGTCTGGATGCCAGCAAGATTGGGTTATTGCTGCATCGACAACTGCCTTCCTCCTCCCTCTTCTTACAGGACACTAATCCTGTTCATCAGGACCACATCCTCATGACCCGATTACCCCCCATGTCCTCACCTCTAACTCTAGCACTGAGGTCAGCTTTCCAGCATGCACATTTAGGGAGGACACCTCTAACTCTAGCACTGAGGTCAGCTTTCCAGCATGCACATTTAGGGAGGACACCTCTAACTCTAACACTGAGGTCAGCTTTCCAGCATGCACATTTAGGGAGGACACAGTCCTGTGTTGCACTGCAGCAGCCATTGGCTTTCTTTTCCTTCCAGGCTCAAGCTAGATGCCACAGAATAGGGCAGAGCAAATCTGTGAAAATCTACAGGCTGATTACAAGGAACTCCTACGAAAGGGAAATGTTTGACAAGGCTAGTCTGAAGCTGGGTTTGGATAAAGCCGTGTTGCAGTCCATGAGTGGAAGAGAAAATGCCACCAACGGGGTAAGATGACACTGCCCAGGCAGTGCATTCAGCCTGCCTTCTGTCTGAAGCCAGCTGATTGTTAGGAAAGATTTGGCATCTGGTCTTTGTTTGTTTTCTTGAGGCAAGGCCTCACTATGAGCTAGCTCTTGCTGGCCTAGCACTTTCAGATCCACCTGTGTATACCTTCTGATTTCTGGGTTCAAAAGTGTGTGTTACCACACTCCATGGCTATTTTTTAACCTTAGATTTTTAAGTATATTCTATTGCATTGTCCTTTGTTATAAGTAGACTCTCTTAAGACATTTAGTTTGTATTTTAATTCTAAATTACTCTGAATTCTTACAATTTCTCTGAAAAAGGTACAACAACTCTCCAAGAAGGAAATAGAAGACCTCTTACGAAAGGGGGCTTATGGTGCACTTATGGATGAAGAAGATGAAGGGTCTAAGTTTTGTGAAGAAGATATTGACCAGATTCTCCTTCGACGAACCCACACTATTACCATTGAGTCAGAAGGAAAAGGTTCCACGTTTGCTAAGGTTTGAATCCACCTAGGGGGCCAGGTCTTTAGAACAGCCTTCTAGAACTCATGAAGGGAACTTCCTTAGAACACTGGCTTTTCATTATGAATTATAGACCAGTTATTAATTCTCCAGCAACTCCCAACATTCTCTTTATGCTGGATTCTCTCCCGTGCGGGACCCTCATGGTCTTGTTCTCGTGTGTTCTTCCCCGTGCTTCCCTTATGAATTCCTCTTGTGAGTTTCATTCTTAATAATCTCCCAGACCCCGATTCCCAAAGCAACCCAAAAGGGGGATCAGGTCACTCCATGTATAAGTCTTTCTTGTATTCCCCTTTTGTTATGGCTCTACAATTCTGCTCACAGCTAAAATGAGCCCATGGCATTCTGCCTCAGCTCTTGCCCCTGTCTGCTTCCACAGCTTGCACTGTGTGCTCTTACCAAACCAACCCACTATGGACAAGGATGCTCTGAGCCCTGACTGTCACCTAAAACCCATTTGCTAGCCTTCTGGTTGTCCACACTGAGGCTCACTTTACTTTCTAGTTTTGCTAAACTATGGTTTACTTGCCATAAAGTGTGACATTGAACACCTTTGACATATTATAGGCCAGGGTAACTGTTAGCACAGTCCTAAGTTTAGAGTGTTCCTACTACCTCAGAAAGATCCCCGTGCTCATTAGCAGGCAGTGTCTACTCTTCGAGCTTCACCCAGTCCTGCAAACCACATGCACTTTCTTTACAGTTTTATCTACCCTGGAAAGACCATTCTGTGTGGAGTTATACCATGGGTGGTTTTTTGAGTGTGCTTTCATAAAATTACATAATGTTTTTCACATTCATCTTTGTTGTAGTATACATGGATAATTTAATCCTTTTTATGGCTTACAATGTTCGACAGTACAGGTATCACACAATGACCAGGTGGTGATAGATGTTCCAGTCATTTATTTATTGCTAATTGATGATGAAATTTGGGTTATTTCTGATTTTGGATTTTTAGTGAATATTTTTATAGCAGTTTTGGCCTGGACATGTCTTTTCCTTTCTTGAGCACTCAGCAGAAGCAGAACTGGGGGGGATGATGCTAGCTTTCTTGCCTCCCCAATGAGGACTGAGCCCAAGGCCTCATCTGCACATGCTTATCATTTAAGGAACTAACTGACCAGGTTGCTTTGTTTCTGGTTTTCTTTTAAACAAATTGGAAAAAGTGTGAGTTAGCAAAGAAATGCTGCGCTCCTGGCATCTTACACGAGCCATTGTACCCTGCATCCCTTACCCCACTGTCCTCTGTGTGCTTTGTGCCCACTATGGTCCCCTCCACTCTGCAGAAGCCCCTTCCTCTGCCTTCATATCACATGAGACCTTTTATTCCTTTTACCCTTTTGCTTAAAATCTCTTCCTGGTGTTTCATGACAGAACCTACACATACACACATAGCATCCAGGTTCACATGTGAAACAAATGTGGTGTTTGTATCTCTGAGCCTGCCTTAGACGGCTCAACACAGTGGTTTCCGGCTCCATCCACTTTCTCGAAAATACCGTGGTTTTGTTTTTCTTTACAACTAAATAAAAGTCCACTGTGTATTGCTAGAGCATTTTCTTTATCATTTCCTCTGTTGTTGGACATCTAGGCTGGTTCCATTTCCTGCCTATTGTGAAACTTGGGAATGCAAGTGTCTCTGTGGTGTGTTGACTCAGAGACCTTCCTTCAGGAACACAATCTGGTGGCGTGGCTGGGTTATATGGTCATGCTATTTTTAGTAGTTTGAGGAGCCTCTACACTGACGTCCATAGTGGCTCCATGAGCTTGCGTCCCCACTGGCAGTGAATAGGAGTTCCTCTCCTGGACAGCATTCCTTGTTGGTTTGTTTTCTGATTTCTGTTTCCCTGGTGGCTAAAGCTTTTGAAGGCCAAGTTTGTCTTCTGGGTGGACACCACCCACACCTTACCCCCACACCTGTGTGTTCAGGCTGCTCTTCCCAAGCCCTCACCAATACCTTTCTAAGCAGTTTGCAATCTGTTTCAAGCTGAGCTGTCTGTGGTGCGAGGAGGGAGTTGAGTTCCCCCATTGCCCCAGCTTGTAGAGGGTCTTCTCTGGTCTCAGCACCCTCACATCTTTTCAGTCTCAGTCCTCAAAGCACTCTCACTATGTGCAAGACACACACGCACACACATACTCTGCATCTGAGTAACATGTAGATGACAGAGTTGGATATGATAGTTTTCCCTGGCTTCTTCACTTTTGGTGCTCATGTCTGCTCATGTCTACCTCTGTTAACTTCACCTTTTGAAGAATGTCTTTTTAGGAAGCCTTCTTTTCTTCATTTTTCGTCATTATTTCTGGTGTAAACTGCTGGAGTGGTGTGCTCTAACTTCACTGTGGCTGTTACTTTAACTCCCCCCCCATGCAACATGTCCACATTAAACTTACCCCTATTTTCCAATAGTCCTGCTTCCCCTGAGATGAGGCTCGGACTGCTAACAACACATGCTCGTCCCCTTGTGCTGGCCTCTGCCCTCAAGTCTCACTTGCCCGTGGCTGCTGTCCCTTGAGGCCCTCCATTCTAATTCCTCTCCTGGGCCTTTGCTCAGGGCTCTGCCATAAACATTTCTGCCACCTCTCTTCTTTTACAAGTGCTTTAAAATGTGGTCCAAGCATTTTTCTTCTGGAGAAAACTAATTTTTTTTTTTTTAGATCTGCTCCTAGCAGGACCTTGCTGGAACCAAGTTCAAGGCCTTTCTCAAATGCTTGCACTTTTCTACTCCTGTGGCAGGTGTGAAAAGTATACACGGGACACTTGTCATCTGTCTCCCATCCACTGTACTGTCTTACACAAGAGACTGAACACACATATATATGGTGACTAGATGAACAGAGGCTCTCAGGGGTCCTGACTTTGAGAACCGCATCTCAAAGTAACACTTATGTTTTCCTCCTTTTAGGCCAGTTTTGTTGCGTCTGGAAATAGGACAGATATTTCTTTGGATGACCCAAATTTCTGGCAGAAGTGGGCTAAGAAGGCCGAATTGGACATCGATGCATTAAACGGGAGGGTGAGTGGATGTCTCATCCAGGCTGCTGCCTGATCTCACCCGAGGGTTGGTATGACTCTCACTGCGCTTGCTCTTTCGTTAGAACAACCTGGTTATTGACACTCCGAGAGTGAGGAAGCAGACCCGGCTATACAGCGCAGTGAAGGAAGACGAGCTGATGGAGTTCTCTGACCTGGAAAGCGACTCTGAAGAAAAGCCTTGTGCAAAGCCACGGCGCCCCCAGGATAAGTCTCAGGGCTATGCCCGGAGCGAGTGCTTCAGGGTGGAGAAGAATCTCCTGGTTTACGGGTAAGGCCGGTTTACTACATGGAGTCTCATTTTATTTTGCCAACAGCTGGAATTCTCAGTTGTCATAGGAAAACCGAATTTCCGTGGATCTGCATGGCTCCCCTTAGTGTGTCCAGACAGATGCCTCTGCACTAACTTTCTGCAGGTTGAGGCTGGTAAAGCTAATATGACCCACGTTCTAATCCTCCTGGGTGTGGAGAGAGAGACGCCACTGGAATTTATGAGCACTAACTAGCTTGTACCATGGGAATTACGGCAGTTCTAGTTTTCTTGTAGATTATTAAAAACTAAGAACGATGTAAAATTGCAAAATATTTTGGCACTGTACTGTCACATAAACTTTACAAGCATAGTCGTCTTTTAATAGTTCTCTGCTATAAAGACTTAGCAAAGACAGAGGCTTCCTTCCTGTATCTGTCCTCCAGCCTGTCAGAAGCCTGAGAGGCCATCTGAACTTGTCTGTGGAGCTCCTTTTGCTGAAGGACAACTCCCACACCAGCTTCATGTCTCTTGCAACATGTCTACACAGCACTTTGAATTGCAGGGTCCTCAGTAAATACCTGAATCAGTAGGTAAGAATTTGCTCACAGATCATGAGACTGTAGGCAGATTCCATTAAAACAGAAGCGGCCTCCAAAGCACTTTCACTGATTCCATGCTGTCCTGGCTGTGGCACTTCTTCCAGTGGAAGTGCTGGTGTGAAGCAGGGGGAAGCGTGTGTCTGAGGCCTACAGGGTTCTGCGGCTGACCCTTGTCTGTCCTGTGGAATCTTTCTCATGGGTGAGCTCTGTTTGGGAACTTTGCTTCCACTGGCTCCCCTGTCATTCTTGCCCTTTTTATCTCTGCCTGTGCCAAGGCCTGCAAACCACATGCACTTTCTTTATAGTTTTATCTACCCCAGAAACACCATTCGGTGTGGAGTTATATCATGTATGGTTTTTTTGAATATGCTTTCATAAAGTTTTACATAGCCAGCCTTATGCCCACCTCCCTCGCCGCACTCCTCATCACTGCCCCTTGTGTCTCATCACACACTGGCCTGTGTGTCTCATCAGTCTCCCTCCTGATGGACTCCCGTTCAGCATGTCTGGAAGGATAGGCGCTCTTTCAGTGCATCCTCAGTGCATGCACCATGCCACAGATACAGGGCTGCATCGATGTTTGTATGCAATGCACGAACGCCAGCCAAGGCCTATCCTGTTTCTCACCAACTATGTTGACACTTGTCTGCACACTGGGTAGCCCTCCGGCTTCTACACAGGACAGAGACTCAGCTAGCCTCAGCCCTTTGCTCTCTGCACCTCCTTCCTTCTTTCAGCCTGATGATCATAGTTACAAATTTTGTTGGAAACTTTAGGACATACTTAATAGCTCCTAGTTCTAAGAAGGACGCTCAGGGTGCCTGTCTTTCAGTCAAGTCCTCTCCTCTTCTCACTTCTACTGTTATGAATTGAACAGCCACCATGTGCTGGGTACTGGGCTAGGAGACTCTCAGACACCAGAACTACCACTGGGAGCAAGGCAGGTGTAGCCTAAGAGGCAGGTGAGCAAGCAGAAATGTCAGTAGGCTATGAAGATGAAATGGTAGCCGCCTTGGCTAAGAGGAACAGAAGCTCAGCCTGTTCCCTTAAGACATAATTTAGGGACTGCTCTTACCCTTTCGGGGCGAGGAGGAGTCACAGAGAGAATCTGAGGCAGAGGAACATCCGAAATGCACAGATGTGAGGAAGGGAGGGAGGAGCAAGCCGAGGCCTGGGTCTGAGAGAGGTCAGAGCAGCCAGAAAGAATAGTGGTTTGGCCATAGGCAGCGCATGGCAGAGGATCTTCTCTGTTCTCTGAGCAGGATTCTCGGCTTTTACAGAAGGCAGCAGAGAGGCTCTGCATACACTGTGACCTCTGCCTGGTGGCTCTGTCTATTGTTGTCCTGGGGAAGGCACAGCTCAGGCGGCCTCTGTGCCCTGCACCTGTTTGCTGTGTAGCAGGTATTTCTAAGACAGAGCAATAGTACAACATCTGTTTGTGTGATAGTGGCACATGTGCTGTTTGTTTCCTGCAGTTAGTCCTTCCTCCTGCCCCTTTTTCTGGGAGGCCTTGAGACTTGGTCCAGCATCTTTCCTGAGCTGGAAGTAACCGCTCCCTGTTGAAAAGAAGCCACAGGCTTTTAGCTCTTCATTAGTTGCTGAGGCATCTACAGCGGGACCCCTCAACCTGTAGCTTTGATTTCTAGTAGTCACACCGACTTAAAGCCATCTTTCATCTTAAAAGGTTGGTCATCATAGGTACATATAAATCATAGTTGAAGGAAGGCCAACATGACAAATTCCAGGTCCTCTGGTTGCACGCATCTCCTAAAAATGACAACCGTAGCCATCACCAGCCCAGGAACACTATTAACAACGTGGGTGTCTCGGTAGCTTTGTCATTCCCTCTCTACGGAGGTATTTTTACCTGTGCTCCTTTCCTATTTCTAGAGGTGACTAATGCCATTGTGGGTCCAGGATCTCCCAGGCCCAGACCCTGGCTGTCAAGGTGATACCACATCTGTACAGTCAAGAGATTCCATCCACATGCCACCCTTTTGCTTTCCAGCTGGGGCCGCTGGACAGATATCCTGTCCCATGGACGCTACAAACGTCAGCTGACTGAACAAGATGTAGAGACCATCTGCAGAGCCGTCCTGGTGTATTGTCTCAATCACTACAGAGGGGACGAGAACATCAAGAGCTTTATCTGGGACCTGATCACGCCCACGGCGGATGGCCAGACTAGGGCCCTGCTCAACCATTCCGGTAGGTCTGTCTTGTGTTCTTTGTGCTTCTGGGTCACAAAAGGCTACCGGAAACACCAACATTCGGTAAAGGGCGGCGGCATAGACTCTTACTCTCCCACTGCATCTTAGAGTGTCTGCCTCTGACACTGTAACATGCGCTGTAAAGACAGGCATCCATCACCACACTGTGACCCTGGTGCTCCTAGGTCTGTCGGCCCCCGTGCCGAGGGGCCGGAAGGGGAAGAAGGTGAAGGCCCAGAGCACGCAGCCGGTAGTGCAGGATGCTGACTGGCTGGCAAGCTGCAACCCAGATGCCCTGTTCCAGGAGGACAGCTACAAGAAGCACCTGAAACACCACTGCAACAAGTAGGTACCAGGTTGAGGTGGGCAAACATGCTGAGCACCTGAGGGTCGGCAAGTGCCTGTGTACTGCGGGAACCTGTTTGTAAGAGAGAGGTGTGTTACATGAGTGCTCCCCCGTGCTCATCACTGCCATCTAAGACGGACACCCAGTATCCCTGTCCATCCTAGACTAGCTGCTTCATGGTGGCGACCCCACAGTATGTATCCCCTATTCTGATGGTTTCATTTGGTCTGGCGCCCACAGTCCGTCCTTGTTTTGTTGTAGGTAGTGTCAGGATCCTCTTGTCCGATGAATGCTATTCCGCTCTGTGTACACCTCACTTTGTTAATCCTTTCTCCTCCACTGGTGGACATCTGGACTGATCCCACATTTACCTGTTATAAACCTCTTTGTGGGATTGTAGATGATTAGTGTGGGGCAATGGTGTGGTAGGCAGACAATTATGGCTCCTTTTGTGTAACTTCACCTTTCACTGACTGCTTCCATGGTGGGCACTGGGGAATTTACAGAGCGCTTTTTGCTTTAGTTATGTCTCTGTTGCTGTGTAGACCCAGATGACTCAAAGTCACAGAGCTCCTCCTGCCTCAGCCACCTGAGTAGCTAAGTTAGAAGGCAGCCATGTCTTTTCTTCGCATCTGTTCTGTTTTATCTCCGCTTATCCACAAAGAGGCCGCTCTCCAGCCAGAGTAGCTTACCTAAGGTCTCTCAGTTCAGAACACAGTGGGGTTTGGTGGCACACTTCCTCTCACCCGTGCAGCCCCTTGCCCACCTGACCACAGCCGTCTGACTCTTTGCCTTGGGGCTCTTGAGAGGGTCACCGAGATCTTTCAAAGCATTTGTTGTCTTTGGAACGTGTTAGTGTCCTAGCATGGTGTTCATAGCTCTCAGAAAATGTCCCCATCTTTGTGGTTTAGTCTTTACCATATTTTGGGTTAGTTGCCTTCTGGGTTCTGGATCCAAGCAGAGGAAGTTAAATGGTTTAATGTGAGAACAGTGCTCCTTTTCCCAGGTGCCAGTGTAGTTGTGGTAGTTTCTAATTCCTAGACTCCTGTCTGTAGCAATCTTCATAGGGAGCCCTCTGCAGTTAGTACATGTGGTGAAATCGGGGCTCTTTGTGTATTTCTTTCAGTCTCGGAAAAACACTGTTAATACCTTCTAGCTTTTCTCTGGAGTGGAAAGTGGGTCCCGTTGTCCTTGGCCTGTAGACTGTGCCTTGAGATTCAGTCTTGTCAAAGGTGAAGAGACGGTGTTGGTGTTAAGGTAGAAAAGTGAGACTCAATTGAAGGACATCCTAGAAAAATAACTGACCACTGCTCCTCACAAATGTGAAGCCTGTGAGACCAGACAGATGAAAGAAGCCAAGTAGGAAATGCTCTATCAAGTACCGTGTGCAGCCCTGGGCTTTGGGTTACAGTCTCTAGCAGGATGTGTGAGGGGATGTGAACCAGCCCTGCACACTTGTTAGCCTCCTTGTCCCTCCATCACAGAGTGGACTCCTTGAGAACGGGAGCTGTGTCCTGGCCATCCTTTCTCTTCCTGGCTTTCCCTATAGAAGAGAAGGAGATGTTCACATCAGTTCATAGAACGCTCCACACTAGTAAATCTGGCCCCAAATGGAAGTCTGTGTTTTCTACCAAAAGGAAAAGAAACCATTAGGCTCCCTGCCTTCGAGTCAAGGAAAGAGTCCTGCCACAGGTAGAGGAGATTTCCTTCAGAACTACTGTTTCTGAGCGCCCAGTGTGAGAAAACACTGGGCAGCAGATTCTCTAGCCAGAGGAAAGCAGTGCTGGCTCGGCTCTGCTGTCAATGTTCCTTATTTGGTTCAGTGTGGCAAAGTCAGTATTTGAACTTATGTGTTACCAAGAGAAAGAAAATTGAAAAATAAAAAGGCATTCCCCAACACGACTGCATATCTTCATACATTTTAATACTTGTAAAGCCCATCTAAAACCCATGTTGGCTGTGAGTGGACTCTTGGGGAGGACAGCGCATCTACTGATGCCTGGGCGGACTAGTCTGTGTTAGTAAGATTGCCCCTGCTTGTCATTTTGATGTCTTAGAGGCAAGTGACCACATCTGGGAGATCTAGATCTGCGTGCTTGTGCTCAAGGTATCCCTGTGACCTTGGATGTGTAACTCATCCTCTGTTACCAACAGTGTTCGCATCTGCAGTGTGGAAATGAGAACTTGCCCGTGTCATCACAGGATTATTATGAATACCAAGTGAGCCAGTGTATAGAAATGTGAAACTTTGGTACAGGGGTGTTAAACAGTTATGTGACAGGCTTATTCAGCTAGGTAAATAACACTGGAAGAAACCAACCTTCACCAAGAGGGTCATCTTCAGGTGTCAATCAATCCCAAATACACATATGGGCTGTCTAGCAGAGAGACAAACTCTGCGCTGTACCAGGTGAGTTTTATTTGTGGGGGTGGGGAAGTCACATTTTAGCCATTGAGGAAACACATGCAAGATGGAAAATCTTGTGGCCTGACAACGTCATCAGTTTTTAATGCTGATTCATTAAAAATAAGTATCAATGAGTTAGGTACATTTTAATCTTGTAGTGTGTATTATTTTTAAACCACAACTATGGTCCCCTGATAATATAAGTAGAAGTAATAGAAATGTTTAATGTTCCCTGAGTAGGGTAAGGACCCACCCCCTGCCCACTCCCCGCACCACCTTCCTTTCTCGGAAGCAAAGTTGTATAATCTGAAAAACCTGACATTCCATATTGAGGGTTTATTGTAAGGTAGTAAAACCAGATTTTATATCTCGTTTATTCCTACAACTTCTGATGTGCTTCCAAAAATGGTATTAAGGCAGCAGCTGAGGAAATTTTATGAGATAATGAAGCAGAACAGTTACTGAAAGCCATCTGGTCGGTTGTTTACAAACTTGCTTCAATACTTCAGAGGCAGTGCTAGGGTACGTGTCTAAACTTCACAAGCTGCGCTAGGTAGGCCTAAGTGAAGTATGCCTGGGCTGGGCTGAGCTCGCTCACTCTCTGTGCAGCGTGAGCGGTTGCCAGGCAGGCCTGTTGGAAGCCAGCAGAAAGCACCACACAGAGGTGATTATGTGGCACCATCTGTCACGCTTCAAGCTTACCATACAGCATGGCTAATCAGCCTTGGCAGGATGATGGATGAACAGCAGCAGCTGCCAAAAGCCACTGTTGGCAAACAGCACTGAAGTTAAGAACTTTTTCCCCCCTCTGTCTTCCTCTCCAGGGTCCTGCTGCGTGTCCGCATGCTGTACTACCTAAGACAAGAAGTGATAGGAGACCAGGCAGAGAAGATCCTCGAGGGCGCTGACTCAAGGTTGGTGCAAGCGCACGTCTGTTCCCGCCCTCCACAGCCCAGCCCAGGTGGTTGGGAAACTCCACGGCTTGTGCTCAGAACCCTCCCAGACTATAATGAGCTCCCCTCCTTTCTGTGTCTTTCATGCAAGTGTTTGTCCTCTGGGCTTGGGGGTGGGAGGAGGAGATGGACAGGGCCATTTGCATGTGCTTGTTTAGAAGAGGGTGAGAAACAGTGCCTTCTGACCTGAGCTGGCATACCTTGTGATGCAGAGGCTCATTTCTGGCTGCTGGCCACTGCCCCGTGTTGCTGGTTCCTCCTTACCTTGTAAGATTCTTATTGTGAAAAAGAGGGCCCATGGGTGTGTGTTTACCACATAGGACTAGGATTCATCTTAAGTACTCGTATATAAAGAGTGCTTAAATGCTGTCTTTCCAGTGAAGCAGACGTGTGGATCCCTGAGCCATTCCATGCTGAAGTTCCTGCAGATTGGTGGGATACGGAAGCAGACAAATCCCTCTTAATTGGAGTGTTTAAACATGGTAAGGGGCGTTTTTGTTTGAACGCATCTTGACTGTGTAGCTTCATCTTTATTTAGAACTCCTTGCATACTCTTTTCCAAAGTCATAATATTAATGAGGACCGTTCCAAAGGACTCTTGGCGCCTACCATTTTTCTGTACTAAAAATCTAATATGAACTGTAAATATCAGATGCTGTTTTTGAATGTTTGTTGAGTGTTTGAGAAGAAAACATTTCTTTCTTGGCTGTAAACAGAAGTCAGACCATATTTGTTTTAGTAATAGCCAAGTTCGTACCATAGCATTCCTGAAACTTTGCTTCCTGAATGGCTGCCCTCACTAACTCTGCCAGCCCGTGTCAGAGTGGACGATGGGCTTAACCTCTGCTATTAATCTGGACAAGTGCCTCCTGGGCTTTGTTCCAAGCAATATTTCACAAATGTCAGTGCTGAGGACTCACCGCTCCCCCGAGTGAGATGCAGCCTTGTTAACTTTGAAAGGCTGGGGATGCAGAAGTGCTGTGATATATACAGTGAGCGGCTTCTGATTATAATCCCAACTCTCTGGAGGTCGAGGAGGTATTCTCAGCCGCCCAGCCTGACTAAAGGGGAGAATGATGGCTTATAAAACCTTTCATGATTACAGTTTGGCTTGCGGCTCTGCAGCAGTTAGGAGCGGTGTGTTGTAGTACACATCCTAATTGAATTGTGTTGTTCCTCCGATGTGCTCCAGCCGTGTTCTGTGAGCTCGGCCTCGGAATCGTTTTCCCGCAGTGCGCTGTTGGGATCTGCCATTTCCCATCTAGTCAACTTGGGCAGTCAAAAAGCAAATTGCAGTTTGAAAACCATAGAGGGAACAGTGTCCTCTTACTGACAGGCATCATCATAAACCTAATAAGACAGGTTCGCTGGCCTTCCATACATGGGGATTTCTCAGCCAGCCATGTGAGTTCCTGAAGGACCAAACCTAGTGGGAGCGGGGGACAGGGGACGGTGGCAGGGGTGGAGGGCAGCCCCTGCAGAGGTCACAAAGAAACATGAAGCCTTTTAAATGTCAAGCAAAATTAGATGTTGGGGAAGAATAGGGTCAGAAACCCTCCCTGGCATCCTCCAGTTCTCCTGAGCCCTCTTCTGTCTATGTTTGTGGTCATTCAGTGACACCTCCCATGTATAAGGGGCCCACAAAAGCTGCCCGAGAGTGCTGTACCAAAACAAGGTCTGTTTAGTTCAGCACACATGATGTCTGGGAAACAAACTGGCTGTGTTGTAGCAAGGGCTATGGGTTTTGACAGTGATGGGTCTTCCTTTGTTTGTGCGTGTGTCCTCTGTGTGCTGGTGGCTATGGCCCAGGCTATGAGAAGTACAATTCCATGCGAGCCGACCCTGCCCTGTGCTTCCTGGAACGAGTCGGTATGCCCGATGCCAAGGCCATCGCTGCTGAGCAAAGAGGGACAGACATGCTAGCAGATGGTGGTGACGGGTAAGAAGGACATTCTAAAATTTTAATAAACTTTATGTCAGTGCCACATCTACTGGCGGGGGTTGGTTCTTATGCTGAACAGGGCACTCTGTTAGGTCTGGTTTGAATTTGATGCTACCAGTAAGTCCTGTCTATCTAGCATAATTATTTTAAACAAAGTTCAGACACACACACACACACACACACACAAATGAAATTGTCTCCCTTGGTGACTCCCTTGCCGCCCCTTGTTACTGTGCTTCCTCAGTACTCGTAGAGTCAATTTTCAGGCAGACCAGGGCTTAGTATTGGGGTGATTGTTACTCTTCCTCTCTCACCTCCCTACAACTTGATGCATTTTAAAACTATCATTTTGTTTTAATTTTACACAGTGGAGAATTTGATAGAGAAGATGAAGATCCAGAATATAAACCAACGAGAGCACCATTCAAAGATGACATAGATGTAAGACCTTGAGTATATTGGCTTTTACAGTGCCAGGAACAGATTGTATGCCCATACAGAACTTGTTAAACTTTGTAGATAACGGAGAAGGTAAAATCCATCCCCAATTGAAAATAGCTCTGTTTCTCATATTGCTTTCAAGGAATTTGCAAATTCTCCCCCAGAGGATAAGGAAGACTCTCTGGAGGTGCACAGCACAGGTGAGGCTCCAGGGCAGCTGCAGAGCGGGGGGAACCAGGCCCTTCCCTTGGGAAGAATGGTGATCCTTTTCAATACCTTAATCTCTTGGATAGAACTTTTTGATTAAGATAATTGATCTGATCATTTATAGTCCTTATTTAGTGGAAAAATTTAAAGTTCTTAAAACATTTTTATTGGGAGGAGGGCATTTGTTTAAATCTGAGAGATTTCTGTGGACTGACTCTCTACCCAGTATAAAATAATTAAACAATAACGACGTGTTTGTTATGTTCAAGATTATCATCGTAAGCACGTTTATAAGAAAGACTGGTTTTCTTTCTGTAAGACTGATAAACCTTCGCCCCTCCCTTAAAGGAGTTAAAAGTAAATAGTTTATACATCCTCTCCACTGTTACTGCTTGTTTATAGTTTCAGATCTGAAGTGGCAGGGTGGCCTCTCCCACCTGTCCTCTGAAAGCTAATGAGTCATCTTTTTTTGTTGGAAAGTTGTCTGTGTTGTGAGAGATGTTTCAGACTCTTTTTTTCCCACTTCCTCAGGCAAGCACAGCGAGAGCAATGCTGAGTTAGGTCAACTCTACTGGCCGAACACGTCAACCCTAACTACGCGTCTGCGCCGGCTCATTACTGCCTATCAGCGCAGCTATAAAAGGCAACAAATGAGGCAAGAGGCCCTAATGAAGACGGACCGGCGCAGACGGAGGCCCCGGGAGGAAGTGAGAGCACTGGAGGCGGAAAGGGAAGCTATTATATCTGAGAAAAGGCAAAAGTGAGTTCTCCACGTTTTTTGCAGTGTCCCTGCCCCACTCCTATCTCCCCTGCCTTCTCTTCCCTTCTTTGCTGGGTCCCCAAGAAGTAGTGATCACACCACACAGTGACAGTAAAGAAAGGCCTGGTACCTGGAAGGTATCCGTCCCTCAGCTCTAAATAAGTCCCAAAGACATGCTGGGGGTGTGGGGGTAAGAAAAAAGGCAGTGTCCTGCATGCCCTTCTGAGCATGACGTGAGCCAGATCTCCTTTCCCACAGGTGGACAAGAAGAGAAGAAGCGGATTTTTACCGGGTGGTGTCCACCTTTGGGGTTATTTTTGACCCTGTGAAACAGCAGTTTGATTGGAACCAATTCCGAGCCTTTGCCAGACTAGACAAAAAGTCTGATGAGAGTCTGGAGAAGTATTTTAGCTGCTTTGTGGCCATGTGCAGGCGGGTGTGTCGAATGCCTGCCAAGCCCGAGGATGGTAGGTACACGAATGAATGACTAGCCACACTGTGCTAGGCAGTTGGGGCCATGCCAGCAGGTTAGGGTGGGCCCGGGACCTGTCCGGATAACCACCATGCTTCATGTTACAGAGCCGCCTGACCTCGCCTCCCTTATCGAGCCCATCACAGAGGAACGGGCATCCAGGACACTGTACCGCATTGAACTGCTTCGCAAGATCCGAGAGCAGGTCCTCCATCATCCACAGCTGAGTGACAGGCTGAAGCTCTGCCAGCCCAGCCTAGACCTGCCTGAGTGGTGGGAGTGTGGACGGCATGACAGGGACCTGCTGGTGGGTGCTGCTAAGCACGGCGTCAGCCGGACAGACTACCATATCCTCAACGACCCTGAGTTGTCCTTCTTAGATGCACACAAAAGCTTTGCTCAGAACCGTGGGGCTAGTACTGTCCCTTCTTTGAATACTCTGGCCATGGGCTTTGGCCAGACTCCTCCAGTCATTTCCTCTGCTCATGCTCATGAAGAAAAGGTAATGGAGCCGGCTGAAGGTAAGGCAGAGGAGTGTGAACGCTCACCGGCCAAAGAGAGGTCGGATGGGAAAGAGGAGGAAGAAGAAGCCAGCGGGGCCAAGGACGGCAAGCAGGAATGTGAGGCCGAGGCCAGCTCTGTGAAGGGCGAACTCAAAGGGGTGGAGGGCAGTGGAGACCCTGGGTCCAAGTCTGCCTCAGAGAAAGGCTCAGAAGAGGATGAAGAGGAAAAGCTGGAGGATGATGATAAGTCCGAGGAGTCGTCGCAGCCAGAAGGTAATCCCTGGCTCCTGTCACTGTCCTGGCACCACTGCATTGGAGCATAGCCTTTGTGGGATACCATAATTTTTTATTTTTTTTTAATTGAAAAATCCAGAATCTCACTTCATAGCTCTGGCTGACCTAAAACTCACAGAGATCCATCTGCTTCTGCCTCCAGAGGGCTAGGATTAAAGATGTGTACCATCATGCCTGGTGTCTTTGTTTTATAAAAGTCATGGATGGCTAGGTGTGGTGACACATACTTTGAATTCTAGCATAGGTTGGTTGGTCTATATACTGAACTCCAGAACTATACAATGAGACTATACAATGAGACCTTGACTTTTTCTTTTCCCCTCTGTTTTCTTCTGTGAAGGAGTAGTTTCAATTATGTGTACATGTATTTGCCCTCATCCTTTATACCTGCAAACATATTTCAAGGAGTGTAAACTCCAAGCAGCTGTGAACATTCCAGTCACTTCTGGTTTAAGGACAGATTAACTTCATAGTCAGGTGTGCTAAGAATTCCTTGTTATGTTAAAGTTGACACATGAATATGATGGAAGAGAGTCTCTCACTGAGCAAATATTATTTCATAATAAATGATGATTAATTGGTTGGTTGGTTGATTGAATGATAACTCTAACCAACACAAAGTAGAGGCCAGGTACCATGCTGGACTTTGCTGCTCCAGTGGGCCTTCCTTATTAGCTAATATCTTATCCAGAACAGAAGCTCTTGGGTCACAAACATGGCTCGCCTTCAGCACCAAAAGATTTACTTAGCGTAGTAACACATGCTCCTTATTTCAGCACCTGGGAGTAGAGAAACCAGAGGATCACAGGTTCAAGCCCAGCCTCAGCTGTATAGTGAGTCAGAAGAAGTCTTTGGCTACACATGACTCTGTCTCTAAAACCATAAAGAAAAGATTTCCACAGCTGCTTCCTCAAGATAGAAGCACCGCCTACATTTGTGGGCTGTTTTGTTGTGAGTTTTAGACAAGACACCCATCTCTTTCTAAGACGTACAGTAGGCAGATGTAAAGCAGAGCTGGGAGCTATTCCTGTTTTTAGTGCCATCCTTTCTAGACTTGAGCTTCCGTGCATTCCGGCTGTGAGTGCTGCACATAACTCATTTCCCAGCAGGAGCTGTCTCTAGAGGGAAGACTTTCGATGAAGAAAGCAATGCTTCTATGAGCACTGCTAGGGATGAAACCCGAGATGGATTCTACATAGAGGATGGAGATCCTTCGGTGGCTCAGCTCCTTCACGAGAGAACATTTGCCTTCTCCTTTTGGCCCAAGGTTGGCAGGATTTTGTTACTGTGATTTTGTTGTTGTTATTGTTGTTGTTGATCTAACAAAAGAGCAGGAAGAAAATCTCTAGCTTGATTTTTCAAATAGTTTGGAGTAAACCAAATGAAAGTAAACCAAATGAAATAGTTTGGAGTAAACCGAATGAAGAGTACAGAATTTTCCTTTATTTTAAAATAGTGATCAGAAAAGAACCCAAATGATAAACATTTAGGATACTTTTATAGTAAGATAATGGTAGAGTGAACAGAACCATTGATCCTGTCCACTCTTTGGAGCTCTTCAGTCTGCCTGTCCTATTGTCTTGTAGAAGCTCTCGCTGTTTCACTAGATTTGACAAAATGAAAAGTGTAGAACTTTGACACTGTGTTTCCTTTTTAAAGATTAAGTAAAGCTTTTGGATTTAAAATGATTTATTAAAAAATCCTACTGTGTTCCTAAAGCCCAGAGAAGGGTGGTGGCAGACCTCTTGTTTCCATTCATTCTGAGTCATCCCAGACACTTGTCTGTAACTTAAGGCAAAGGAAAATTGCTCTTTGGTTCAGAAGCATAATTCTTTAAAATGTTCTCTGTGCGTTAGGGCCTGTGTTTCTCAAGGCAGGAAGTAGTCATCATAAGTGCCTTGACATACTGAGGTGATTCATCCCAGGCCACCCTTAATGGTGTTAACGTGGCTTAAAAAGAAGGTGACATTTTTGTGTGAAGGGTATACTGTCAACGAGATTTTTTTTTCCCATTCCCTGTGTCTTCTTGGTTCCTGGTCACACTAATTTCCCACACTGAGTCTAGAGTCAGTCAAAGGTTTATAGTCACAGGCACTATTGATCTATGGAAGCTTGGTCTAAGGAGCTGTAATTAGAACATTTTAATGTGCATGCTTCAGTGAAATTTGGAGCGATAATAGGTGAGGAACCCAGACTGACATTCATTAGGTGTTCCTAAGTTGCTGCCCACTTCGTAATGCTGAACTTTATTAATAGTGACGCTAATGATGGCCCCCTTCCTGGGACACACTGCACTCTGGCCTGTGGCTCTGAAGGGCCAGACCACTGAAACGCCAAGTGCAGAGGCTCCATGGAACCCACTGCGCTCGTGAAGCCTGAATGAGTTCCTTTTACCATCTGAGGCTTTTACATTTGAGGGTGGTGTCTACTTGGTGTGCTCCCTACCTTGTGTCAGTCAGTAAACATAGTGGAAAGTTGTACTTTTTCTTTACTAGAGCAGCTAGAACATGCCCTCAGAACAAACTGTTCTGGTGGATTTTGTCTATTTACTTCTTGCCAGGCTCCTTTAGCCCAATATATTGACCTTTCAACATTCTGTGCTCTTCAGCATCTTGGTGGACATATTTATCCAGTCATTTAAAATAGGTCTTTGTTACAAATTTCCTGTGACTCTTCCCCCCCTTCAGGACAGAGTAATGATAAACCGATTAGACAACATCTGTGAAGCTGTACTGAAAGGCAAATGGCCAGTAAATCGACGCCAGATGTTTGACTTCCAGGGCCTCGTCCCTGGTTATCCGCCCTCCACCGTGGACAGTCCCCTGCAGAAGAGGAGCTTTGCTGAGCTCTCCATGGTCAGCCAGGCCAGCATCAGTGCAAGCGAGGACATCGCCACCCCATCTCCTCAGCTGTCCAAGGTAATGCACAGCAGGTGGCTTTAGTGGGTAAAGGTAGATTTCTGTGAATTTTAACTGATTTGTGCTCGCTAGTCTGACGTGATTTTATATGTCTGTTTAATTGTGTTGCCCATATTAGCCTCAAACTCCTGGTTCAAATAACTTTTCTGCCCCCCAGCCTGTTATATAGCTGAAATCACGGGCACACATTACTATACCCAGCCAACTAGTCAGACTTTAAAATAGGACGGTAGCTATTGCCATAGCTGTGGCCACCACTGTAGAGTGGGCTTATTTCTTCCAATGCCAGCCCCTATTGCATTATGGCTCATTACAACTCTGTTCTCTTGGGAATTTTCAATAGGATGATGCCCTCAACCTGTCTGTCCCTCGCCAGCGGCGGCGGAGGAGGAGGAAAGTTGAAATCGAGGCTGAAAGAGCTGCCAAGAGGCGAAACCTTATGGAGATGGTCGCTCAGCTTCGAGAGTCTCAGGTGGTCTCAGAAAATGGACAAGAAAAAGTTGTGGACTTATCAAAGGCCTCGAGAGAGGCAACAAGCTCTACCTCAAATTTTTCATCTCTTACTTCAAAGTTTATCTTGCCTAATGTCTCCACACCAGTGTCTGATGCCTTTAAGACTCAAATGGAGCTGCTCCAAGCAGGCCTTTCACGCACACCTACAAGGCACATGCTCAATGGCTCCCTGGTGGATGGCGAGCCCCCCGTGAAGAGGAGGCGAGGCAGGAGGAAAAACGTGGAGGGCCTCGACCTACTTTTCATGAGCCACAAACGGACGCCGTTAAGTGCAGTAAGTTGGGTGTTCGCTCCCACAGTGTCTGCCCCTGCTCACAGCCAGCCCTAGGCTGCTGACCCCACTCCTCTCAGCAATATCACATTGAAGCTGGCTTCCTCCACCAGAGAAACAGAATCACAATGAGTTCAGCGGTGCTGAGCCAGAAAACTGTTGATCACTGGTACAGATCATTCACTCAGCCTGAGCCAAGGGCAGCACAAGGATTTCTTCTTCCCAAGGCTCTGACATATTGATTGCTCTAGAAAGAATAGCATAAAGCAGAACCATGTTCTTCTGAGCACATGGTTGTTACCTCTGAATTCCTGAGGAGGGAAAAGCCTCTGCTCTTAGAAATGCTGGTGCCGGGGTCCAGGATCAGTTAGACTCGTGTAGATGCTTGGTGTCAGGCCTCAGGTACCTAGCTAGTCGCTTGGAATGCTCTCGGTCTCTGTACCTAGTGTTTTACAAATCTGAGACACGTCATTGCTAGTTGGAGGACAAGTCAGTGGATTTTTAATTAGAAGGAAGTAAAATGCAGTATAATAAATTCTCTTTTCCAAGCTGCCTTAACTGTATCACCCCAAAAAGGGACCCCTGACTCTCTGATGCAAGAATTTTACCCTCAAGAACTCTGTTACATGGGCTCCATGAAGAGTTAAGGAATTCATATCCTGAGCTATTGATTGGAAACTCTAATCAATAGAGCCACTTTGGGCAAGGCTACTTTGTGAGCCTTTCCACAGGCAGTAGGAAAGTTTTTGTGGGGCTAGGGGGAGGCTATGATTTTAAAATAGAGGCACTAGTTTTGGGGGGGGTTCTGGCCCCATCTTTTCTTCTTCCAGCTCTTTTATTTGACCAGCTTTCTTGTAAGACAGGATCTTACTGTAGCCCAGGCTGGCCTCCAGCTTACAGAGACCACCTGCTTCTGCCACCCTGAGTAGTGGGTTAAAGGTCTGTGCCACAATACACAGCACCAGTTATTGAGCCTAGAGAGAGGCATAAAAATTTTAAATGAAAAAAAGGCATACTTGGAAAGTAACAAAACGTCAGTCTTTGAAAATTTGAGCTACACAGTGGGGTGTGAGCAAAAGCATGCACACTCCATATGGGCTAAGAGTTAACTTTAATGTTGTCACATAAATCTATGAGAACTCTTTTTTGGTGCTTTGGATTTTTGCTTTTTCAAGGCAGGGTTTGTCTGTCTTCCCTGGCTGTCCTGGAACTGCTTTGGAGACCAGGTGGGCCTAGAACTCAAGAGATCTTCCTGCCTCTGCCTCCTCAGTGCTGGGGTTAGAGGGGTGCGCCAACACCTCCCATCAGGAACTTCTAGTAGATGTTGGAGGAAATGTATTCTCAAGGACTTTTTTTTAACCATTAGATGTTGTTAATTGGAGATCTCCCCAGTATTGAGTCTGGTTTGTATGTGAGTAAAATGCACAGAACGTGCTAAGTTGGCATGGCTGTGCTGATCAGCAATAGAGAGTAAGGTATGCTGAACACAGCTTCACCTCCATATTTCAACTCACACTGCAGTCATGAAGGAGGGTGCCTTCATTGGCATCACCTAAATGGTGACTGTGTTTTCTGTGCCAGGCATGGGGATTTGAAGAGTAAAGTCCTGACTTGACAGGACATTTGTAGAAAGTCAGTGTTGGGGTGAGGTGACCTAAAAGTATACTTTTGAGTATTCCCCAATCAAAACATTCAAAGTGCTCCAAATTCTGGAACTTTTGGGCACCAATAGAACCCAATAACTAGAAAATCTCACAATTGACTTCATGTGAAGGGTCACAGTTAAAACATAGCTGCAGAACAGGCAAAATGACTCAATATGTAAAGGCACTTACCACCCAAGACAGGTGATATCATTTTGATCCTGGAACAGAAGTGCATAAAGGTAGAAGAGAAGCAACTCCTCAAAGCTATTCTTTGACCTCCACATACATCATGATACATACATATGCATATTTGTACACACACAGACACACATATACATGGATCATGCATCCATCCATGCATATAATCAATTAAAGAAATTTAAATCAGTTATATTAAAATATTGCATAAAAACTGCTTAAGGCTATGTGGTAAAGATGTATATAAATATAATGAATTCATGTTTAGACATGAATCCTAGCCCTAGGATGTCTGACAGTGTATATACAAATACTCAAAAACTACAAAATTGAAAATGAATCCTGGTTTTAGATGTTTTGCATAAGGGGACCCAACTTAGTGATGTATCAAAGCTACACATGTGTGCTAGGATTGAGGCATGCTCACAGTGCTCCCAAGGAGAGCTTGACGTGGAGGCGAGAAGGTTATTATCCTGGAAGGTTGTTATCTGTCACTAAATGTTAGAGATATTGTTGGAGCGGAAGTGCTGGGGTGAGAGAGCACCTTTCATGTCTGGCTTTGAGATCGGGGCCTTTTTTGCTGGCAAGTTTGATGAAGTCAGGAGGAAGATTTGGACATGATGATGAAGTAGGGATGCAGGTGTGGAAAGCCTAGAGTGCCAAGCTGAAGAATATGGTGCTATCCTGAAGGCATCGGGGAGCCTAACTCGGGGTGTGACTTAATGACAGCTCTTGAACCGGGTGGAGCTTACTGCACTTTAGAAAGCCCTGGGGATGGAGAAATGGATGTTGGAATGTTGAAAGCACAGCATTTAAGGACCAGTGGCAGGGTGATCGTGGAGTACTAATCTCTGGTGTTTCCACGCCTGCCTAACAAAAAATGGTGCTCTCCCAACAGAGCTGTACTGTGCTCTCTGAGTACTGAGAAGCTAGTTACTGATAAACTGGTGCTTGTTGGCACAGTGTCCAGGGGTCCCTGAGTGGTCACCTGTCACACACTTCTAGCTCAGACCTCCATGTAGCATGGCGCCATAGTCCTAGTGGCTTGCTCGTCCCTCTAGGCTTTGAGTTTCCTACAGAAGGATACTATTCCTACCTTTTGAGGAGTCTAGAAGTGTGGTCTTCTATTCTGGGAGCCATCCTAACATGAGCGTTGTTTCCGATAGCGTCTCCCTTTTTGATGCAAGACCCTTTGGGCAGGGAGTATCTTCCTTGAGTAGAGCATTCTCAGAATCTTATGCTACAACAATTCAGATCACTGTCTGCTTCCTGCAGGAGGATGCTGAGGTGACCAAAGCTTTTGAAGAAGATATAGAGACCCCACCAATAAGAAACATTCCTTCTCCTGGACAGTTGGACCCCGACACCCGGATCCCTGTGATAAACCTTGAAGATGGGACTAGGCTGGTGGGAGAAGATGCTCCTAAAAACAAGGACTTGGTTGACTGGCTGAAGCTGCACCCCACCTACACTGTCGATATGCCGAGTTATGTACCAGTAAGTACTGTAGAGCTTGGGCTTATGAAGCCTTACTGGGTCTGCCTAATTGCTTCTCATCTGAGCGAATTCTTGACACCCTCTGTCTTTGGCTTGAATGTCTGCAGGTTTACATGTACCCCAGATTTCTGCTGTGACTTCAGCATGAGAGAAACTGGTTGTAGTTTGTCCGACTGAAGGACACTCTCAGTTACTTGAAGATGTCTGCTGCTCATTTTCCTACTTCTCCAGCATACTTCCCTCACAGGGTCTAGCTCCCAGAGGTCTAGGCTTTGGAGAGACAGTCTTGTGTGCATTTCCTTGGCCTTCGGAGAAAGCCTGACCATCCCAGAGCTACAGAGCTCTTGTCTCCAGAGATTTCTTTTAAGCACCTAGCCCTTGTGTGTTACACTAAGCATCAGTCATTAACTCCATGTGGTGTGCCCAGTAGACCACGTTCCAGCTGACAACACAGATCTCTTCCTCTGCTTTTGTGATTAATATTTTTTGAACATCTTATGCTTTTTTCACTGAATTTGGGCCATCTCCTCTCTTGCTATCAGCAGCTACCTTTCAGCCTCCCTGCTTATAACACCTCAAAGCCAGAAATCTCATGTAGTCATCATCTCTGGCTTCATTTATGTCACTGACTAGAAATAAGTGAAGGAACTACATAAAGTTTCTTTTAAAATTTGCATAAATATCTGAAGACACCCTTGTCCCCTTTTGTTCCTGGTGCCAAGGACTGAACCCAGGTGCTCACAGACACTGTCTAGGTGCTGTGCCACCCAGTCACACTTTCAGCCCCTCACAGAAACTTTAAATGAGAGTCTCACTTAAACAGATTGTCAGACAACTGGAGTGTTGGCTCATTGGTTAAGAGTACTTGTTGCTCTTGCAGAAGACCCGAATTCAGTTCCCAGCACCCATTTATAACTCAAGTACCAAGAGAGCCGATGCTCTCCGCTGACCTCCAAGGGCACCGAGCACATACATACATATAGACAAAGCATTCATATCCATACACAAAAATAATAAATCTTAAAATAATTTTGAATAGACTCTCTAGACCAGTCAGTGCTGAGAGATTCTTTCTCAGACACGTTCAGTTTCTGCTAAGTGCAAATGGTTGTTAAAACTTCACAGTGCCTGGGCCTGTTCTCTTAGGCATTTGTAGGAGGGGCAATACTAAATACAGCCTCATTAAATACCGCCCTTTCTTTTGCAGAAGAATGCAGATGTGCTGTTTTCCTCGTTTCAGAAACCGAAACAAAAACGACATAGATGTCGAAATCCTAATAAATTGGATATAAACACTTTGACAGGAGAAGAAAGGGTTCCTGTTGTTAACAAACGAAATGGGAAGAAGGTAAATGCTGGAAAAGGGGCTGGTGAGGGTGGCAAATTGCACTTCTTCTAGAACCTGTGTGTGTTCCTGCCAGAAAGAGGGAGGTGAGGGGAGAGGGAAGGGAAACCTCCATGGTGTTCAGATGTTCAGATGTTCGCCAAATGCATCTTCCCAGATGGGTGGAGCCATGGCCCCTCCGATGAAGGACCTGCCCAGGTGGCTGGAGGAGAACCCTGAGTTTGCAGTTGCTCCAGACTGGACCGATATAGTCAAGCAGTCTGTAAGTACACAAAAGAGATCCACATAAAACTGTGTGCCTGGGTGCTTAGTGTCCCATTGGCTAGTAATTATTCAGTTGTGACTTATTCCCAACTTAAAAGAATTGTCATAATGCATCATTTTCTTACATCACCAGTGTGTTGTATTTTACACACACATCATTAATTGGGAATGAGCTGATTTGTCAGCTCTGATTTAAAAATACCATGTGGGCATACCCACTCCCAGTCCTGGACATGGACTTACTCCAAGGGAACCAATTGCTCAGCATCTTCCAGATAGGGCTTGTGCTGGGCGGGAATGTTAAGATTATTAGCTGTGATATCCAGTTTTAAAACAGACATAGTAATTCTGCATAAAATTTTATCACTATCAATTTCTTTCAAGACAAATTAGTGGCATGCTTATTGGTTTTATTTGTTTAAATAGTACAATAAATTGCCCCTAGCCATGCGTTGGGACCCGGTTTTGTGAACTGGTACCTACCTAGTTTCCTATCCCTTGTACATCTGACCCCACCTCTGCAGCCTGACTACTGCTGTCCAGTCGCCATTCCTAATGGCTAGTCCTTTGAAACTGGATAAAACAGAAGTGGGAACTACGTACCCCGAGACTGTGGCTTTCACTGGATGTTTTCCAGTCACCCAGGATGGAGTATGGACCAGAGGTCTGCTCCTCCTTGCTGTACAGCGCGCTCTTCCATGCTTGGCTACCTTGTGTTGGTCCATCACCCATGGAAAGACCGCTGGCTTTTTCACATTTGTGAAATTATTACTGGAATTACTATAAATGTTTACATGCAGGTTTGGTGTAGCTTCTGGGGGGGGGAGTTGTTTCACATGTGAATTTAACTTACTCAATTTTTCTACACTATTACAGTTTTTTTTCTTATTCTTACCAACACTTGAAAAATCTAGAACGAACAGTGTATATAATGTTTTATAGTCTATGCAACTCTTGGGTGATACCATCTTATCATTTTTCTTTCATACAAAACCTTTTAACATTGGCATATTTATTTGTCAATTAATTGACAAATGAAAGGTTGTTTGTGCTTGATGCTTCTGATGCACATGTGCACATCACATACTGATTACACTGGACTGGCAGCCACTGTCTGCTGTGTTGGTCCTTAAGTTAATTATGGATGCAGCTCCTTTGGCATTTACTTCAGTGGTGGAGTAGCCTTGAACAGCTTTTTCTACAACTCAGCACAATTCAGTAAGGGAACATAATAGTAAAAGACCTGTGCTTTCCCAAGTTCTCACATTAAGCATTTAGAATGGAAACAATTACTTGCATATTTAGAATGTTGGTGTGGAGCTCCAAGAGGCCCACATTGGCAGTAAGTACTCTGACCCGGCCCCTACAGCTGTTGTCTGCTTTCCCTGTCCTCCAGGGATTTGTTCCCGAGTCAATGTTTGACCGGCTCCTCACTGGGCCTGTGGTGCGAGGAGAAGGAGCCAGCAGGAGAGGACGAAGGCCCAAGAGTGAGATCGCCCGAGCAGCCGCAGCGGCTGCTGCTGTCGCCTCTACTTCAGGGATCAACCCTCTGTTGGTGAACAGCCTGTTTGCTGGGATGGACCTGACAAGCCTGCAGAATCTCCAGAACCTCCAGTCTCTCCAGCTGGCAGGGCTCATGGGCTTCCCTCCAGGACTGGCCACAGCTGCCACCGCCGGAGGCGATGCGAAGAGCCCCGCTGCAGTGCTGCCCCTGATGCTGCCAGGGATGGCGGGCCTGCCCAACGTGTTCGGCCTGGGCGGGCTGCTGAACAACCCTCTCTCAGCTGCTACTGGAAACACCACTACTGTTTCGAGTCAAGGAGAGCCAGAGGACGGCACTTCAAAAGTGGAAGAGAAAGGAAACGACAATGAAGATGAGAACCGAGACTCTGAGAAAAGCACAGACGCCGTTTCGGCTGCTGACTCTGCGAACGGATCTGTTGGTGCTGCTACTGCCCCGGCTGCATTGCCCTCCAACCCGCTGGCCTTCAACCCTTTCCTCCTGTCCACCATGGCCCCAGGCCTCTTCTACCCATCTATGTTTCTACCTCCAGGACTGGGGGGATTGACACTGCCTGGCTTCCCAGCACTGGCGGGACTCCAAAACGCCGTGGGTGCCAGCGAAGAAAAGGCTGCTGACAAGGCCGAGGGAGGCCCCTGTAAAGACGGAGAGACCCTGGAAGGCAGCGATGCTGAGGAGAACCTGGACAAGACTGTAGAGTCCTCCATCTTGGAAGACGAGGTTGCACAGGGTGAAGAGCTGGACTCCCTCGAAGGCGGGGATGAGATAGAAAACAACGGAAATGACGAGTAACAGCAGCAGTTCCACTGAAAGTGTTGAAAACTGTTGACAGGTGGTAGTCCTACTGTTTACACTCACAGTTAATGTTCATACCTAGTTTTATAAGCTGTTCTGTAACATAGTGTAGCAAAAAGGAAAAGAAAAAAAAAGAAAAAGTAAAAAAGAAAAAAAAGGAAAAAAGTCCAAGTCATGTTATGCAGGTGTGTCCGAAGGTATCTTGGTCATTAAGTATTGTGCAGTGCATTATTTATTATCCCTAGGAAGGATCATGTCTTTAAGGAAACTCACATAATGCTCTGCTGTTTTCTTTGGGTACCACTGGTATTATAATAAAGAGCAATTTGTAACAGAGCGGCACTAGTGGAAGGAAGTGCGGCTCACAGGAAGTATGAAGTTATATATTTAATTTTTTAATTTTAATTTTTTTTGCTGTGAAGGTCAAGATGAAATTTACCGTACATATCATATCTTGCTCATTCGTCTCCCTTTCTGACTTTATGGGGGTTCCCACATTTGCATACACACATCCATACACTCTGACAATCTCCACGTTAGTGTGAACGCCTCTGTCCCGAGGCGCAGCAATAATAAGGCAGCTGTTGAATGTGAAGGGTCCCTTTGGAAAACTAACTTCTGGGAGGGTTCTTGCCAGACAACTGCAGTCCATTGGCTTGTGGTCTTGTGATGCACTGGTTTAAACAAAATAAATAGAAGAGTAAATAGAAGACTGAGAAAAGTGAGAATCAGGTACCTTTTTTTTTTTTTTTTTTTTTAAATTAAAGGACTTTGTTACTTTAGCCACAAAGCTAAAACAGCATTACCTCAGCTCTGAACTAGCCTTGAAGTTTACAGACAGGACTTTGTAAATGTTTTTCTTTGTTGTGATGTCCTTTTATTTTTTTCTCTGAAGACTGCTATCATGTAAGATAAAATGTAAATTTCTGCCAACTGTAGTAATGATGCTTTTAATAAAAGTGACCCATGATATGCAGAGATGTAGTTATAGAATGCAGTGTGTAGGGGAACTGGTGTTCTTATTATTTTATTTTACTTTTTGTATTCGCAATAGCTACAAATACAGCATTCTGCCTTTCATGCTTTGCTTAGTATGTCCTCATGCTAGATTAGTTGTTAGTAACCCACACTAGCTGTCTCCAACACTAGATGGAGAGGAAAACCTTGAATTACCACCTTCATGTAATTCCATGCCAGATATCTCAGCAGACACACACACACACACACAAAAACCTCTTATTGCTCCCCTGAAAGGGCATCTGAGAGGAGGAATCCTGAAAATGTGTTCAGCCTGCGATAATGGGGTACACAGTAGACAAAAGGGCAGAAGAAAAATGAGGCTTTAATAGGCACACTATCTAGGTCATTTATCCTTGGATAATGGGAGAAAAACACAATGTCGTAGTGTCAGCAAGGGACACAAAGGCATTCTGGTGTCCTGCCGACCAGAGCTTGATATCAAGAGCCAGTGTGTGGAAAGACCCACGTGGAACTAAAATGGACCCACTTAAGCGTGTGTATGTGTGTGTGTGTGTGTCTGTGTGTATGTATGTGTGCATGTGCACGCACACACACATTCACCTAGTTTCAAGGGCTACTAGATTATTAAACCCTTTATTTGTTTTCTACAATAAGGTTTAAATTATAAGACCTATTTTTATGTCATTTGAGCAAATCCTATTTCCACCTAAAAAAGCAGTGATGTAGATGGAATTATGCATTTTCCCTTCCTACACCCCCTTTACACAGCAGTGTGCACACAGGCTATCCTATACATGGGGCAGGCCAGCCCATCTAAATTCCTTCTGGACAGTGAGATCCCAGCTGACTTGTGCATCCAAGATGAAAATATGCCCATTTAACTGGAAGAGGAGCAACGTGAAGCTACCAGACTGGCTAAATCTTGAAGGTTAACCAGCCTGTGCTTGGGAAGCAAGTGCCTTGGAACGCCTCCTGAAATGGCAACTTTTGACCATGGAAGTGAAACTAGTTCTGCACGAAGCAGAGAATGTAAGTGTTCAACGGAAAGACTTCAGTAGGGAGAGCTGGTTTAATAAGCTGCCCTATTGTAATAGGCTCTATTGCGAAAGTTCTGTCTTTACTGCAAAGTTCCTTGTCAGCCTCTGTGAACAGGGTAGAGCATGACTCTGTCCCTGCTAGCACTGAGTGTTGAGAGTGATGTTGATCTTCAAAGCAGAGGTGGCTGTGGCTTGGCAGCAGTAAGAACTCTGAACTTAGAAATATCAGCACCCATTTTGTACTACACAAAGTCATTCAGATTTCCACATTGGAAAATACCTGTTTTATTTCTTTCAATGGAAAGAAGTCATGACATCTTTAGTCTGTCGGAGAAACTATTTCCGATTCAGCCTAATGCTGGCCAGTGTTTCCCCGAGCTGTACTTGAGGCACCAGAGTGTTGGTACTGTTGCAGTGCTTGATTCAGCAAGGGAAGTCGAGAAACGGTAAGTAAGTGGCTCACAAAGCTTTGGACGACAGTCTGAACTGTGGTCCACCAGGCCCTCCTGAAGGACTGCATTGGGTTTCAAAAGGAAAATTATATGGGGGCAATCCAAAGTTGTTGGTGTTACTGTGCTTTATATATTCCTCTTCATAATTGCATAGTAGCTGAGGCTGAAACTTGAGACAAATGCTTTTTAGTTTTTCAAGTTTCTTTCTGAGGTAATGGCTTTGTGCAGCCTAGGCTGGCGGTATACTCACTCTCCTGCCTCTGCCTCCCAAATGCTGAGGTCACAGGTGTTGTGTTAGAAGCATGGCTCCAGACAGACCACACCAGGCCAAACAGTTCCGTATGAGGTTTATTATAGGAGAAAGGGGCAAAGGTGGTGGTAAAGGAGAAAGGGAGGAAGAGAGAGAAAGAGGTCAAAGTGGCCTTTCTTTTCTTTGGATAGTGACGTAGCCATTTGCAGGTACAGGTGGGAGGTGAACCAAGTGGGAATATGGTGGCGGTTGCCTTGGCAACAGATGTGCAGGTCAGTGCAGGTCGCTGTTGCCTAGGTGTGATATCACTGGGTTCAGAACTGATCCTAATACCATCATGCCTCCCTTTTTCTTATAAAGAGAAGATAAAGGGGGTCGGAGGGGAAGCCGATGGTGAGAAGGGAATGGGGGCCAATCCTGATGCCAACAATAGGCGTGTGCCATTTCACAAGAAAGGATGCCTGGGAAATTAGATCTGGAAACTGGAAATTCTCAGCCCCTGTTTGTGTGTTGAAATTTGAATTGATGTTGCCCCCACCACCACCACCAAGTATTTCTAGTGTGTAAAGAAACCAAGTGTTTGAAATGATAGAGCCTGGTGTTGGAACCAAGCTTGGCCAGCGCTCTAAGCCCAGGCCCTTAAGGCTGTGCTAATGAAATGAGGACTCAGATGTAAGCAGTCTTTGGTGCAGAAGTTAGAAAACTGAAAACAAAAACAAGACTGGTCCCCTGCTGGTGGGCTTCTTACCTGGTAGAAAGCTGGTGGGCATATGATTTGGCGGAGCAAAGAAGACTTAACGAGATGAGATGGGTGAAGACGAAGGTCTCCAGAGGGCCCAGCCAAACTCAGCTACACTTTGAGAAACAATGGGCAGACATGGCTGCAGGATTTCCCGAGCAAAAGAAATAACAGTGCAGTGACCTTAAACTGGGACTGCTCTGGGGTGGGAAGGAATATTGCACATCTCTCCAGAAGAGTTAGGAAGTGAAGTTATATCATATAGAGCCTGGATGGTTCCAGTGGGAGGTCGGGTTTCATCGAAGCACTAAAGAAAGTCATTGGAAGGCTCCAGCCAGGAAAGGGAGAGATTTATGCCTTTAAGGGTCAATATGGCAGTAGCACAAAAATATGGGCTTGCAAAAGGGAGTAGGAGGTAGGTCTAACAACAGCCTTGGGTTTCAGCAGTGGGCTTGGAAAATACTTCAGAGTTAACTCAATGAATAATTTCAATGAACTCTTCAGAATTACCACCTGAAGTATACCCAGAGATAAAGCCAACAGATGAAGAATATTTTCTTTGTTTTCTTTTGTTTTTTTTTCTGTAATGCCACACAATAAGTGGTTTTTCAAAAGAGATTGGAAATTGAAATATGAAATTTTTTTCACAATACAATGAAAATTATTTTTGAGCTAACTTTAGAATTTAATTATTATTATTCCATTATTTATTCACTTTACATCTTATTGGCCTCCCTCCTCCACCTCTGAGAAGGGAGAGGTCCCTCCC
>NW_022196896.1:27801793-27814965 GCF_008632895.1 Mastomys coucha | reverse complement strand
CTCCGCCTCCGCCAGCATCAAAGTGCAGCTTTACAGAGATGATGTATCTGCACCAAGTGCCTTGAGAGTACAGTGACATTAAATGGGAAGCAGAATGATATCCGTGTCTTCTGCCGAGCACTTGAGAGTTAGGAGAGGCCTCATTCATTCGCTGTGTCTCGTGAATAAGCGAGTTTATGTATTTTCTTACCTCAGGTAGCATTTACCACAGTTTTATAGACATACTAAACTAAATTGAAAACTACTTCTGGAATTTAGTCTAACTTAGACTCCTTCCATGTGACACATTCATCACTTTTTTAGTAGCCAAGTCACCTACTTGGAAATATTCTGTGATACTAAAGATTGGACTATTAAAGTTTGTTGTGTAAATGTAGTGTCAGTTCTCCTAAAGGATGTGTCATAAGATCTAGCTTTGGATCTTCCTACATCTTGCTGAATTTTACTTTGATCTCCTTAATCATTTTACTGTGTAGTTTAAATAAAATGGAATGGGGCAGCAACACCATCAGGTATGCTCATCTCTGACATCTTTCTGTTTAGAATGATGCATGGTTTTTCTGGCTCCTCAGCAGATTGGGACTTCCATCATGAGAGCAAAGGAGGCAGCATTCCATGTGAGCGTTCTCATGGGCATGCCGCTGAACTGTAGCCAAGCCTCTATGCAGCCTTAGCTTCCCGTGAGCAGTCTTTTTCCCTGTGGCCTTCCTGGCCCAGAGAACAATCTATCATGGTGGCTTTGGGGTGGTAGCAAAGCAACAACTCCAAAGTGTGTAAAGCAGAAGTGCCTATTCAAAGAGCCGCGAAGGCTTCGGTCTTAGGGGACCTCCTCCATTGCCCTTTCACCACTTCCACAGTTTGATCTGAAAGCTTAATTTCAAAATTACCAAAGAAACGCGATCCTTCTCACCGACTGATGGGAGCCTGGTGGTGCTTTGCATCTCAAAATTGCCTCACTTCTGTCAGTGTCCTAAACTTACAATTGGATGTGGGATGGGTGCCTGAAAACAAAGCAGGCTGTGCATTTAATGGGGGAAGGCATGAGTTCCTGTTTAACATGTCCAACCATGCGTCCCTGAGAGGCAGTAAGCTGTTTTGTAGATTTCTTTCTTTCTTTCTCTCTTTCTCTTTTTCTCCCTTCCTTCCTTCCTTCCTTTCTCTCCCTCTTTCCTTCTTTCCTTACTTTCTTTCTTATTATTTGTACTCATAAGCTAACAATACCATGCCCACAGTTAGGCACATGTTGTTGCTACTATCCCTTTGCATGAGATGTGGGGTCATCCCAGCAGAATGGTGCATCTTCCTGTCTCCCACGTGGCTTTTTCTGGGCTGTTGTAGCTCTCTCTCACTATGGTTTGCATAGCTGTCATTTCCTCCGCTAGGGTTGGAGCCTCCAAGGCAACTCTGGTGGTTTCCCTCTTACTATGAGAGGTCTGAGGGCAGACATTGCCTCTTGCCAAGGATTTATTCTGCCCCAGTTTCTGCTCCTTCATCTTTCCAGGGGGCAGCTGTATCAGAGTAACCCAGGAGGTTACTCTGTAAAATCATCCTTAAAGTCTTCTGCCATTTACTCTCCAAAATCTAAATGTATTTTCTGTCTTTTTTCTGTGTAAAGCCAGTGTGGTTTGATCCACCAAACAGAAGAATACTGTCATAGCAGCTCAGTGACAAGGCAGTTACCGTGGACTCCCTGCCCCTAGACCAGTTTGAGTAAAGGACTCTGTAGACCATAGGAATGCACAGCCAGTGGAGGAAATATACAATTTAAACTGAGAGCTGTCTTTTATTCCAAAACATTCCAATCAAAACACTTCCATAAGGGATGTATAGGTGTCACTTTTTCTATTAAAACCTTTCTTGGTAAGGCCCTTGGGATAGATGAGTGAGTAAAGATGCTGCTAAGCCTGGCAACTGGAGCTCAACCCCCCTGCCCGCAACACACCAACTCCTGAAATTTATCCTTTGATCTCTGCATATGCCAACATACACACATATACTATCTAAATCCAATGTTTTTTTTTTTAATTATGTATTTTAAAGCCTTGTTGGGGATCATTGCTGGCTTTCCTTCTATGCTCTGCCCAACAGTTACCTGGCAACAGCCAGGTAGGGCTGGCTTGCTGTAGAAGGGGCTGCTTGGCCCCTCCTCAGTCTCTTCCTCTATCTGCCTTTTCTCTCTCTCCCCTTTTCCCTTCCTCCCCTTTCTATGTGTTCATGGCCAGCCTCTTCTCTTCTCTTCTCTTCTCTTCTCTTCTCTTCTCTTCTCTTCTCTTCTCTTCTCTTCTCTTCTCTTCTCTTCTCTCCTCTCCTCTCCTCTCCTCTCCTCTTCTCTTCTCTTCTTTTGCTCTTGCTCTCTCTCTCCCTCCCTCTGTCTGTCTGTCTGTCTTTCTTTGTCTACTCCTTTTCAACTCCGCTCCCCATGCCCTAAATAAACTCTGTTCTACACTATACCCCTTCATATGGCTGGTACCTCAAAGGAAAGTGATGTCTCAGCCTGGGCCCACCAAGGCACTCCTCCCCCGTCACGATACCTGGCTCCATAAAACATATCCTTTGCTCCATTTTATAAAACACAATAATCATGACCTCCAAACCTGAGTCATGACAAAGAATAATTTATGTTGATATTGTATGCTCCTGCTATGCTTTCTGTGTTCTTTTTATGTTTTGTTTTTCTGAGACAATCTCACCATGTATTCTCAGTTTCCCTGCCTGAGTGCTGGAGTCACAGGTGTGTTCTACCATGCCTAGCTATAAATTATTTTCTAGTGTGACTTATAACAGGGCAGGTGAGCCATCAGTGGCTTTCCAAAGGGATTGAGAACAAATGGTGTGGGCCTCATGTAGAAAGAAAGCTGCTTTCTCCTGACCATTTGCAGCTCAGATGCACCCATGGCCGAACCCCCCACCCGCTACCCCTCCCCCAAGCTCCTGTGCCACAGTCCCTCTGATGAGTGCAGTGGGAGAAAGTAATGTCAAAAGCACATTACCTGGAGGTTTCACAAAGCCATGTACAACTCTGCTAGCTAGCTGGCCACACCTAAGTTATAAAGGGTAAGAACGCATGGACAATTATAAATCCCTGCAAATTAGAATGCGCATGAATGTGACACATTTCTCTAGCAATGATGCCATGCCAAATGCCTCTCTCCCTGTGCCCAGGGAGTCACAGAAGCCCAGCAAAACTTGAAGGTTAGGCAAACATACTGTCTTAATAGCTGTCACAGACACAAATGACCCTAGCTCCTTGATTGTTAGTCATAGCTAAATATATTGAATTATTAAGAAGTTCTGGGCCCAGAGATCTGAGGGGAGACCTGTGGCTTCATGATTTTTGTCTTGACTCCCTATAATTTGACCTCATTGAGCTTGCTTTAAGGCAAGCTCATCTAGGCTCCTAAATTTTTGCGATTAAAACAAACAACCACTAAAGTTTAAAAAACACAAAGCTTCAGTTAAGTGACCTCCACACCAACCTATCTTATATTACCATGGTTATATGCTATTTTAAAGTGTCAGCCATGACCCAAGAATGACACCACTGGCCAGTTCTAAAAAACCAGACACTTGCTTGGCAAATGACATACATCCTTTTAGATTTCTGGTTTTGCTTTGGGATTTCACATATGTAAGGTTCTTTAGGAATAAAAATCATGAAGATTTTTTTCTGTATTTAGTGAGGAAACTTTTTTCAAAAAGTATTCTTAGCCTTTTGGGGCTGGTTGATTGCCAAATATTTACCTTGCAACTAGAGTTGGGAAATAGGGGTTGAGGAAAGAGTGTAGCTCAGTCGCATGGGCCTCAGGCTGCAGTTGAGCTGCTTAACTACCCAGCCCTTATCTGTCTGCTGATAGAGGATTGAGGGCACGTGTACCCGCAGTGTCAACCGATACTTGCAGCTTTGAAACAGGCAAGCTACACAGTACTTTCAAGGCTAAAATAATTCCAGGGTTCAGTTTTCCTCAAGGTTAGTGGCTTTTGATGGATCTCGAAAGCTGGTCCTAAAACTCCAAACTACATATGTTGTCTACCTTATAACCCACCAGGGCCTTCTACCTGCTGCCACACACAGTGGGGACAGGAACTTGGCCCATCACAGAGCACTCTCCCATTTGTTCACCAGGGAAGAGCAAACCAATTGTGTTCTTACCTTCCGTGTGATGCAGTATGTGGATTAGAAATAGGACTCTCAAGGGCCTGTGTCTGCACTGGCACTGACTAAATGCCAACTTCAAAGCCACCGGCATCTGATGATGAGTTTCAAAGTGGCACAAGAGAAAGTGTGAGGAACACTGGGGAGATTGTGGTGTTCCCAAGGCATAGAACTGATACCTACCCTTGAAAGACAGGCGACCTGCTGTGACAGGAATTAGCCTGGAGCCTGGAGGAAGGGCCAAGGCTGCACAAAAGGTGTTGTCATACCACAGCAAGGGAGAGAGACAGCTAGCTGGGGCCTTATGTGCATTTATAGTTTGATAGAAGCGGCTTAAAATAGGGCAAGAATGTAGCTCAGTGGCACACTGTGTGTGGTAGGAGTCTGTCCTCAGCACCAAACACGAAAAACTTTACAACACATATGCTTACTCCCACTAATACGTTCTTTTCTGTTACGGTCTTGTCTATGTTTTTACAATAAGGAAGCGGGCATCATACAAACGTATGCTGATGTATGACTAAGTAATGATTAGCACCCTGAACTTTGAAACGGCTCACAGAAAACCAGGCTGTCTACCCTAAATTTAAAGTGTGTAGCTCCAGATTCCCTGACCTTAGTAGCACAGTTATGTGTTTTTATATTTATGGCAAAAGGTTCCTACATTTATCTGGTCTTCAAGGTGCCTGTGACCTCTCTCTGAGAGAGCAACAATAAGAGAAGAAGAAGTGTGGAGGCCTGTGCTTGTAATCCTAGCACTAAGAGGCTCAGACAAGAGGACTGTGAATTCCAGGTAAACCTGTGCTTCAGAGAGAGATCTGTCTCAAAATTATTATTTATTATTATTATATAAATTATAATTTATAAATATGCCCATGTAAATACATTTATATCTATAAACACAAGTTACATTATAAATTGTGATTCATAAATTTATAATACTTAAAATTAATGATAATTATTATTAACAAAGTAAGCTGGCAAAGGTGGAGATGGTAGAGATTGCTTTGAAGGTCACTGTGCAAATGAAAAACAGAGGCAAGGTCAGTCTCCGAAAGTAAGACCATGCCAAACTGTCTTCTCCCCCAAATGCTTGTCCTGTCAGCCATTCTCTATTGTGTCACTGAGCCTTGAGAGCACCTCCTTTCTCCTGTGGAGAGTAGAAGACGCACCCTGCATGGCAGCCTGCTGCAAACACTGAATGAGCTCATGCTTAGATCTACTTGGCACACTGGCACACAGCATACACAATGTCCGCTATTGTGCCTACTGTCCCTGCGGTGGTGACAGTACCGCAGGGAACTCTGTCCCCATTGTGTCTGCCCAGTGCTTTGTGAGTGTGTGTTTGTTTAGGACAGAATGAAGGGTTTTTCTCACTCACTGAGACTGGGAGAAAAATCGGGCAATCTAATAAGCCTGTAGTTTCATCCCCGCAGCACTCAGACCTGCAAGACACAAACAAGACCTTTCTTACCCACCTGGCTTCTGGCAGCTGCCACAGGACCTGCATGGTGGCCCTGCCAAGCTAACACAGGTTCCTAGATGCCCAAGGTGTGCCTGCTCCTGCCAGATGGCAGCTAGCACCCACGTCACCGCTCCCTCCGCCCTGGCACGCTCAGGGCTGAGCTCCTGTTCCCACTCGCCTTTCAGTATGAAAACTGAACCCAAACAAAACAGCACAGGCTTCAGAGAGCCGCCCTTAGCCTTCCTTGTGTGGGAGAGACAAGCTGAGGAGGGAAAGTCTGTCCCACACCAAGCACCTACCATTTGGCCATGGCCACTCTGAATTTCTGCCTTCTTCTTTAAAAATCTAACATTCCTTCTTCTGCTTTACTGTTTGGCCCTGAATGCCAGACCTTTTCCCAGTCATGGAGTAGAGGCAGTATGTTAAGGTGGTTGTGGACTCCAGGACAATGGATGTAGTGTGTGCTCAGACATCTGCCACTAGGTGCTGACTTGGTTCCCCAAGCTCCATTATTGTGCTTATTTGTTATTTTGAAACAGGGTCTCCATACCTGTGCACCCCAGCCTGCCCTTCCCCCACCTTACCAGCCAAGCACTAGGATAGTAGACATATGTCACCACGTCTGACTCCAAAACTCAGTTTAAAATGGTCAGCTGATCAAGGTGTTTGCTGCCTGTCTTAACCTGAGTTCCCCAGAACCCTCATGCTAGCTAGTTCCAGAAAAAAAAAAAAGAAACTCTGGAAGTTACCCTCTGGACCCCATAGGCTCACTATGTCACATACATCCCCTACCCCATACATACAAAATAAGTGTAGTAAATAAATAATAAACAAATAAAATGGCACAATGACAAAGGTTTTTCTGCTTTCAGCAGTTCACCTCTGATAACAAATGAAGGGCTGGGGGCTAGGGGAAGTGTGGCTATGAGTATAACACTTTTATAGAACCTATAGCAACTGGATCTATTTGTTTCTAATCAGATGTTTCCACCTTAAAAAAATAAAAAGGGCGCACTTCCTACTGTATCCTCTGTCATCACACTCAGGGTGTCTGAGTATGGCTACACTTGAAGGTAAGCTTTCTCAAGAGATGCTGGGTGTAAATGCAGTCAGGTCTAGTTTGTCTGTGCACCCATCCAACCCGAGGCATGGTTTAGAACATAGAAGCACAGAGGGCACATGGCATGAGAACACAGAGAAAAGACAAACATCTCCACTAGGAACAGGCCCTCTCAGGAGAGACCCTGCTGTGTCTTTGGTCTGGGATGTCCAGCCTCCAGTGTAACAGAGACACAAATGTCTGTTGTTGAAGCCACCCAGTCTAGAGTGCTTTGCTGGGACAGGCAGGCCCATAAACTGTACCTTTTGTGAATTCATATTTCTACAGTTTACAAATCTGGCCAAGCACATTGGAAAAGGGAAGTAAGGAACGACACATGAAGTGAAGGGCAGCGTTGTGCTGTGGTTACCATGGGCTCTGATGGCTGAATCCTACGTGGCCAACTGTGCCTGTGTGCCCTGCGCAAGCTCCCTCCTCTTTCTGGACATCTACCTTAGATGGAAGTTGGAATGATGGTGGTAGTGGTTGTGGTAGTGGTGGAGGTGGTGGTGGTGGTGGAGGTGGTGGTGGTGGTGGTGGTGGTGGTGGTGGTGGTGGTGGTGGTGGTGGTGGTGGTGGTGGTGGTGATGGTGGTGGTGGTGGTAAGGGTGGTAGTGGTCTCATAGATCATCTCAGGAACTGGTGGTGACGATTCCACCAGGCCACACATGCCAGGCATTGCGTAGTGAACCTGTGTGTACCAAGTACAATCCACATGGTCACTTGGTTATTATGAGGGACCTGAGCAGAGGTTCAAACCTGAGATGTTGTCCTTTCTGGATATGTTGAGAAAGCCACCACCTACAGTGCAGGTGACACACTGTGTGCAGAGATATTTGTGGCATGTTCTGCTCAAACATCTTAAACATCTTTCTCTCTCTCTTTTTTTTTTCCAAGACAGGGTTTCTCTGAGTAGCCTTGGCTGTCCTGGAACTCACTCTGTAAACCAGGCTGGCCTCGAACTCAGAAATCCACCTGCCTCTGCCTCCCAAGTGCTGGAATTAAAGGCGTGCGCTACCACCACCCGGCAACATCTTTTTCTTTTCCTCTCTCTCTTCAGTGAGAGAGAGAGAGAGTAAGTGCTGTGGTCAGAGGTCAACCACTGGTGGTGTTCATTCCTCAGTAGCGTTCCTTTTCCTTTTCCTTTTTTTTTTTTTTTTTTTTTGAGATAGGATCTTCCATTAGACGATGCTCACAATTAAGCTAGGCTTGATGGCTAGTAAGTTCCCTGAGAGCCTTCTGTCTCTCCCTTTCCAGCACTGGGCTTATACAGGCATGTACCAACCACCAAGCCCTGGCTTTTCGTCTGGATTCTGGGAACCAAAGTTAGATCCTAGAGCTTGTACCACAAGAATGATCCCAACTGAGCTGTGTCCTTAGCACACGAGTTAGTTGTCTTAAGACTGTTAATATGAGCCGGACAGTGGTGGCACTTGTCTTTAATCCTAGCACTTGGGAGGCAGAGGCAGGCGGATCTCTGAGTTTGAGGCCAGCCTGGTCTACAGAGTGAGATCCAGGACAGCCATGGGGTATGAGGATGCATGACTTGTGGGGATCAGCGTGACATACTGGTGAGCTATAAGGATGTAATACTTCTTGAATTTTTCTATGTGTTCATATCTGACAAACCCAAGCAAATGGGAATGGTTCCAAACAGATTTCATTAAAACAAAACAAAACAAAACTTGACACCTTGGAGTCTGCAGCTCTCAACTCTAGAAACAAAAAGGGGGCGGGGGAGTCAGCCACTTTTCTACTTTTAAGCAGCACAAAGTAGGACAGTAAATCTGTTTAGGTCTCATCATGTTTGACTTTAAGAAAATGGCTAAGCTATGGGCACGGTAATTCGGGAGGATATAAATGGCTGCATTATAATAAGCAGACACCTATTTTAAGCATGATCTATGTTTTTGAGAAAATTCATTACAATAAGTCTTATAATCCCAACCTCATCAATGAATTTTTCATGTCTGCATACCAAGATATATATAAAACGATCACAATCTTGCACCTTTGGGGCGCTGCTGAGCGCCAGCTGTTTCCAGCATGATTTATAGGCTGCCATGCTCAAGGTTAATAATCAGGAGAAACAGGTTACAGTATGCAATGGATTTATGTCAGGTTAGAAGTTCAGTTAGTGGAGACAGCATGTTGTAAGGAAGCATACACTTTTAATTATTTTCTGCCATTTGTAATAAACTAAAAATAAATGGTGTTTTACATAGGCAAACCTCTCTGCTAGTGTAACTTCTGGTTATTTTTTTGGCTTTATTCAAAGGGAAACACAGCTAGAAATTAATTATTAGCTGTACATATGAAAACACAGCTTGAAGGTACTTAAACATCTGTGCAATGGGTCTGTGCAGAAGGCTTGATGGAGCTTCACAAACATCATGGTAATTATGCCCTTGCTGAATCAGAGCATTCTGTGATAGCCAAATGTCTAAAGGATTATGAGAGATGTGGCACGCATAAGCCACACGTCAGCCTGCAAGGGTACTGATATGTAACTTGTTTCCCTTTATGGGCAGAAATAATGCATAAGTTTTATACAGATTTCTGAAATGTCTCCTTTAAATTGAGACAGAAGATGTATCTTGTGGACATAGTAGAATTTTTTTTATATAATAAAGATAATTTTCAAATGTTTTCTTAACATATCTTTTATTATCCGTACAAGTGTCTTTTTTCATTATTTTATTCTCCTTTTTATCAGATTGAGTACCTCTGCTCTTGCTCATTTGGCCCATGATAATGATTCTTAATGTGCTTATTACACACAAACACACACCCCCACACACATGTGCACTCATACACATTTTTAACAAAGTATATGTCATTTTCTCTGTATATATACTTTAGTTATATAAATGGTATTGTTACATACATCATGTTTTTAGTCTATCTTTGTGTTTGTATGTTTGAGGGTCTCATGTAGTGTTGGCTGGCCTTGAACTCCTGGACTGTAGACCGCCATCTCCTAAGAACTAGCATTTACAATATGCATCATCATGATTTTTTTTTTTTTGATGTTTGTTTTTGAGACAGGCTCACTATGCAGCCCCAGCTAGCCTGGAGCTCACTGTCTAAACCAGACTGGCCTCAAACTCAGTGATCTGCTTGCATCTACCTCTCAATTGCTATTATTAAAGCTGTGTGCCACCATGCCTGGCCAATCTATAACTGACCTATGGTCAGCCTCCAAGTACTGATTACTAGGAATGAAGCAAAGAGCATCTTCTTTCATGTCTTCTTATGGACTTCTGTGCAAATTCCTTAGCATCTGTGTCCAGAAATGGATCTGTAGGAACAATATTGATATGTGCACATAGTTATTAACAGGAGTACAAAGCACTGAGCCCCCCTAAAGGCTGGTGTGTTTCAGACGCGGTTGCAGTCTGAAGTACTAGTGTGGACTGATCGAGTCAGAGCTGAAGCCCTGCCTTAGTCTATTAAGGCTTTATTGAAGAATGAGATATCTGGGGGTGGGGCCTTGTTGTACAACATAGCTCCCCTGGGCATGTGCATCTTTTGTTCTTCAGCCCTGCTTCCTGGCTGCCCTGAGAACAGTGGTTTCCCTCCTCTGAGTCCTTGTGACCACGAGAGTCTGCCCCACCTTGAACTGTCGATCACCGTGCAGGCTGACCATGGACTGAGACCTCAGACACCGAGAGGCCTTCAACTTAACCTTCTCCCCTTGTGATTGCTTACCTTGTGCGTTTGGCGTTGAGTTGGCTAACACTGTGGCAAGGGGGTGACTGGTTGCTCTTCAGAAGGGCTAAACCAGCCTTACCTCCAAAAGCCAAGGGCAGACATCCTCTCTTCACCTCACAGCCAGCGTTGCCATGGCTTCTTGCTTTTCACTATTGCTAGATATAAAGTCAGGGTTTCGTTCTTCTCAGCTCTAATTACCAGTGAGTTTGGATCTCTCTGTGTCATTAGCCTTTTCATTTTCTGTAAGGTATGTCAGGTTTTTGTTTGTTTGCTTTCTTGCTTGCTTGCTTGCTTGCTTTAGGAAATATTTATCCCCAGAATTCTGTGAAAGGTGTATTACATAATACAGAATCCTCAGTGAGACATTTATAAGTTTCTTAGCCTGTGTGCTAATATACTGCTGTGATGAGACACCATTACCAGAGCAACTTATAAAAGAACGTATTCCGGGGGTGGGGAGGTTAGAGAGCTGTCCCCTCATGGTCGGAAGCATGGCAGCAGTGGCTAGCATGGCACTGGAGCAGAAGCTGAGGGCTCACAACATAAGATACAACCACTTAGCAGGGAGAGAGACTTGAAACAGTGTGGGCTTTCCAAATTGCAAAGCCTGTCCCCAGTGAAACACCTCCTCCAACAAGAACACTTCTAGTCCTTGCCAAACAGTTCCACCAATTTTGGGCAAAAGTATTTAAATGTATCAGCCTATGGGGCCATTCTCATTCAAACCAGCACAGTGTAGAATATTTGTAATGCTTGCTCTCTATTACTTCAGTGCTTCTGTGAGAGTGGCTGAAGAATTGAGGTTTGTCAGTTAAGATGTCTAAAACTGATTGATCAAATTTCTCCTTGCTGGGTCTTTTTCCTAGGAGTGCTTTTTAAATACAATGTATTAAAGCTTAGTTTGAAGAGTGACATTCAGAGGGACTTCCTTGGAGTTAATGTAAGATGTCTTGCTGTGATATCATGCCTTAAATAACTATCTACCTCTTAGCAACCTGTTGCCAAGCTGTCAGGTTATTTAGCAAAGGCACCCTGCCTTCTCCAGGCAGGATGGCATGGCTTCTCCATGTCATTTTCAAAGCCTGCCTTTTTTTTTTAAATTAAATTTATTTATTTATTTATTCCCTTTGACATCCCCTCTGAATGTTAAACTCTCAAATTTCTGATTTTTTTTTAAATTAAGTTTATGTATTCACTTTAAAACCCAATATCAGCCCTTCTTTTCTTCCCAGGATCCCCTCACACAAGTCCTCCCCCCATTTCCCTTTCCCCTCCTTTTTTTGAGACTGGAAGGCCCCCCTGAGTCTTAATCCCCCACTCCCATCCCACTTCCTCCTTTCAGCCTCCCATCCCCCGCCTCACCCCACCCACACATCCTCTCCCAATGAGACCAGATAAGGCTGTCCATTTACAGGTACAGGGTTTGCAGGCAAGCAGGCAGCAGGCTCAGGCACAGCCCCTGCTCCAGTTGTTGGGGAACCCAGATGAAGACCAAGCTGCTCATCTGCTACATATGTGCAGGGAGCCTAGGTCCAGCAAGAACTCACTCTTTGGCTGATCTCTGGGAGTCCCCAGGGTTTCAGGTTAGTTGACTCTGTCTTCCTGTGGAGTCCTTGTTCTCTTCGGGTCCCGGGGATCTTTCTCCCAACTCTTCCAGAAGACTCCATCTACTATGTGGGTGTGAGTCTCTGCATCTCTATTCATTGGCTGCTGGGTGGAGCCTTCCAGCTGCTTTTTTTAAAAAGAATAAACAGGGGGAGAGTTCCTGAACTGCACTTGTTTAGGGAGTATGTGCCACCATAGCTTAGCTCGCCTATTGCCTCAAAGTAGATCCAAGTGTTTACCATCTTCTAACTCATTTGGAAGAATCAATCCTTAGAACCAACCTTTTCAAAATGTTTTAGGGCTAGAGAGATAGTTCAGTGGTAAGAGCATGCACTACCTTTGCAGAGAACCTGGGTTTGACTCCAAATACCCACTTAGAGCATAAGTCCAGCTCCAGGGGATCCAGAACCCTTTGCTGGGCTCTGTTCACACATGTGCGCACGTGTACCACATACAAACACACACATACACACAAATAGAAAATAAATGTGTGTGAGTTTGCGTATATGAATTCGAGCTTGCACATGCCTGTGCTGAAGTCAAAGGATAAACCCAGATGCCAATCCTTAACTTCCACTTTATATGAAGCGGTATCTTCGTTGTTTTTTCTTCTGTGTTTGCCAGGCTAGCTGGCTGGTAAGCTTTTGGGAATTCTCCTATATCTGTCTCCCATGTCCCCATAGGAGGACAATTGTAGACATTCATACTACATGTCCAACTTTTATATATGTTTCGGGGTTTCAAATTCAGGTCTTCTTGCTTATGCTACAAGTGCTTTTACACACTGAGCAATTCCAACCCTGGAGAAAAACAACCACCACCACCACATAGCACCACCACCACCACAGAGGGAAAAGTGTCCAGCTCTTGTCATTACACTTAGGATGTCCCCTTCTCCAACACACAGCTCATCGACAGCAGTGTCAGACAACTCTCACACAGTACCACGTCCAGCAGCAAACAAAACCTACTTCCTTTCACCGTCACACAGGTTAGAGCCAGCTAAAGAAATTCTCCGGGAAACAGATGAGCTGGGACTGTCAGCTAACTTTGGAGAAATGCTAGACTAGAAAGTGTCAGAGAGCCGGGCGGTGGTGGCGCACGCCTTTAATCCCAGCACTTGGGAGGCAGAGGCA
>NW_022196896.1:27783483-27801783 GCF_008632895.1 Mastomys coucha | reverse complement strand
AAGAAAGTGTCAGAGAAAGTACTCAGATTAGGACCCCATAGAGAAGACTGCTATGGTTTAGGTAGGTGCTTGCCTAACATGCCCAAAGCCCTGAGTTCAGTTCTCAGCACCATGAGGGAGAGAAATGGGTAGTTTTCTTGCTTCCATCTTAAATGGAGATACACCTTGGACGCAGCCCATGTGTTGGAGTACTTTTTTTTTTTTTTTAAGATTTATTTATTTTATTTATGTGAGTACAGTGTAGCTCTCTTCAGACACACCAGAAGAGGGCATCAGATCTCATTGCAGATGGTTGTGAGCCACCATGTGGTTGCTGGGATTTGAACTCGGGGCCTTTGGAAGAGCAGCCAGTGCTCTTAACCGCTGAGCCATCTCTCCAGCCCCGGAGTTCTTGATCACAAACTGAGTTGACATTTTAATCATGAGGGGAGCCTTAGGAATAGCCACCAAGTCCATGTTTTAAGAACATTGCAGCTGGATAAGGCAACTTGGTGAGTTCTCCCAGGCACCCCAAGTGCTTTTCTGTCCTATTACCGAACAGCAAATCCATTTCTTCCTCAGTGATTTTATTGAAAACCCATACCACACACTGACTTCCAGCCATATACCCATTTTTTAATTAATTAATTAATTGGACTCTTCTCCCAAGGGCAAGAAGATCATGAAACACACAGATGCATTGGAAGAGTTTCTGCCTGGCCAGGTGGAAACTGTCTTCCTCATTTATTCTGATCCAAATGAAACCCACACTTGCAGGGTCACAAAAGAAAATGGCTGCCAGATGTCACCAAGTCATGTCTTGCCCTGGCCATCACTCTCCATGGGAGAATTCAACACATTCTAATCGCCAGTTAGCACATTATGTGTACATCAGATCATTGGGTTGAATATCACAAATGGGCCTTTTTTAAAAAGAGGAAAGGAATCTTGGCAATGCCATTTGATTTAATTCAAAATTAAGGTTTTTATTTTGTTTTGTTTTGTTTTGCCAGGCGTTGTGGTGCATACCATTAATCCTAGCACTCGGGTGGCAGAGGCAGGCAGCTCTTGGTGAGTTCAAAGCCAGCCTGGTCCACAAAGAGAGTTCCAGGACAGCTAGCTCTACACAGAAAAACCCTGTCTTGAAAACCCAAAAATAAACTTAGTTGTTTTTGTTTTCCTGTTTTCCCTGTTGTGAGATATGGGACTTCCTTCAGCTGCTCTGCTGTCCTTATAGGAAGCTGGGTGAGCTGCCCCTTAGTTATCTTTACCATTGCTCTATGAAGTACCTGACTAAAGTCAGGGGAAGGAAGAAGTATTTGTTTCGGTTTACAGCTCAAGTGGCCAAAGTCCATCATCATGTCAGGGAAGGCTTGGTGGAGTGACACCAAGGTTAGGTTGCTTCTGCAGTAAGGAAGCAGGCAGATGGGTGTTGATGGTCAGAGAGCTTTCTCCCTTCTGTCCAGTCTAGAACCACACCCATGATGGTCCTGCCTAAGCTAGGGTGTGTCTTCCCACTTCAGTTAGCCCCAGTCTAGAACATCTTTCACAGATGAGCCCAGAGGTGATCTCCTAGGTGATCCTAGATCCTGCCAAGTTGACAATCAGTGTTAGCCATGGCAGGCTATGTATAAGATTGGTGATCCTCACAGTCCATTTTCTAACCTCTTTCATTCAATGGTAGAAGCTATTTTATGTGAGTGGTACCATCCTGATAAATAATACATCCATACAGATCAAATAGGTCAGAAAGAAGTTTGGCAAAAAGGAAAGCTGAAACAACCTAGGTTCACGGCGAGTGTTTCAGGGAAAACAAGTTCCCATTTCTTTGATTATGAGGAGGCTGATGTAATCAGCCAGCTTCCACAGGATGACTGCTCCTGCTGGGCACAAGGCCATGTTGACTTTCAGACTTGGTCACTGCAATGAGGAAGTTGGAGACTCAGGCAGATAAGGGTGTGTTCATGTTTCTTAACCGTGCATGGCCTCTCTGCCCCTCTTCATGGCCCATTATAAACATGCTGAACAAGTACTGGGCTGCTGGAGATGGGGCTCGGTGATAGAGAGTAGACCTTCATGTCCACCTTAGTGAGAAGAGCCTTTTCCACCATCAGAGACTTTGGGTAATCATTAACACTATCTCAGGGACCAATCCACAGTCTTCAACAAATATTGTCACCAAATATTAACTCTTATTCTTTAGTAATTCCTTACCACATAGCCAAACAATTATCCATTGTCTGTATAACCTAACCACAGTTTCTATGTTTTCCTATAGTATAGTGTGAAAACTGGTAATTACATCTGCTACACACTGTTGGTGGTCCATTGGATCATATCTCTCAGGCTCAAGTAGAAGAATAGTTTCTGTCGACTCAGCCCATTAGAATCTAAAGGGGCCCTACCTAAAGCCGTTCTCATCACCTGGGACATGAGAGAACAACATTACCAAATTGTTATATGTTGTCTCCACACCACCCACATCTTATGGGCCATATGATACAACAGACAATTCTTTTCTTCTCCTTCTTTTTTAAAAAAATGTGCATTGGTGTTTTGCCTGTGTATGTTTGTGAGATAGTGCTGGATCCCCTGGAACTGGAGTGAATGACAGTTGTGAGCTGCCATGTAGGTGATGGGAATTGAGCCCTGGCTCTCTGGAAGAGGAGCCAGTGTTCTTGACTTCCAGGCCATCTCTCCAACCCCCAGCTTTTTTCGTTTGAGGACATATGCCTTCAGACCTCGTGGTCCTCCCAGGAAACATATAATGCCCTCAAAGGTACCTACAGATTCCTATGAAAATAAAATCTAGGTATTAGCTTTCTGTTACTATTTTTAAAATACCCGAGGAACCAGAAAGAAGTGATGGTGGGCAGGGGTAAGGGTGCTGTGTTCTTTAGATTGCTTCCTGCTGAATGGGGTCTCTGCCTCACCCCCTATGGCTCCCTCCCTGCCTCTCCCCTTTCCCTCACCCTCACTCCCCTATGACTCCCTCTTCCCTTTCCCTCACCCTCACTCCTCTTCCCTTCCCCCAATAGACACCCCCCCCCCTTTATACCAGGAAATTAAAGTACCTGAGATAAAGGAGCTTATGAAGAACAGAGGTTTAGTTTGGTTCATAGTTCTTGGGGCTCTGGGGTCCCAGGCCATGTTTGTCTGGTCCACACCTTTGCAGGCTTATGGCAAAGGAGCACATCACAACAGTAATGGAACAAAGCCACTGGAAGGTGGCAAAGGCTAAACACTGACTAAAGAAAAGGAGAAGACTAGGGTCCCCTGAATCCCTTCATGGACACAGTGTCAGGGATCTAAAGACCTCCCATGAGGCCTACCTTCTGAAGGGACTGCCATAGCACCATGACTAGGGGACCAAGCCATGTGTGCCTGATCATCATTGCTTTTCCCACAATGTGGAGGAAAGGTTGTGTGGTTGAAGAATTAGTATATCTATTTCTTACAAAGGTATTATGACCAATATTTCTTGCTCACTGGGACCCATCCCAGTGATATTATTAATGTAATAATCCAGTTATTAATGTAACAATTCTATGTGATACCTTTTGTAAAGTGAGTTAATCAGTGGTAGGAGTTACTGGTGCCCCCCAGCCAGACAAAGCAAACTTCTTTCAATGATTTCTATGAACATGGAGAAGAAAAGTTTTTGAGATAAGTACCTTTACAGAAGTGCCTTAGCTAAATTGGATTATTTCAGTGGAGAATCCACATCCAGTTCAGTAATGGCAATTCAATCAGCCGTGTTATTAATCACGTAATAATCCTCTAGCACTTGAACTTGCAGAACATTCTGGGGCCTGACCCTACTTACAGAGCTAATTACAGGTCTGAAAGGGCTACAGGTTTGAAGCATGATACCCAGTTTTGCTTAAACCAAGAATCAGCAATAGCCTGCCAGGGAAGGGTAGGTGGGCTTCCTACCTTGGTGTACAGGAAAGATTTGGGGAGCTAGAATATCCTGGCCCTCTGAAGAATCCACTGGAGCCTCCAAATTGCCATATGGATTTGCTGGCTTTGACTCCCAATTAGTACACTGCATGTTGTATATGTGATCTAGGAAAACCAAATTCATTATCATATAGGTTCCAACTCTGAGACTGCCTTTGCCCACGTGGAGCCTATGTAAGAAATAAAAAGTGTAACTGTCCCCAAAGATGTATTATAAATGCACCAGATCTCATTACCAGTGGTTGTGAGCCACCATATGGTTGCTGGGATTTGAACTCAGGACCTTCAGGAGAGCAGTTGGTGCTCTTACCTGCTGAGCCATCTTGCCAGCCTGACTGTCTCACATTTAATGACTATGTTTTAAGCTTAATAATGGACATACTTTAACTTTCTTTAAGTAATTTACCATTTAAGAGACATTAACCCCATGCGTAAATGCTCATGCCTGGAGTCTACCTCTTTGCATGTATGCCACAAGACCTGTCAGATCCATGGCCTCATTATTTTCTCAAATTAACCCCAAGTTATCACAAGGCCTGATAACCAAGCCCATATTTCTTCATCGTGAGAGATCTATTTCCTCTAACTACTGCTGGCTCCAATTTCCCCATCTCCATCTGTGAATAGTCTTAGATGGAGTAGTGGAGATTTACTGTAGTTGATTTTGGGAAAATAAAAACTGGCTCAGCAGCTAAAGGTACTTGCTGCTAAACCTGATGACCTGAGTTCAATCCCCAGAACCCACGTTGTGGAAGAAAAAAAAATTGATTCCTGCATGTGTCCTCTGACCACCACACACATAAAATGGCATGTGCACAGAAACACACACACACATCAATAAATACTATGAAAACTTTAAAAAATGTATTTTGAACCTTAGACAGTTTCTACAAGGGTAAGAAAACAAACAAACAAAAATATCCCCATATCATGCTACAGAGTCCAACCTCTTCTCGTTCCTATACAGGGCAAAGGTGAGCCACGCCTTGTTCCAATCATCTTGGAAACCAGAAGAACAACGAACTGGCATTTCTAACTCTTCTCATTTGTGTTCGCTTTTGCTTCCCTGTTAGTTTTCCAGTGCTACAACGAAGCTCCCGGAACTGGGTAACTTTTAAAGAAAAGAAGTTGATTTAGTTCACCGAGTGCATGGAAATCTACATAGCTTGGAGCTGGCTATCTCTTAGACACCTTGGCAGCCTCACAACATGGCAGATGGCATCCTAACAGCTACTCATGCAAGAGGAAGTGATCACACAACGAGAAAAGGAGCCAAAATTTGGCAAGTTTTCATGCTCATCCATTAACATCCCTCTCTCAAGAAGTGTCCAAGGTTCCATGAGAGCATCGTCAATTCCTTTTAAGAGCTGGGCCATTATTGACCTAATTACTTCAGAAAGGGCCATTCCTCTACGGTTCCCACCATTCCCTAATATCACTACACTATAACAATCGGGATAGCCCGAATGTTCTGTAAGCTACAGAAAGATCATAGTTTGTCAACAATTCAAGAATTTCTGTTGAGGCTAGAGAGATGGCTCAGCAGTTGAGAGTGTTGGGTATTCACAGCCACTCAAGTAACAGGGAAAGGCTTCCCTGCTGTGGACTCCCTTTGTGAACCTAGCATAGCATACTTTATATACTTTTTAAACTTTGTAGACCCTCAAGGCAAAAAAGTGGCCAGGCCCCAGCCTAAGAAGCTCCAGCAGTCTGGCCCCTTCCCCAGACCTCCCAGAGGGTCATAATAGTCTTTCCAGCCCCTCAGTAGGACCCTTCCAGATTATGATAATCTTAGTTGAAAAGTCTGAACAAGATCCCGCCAATCCTTGAACAGGAAAACCCACGAATCCCTGAGCTTTCCATAGAAACCCACAAATCCCTGAGCTACCTACCCAACCTCAAGACTTAAAATCCCACCAATCCTTACCTGGAAAGCCCCAAATGCCCTGAAGAAACCCTATAGAAAGGTTGTGTTTGTTTAATTACCTGCTGGCGGCAACCTGGAGCAGAGGCAGCTGCCACTGGATTTGTCCCTCCACACCCTGGACTCTCCCAATAAACCTCTTTTATGAGATTTGCCGCAGGTGTGACTCGTCAGAAGAAGCCAAGAAAAGAGAAGAGAAGAAGCAGAAGTGGGGCCAGCTGGCTGAGGCCTGAGCTCCTCTGCTCACATGGCGATAATCCTCCTGGGAGCTGCAACCCCTCTGCTGCGGAGCCTCCTCTCAGAGCTGTGTGCTTCCTGGGCTCTCATGTCTCAGGATACCCTTCCCTCAGCCATGTTCCTATGCTTCTGAGTCCTGCCACGCCTTCACAGGTGAGCAGGAAGGCCAACAAAGAGCACTGGCTTCTCTTCCAGAGGACCTGGGTTCAATTCCCAGCACCCACATGGCAGCTTGAAACTGTCTGTAATTCTAGTTCCAGGGGATCTGGCACTCTCAAACAGACACAATGCAGACAAAACACCAGTGTACACAAAATCAAAAAGAAATTCTTGTTGCATAACAACATACCTTAAGGATGGGTAAGTGACTAGGTAAACTCTGTAAAACCATGGAGTTTAGACTCCTGTGTGAGAGCCATATTATATAATATATTTAAGTAGCAATATTTATAAAGGCTATGACAATGGAGAATGGAAATATTAATTCTAACAGGAGTAATTGTGACTTTTAGTAGGAGTGATATTTGTATTGCATCTTTCTTTTCGTATGCTTTTGTTTTGAGACAAGCTCTCATTATAAACCAGGCTATGCTTGAATGCAGAGGTGTGGCTGCCTCTGCCTTATGAGTGCTGAGATTAAAAGCTTTTCCCACCATGACCAGTTTGTAGACATCTGAAAATCTCAGTACAGCTTGTTAAGGAAAAGTAACAGATGGGAACGGTGGGTGTGGTGAGACTGTAGGGTAGAGGGTAGCATGTATTAAACTTCATAGCACATTCAGAAGACTGTAGTGGTCCAAAGTTAGCAGAACAGATCAAAGTTGATAGAGGAGGCTTCGAATGGGTTTCAAGGTCTTCAAAGCTCGAGTAGACACTTATCTCCTAAGAGAGGCAGTAAAGATGTTTAAGCAAGAAAGAAAGGGGTGAGACTCCTGTTTCCCAAATGAGCCAAAATGGTTGTAAGTGTGAATCTAAGACCAGTGTCTTAGTTAGGTTCCTATTGCTGCAATAAAACACCACAAACAAAAGCAACCTGGAGAAGAAAGGTTATTTTGCTTACACTTCCATAATACAGTGCATATTTGAAGACAGTGAGGAACTAAAGGAGGCCATGGAGGAGCGTTACTTACTGGCTTGTTCATCATGGCTTGCTCAGCCTGCTTTCTTCTATACCTCAGGTCCCTGTTCAGGGAAGGCATCACCTACAGTGGGTAGGCCCATCCACATCAAGCATTAATAAAGACAATTCCCTAAGACTTGCCCACAGGCCAATCATATGGAGGCACAATTTTTAATTAAGATCTCCCTTTCCCAGATATGACTAGGTTTGTGTCAAGTTGACTAAAGCCAACCATTAAAACCAGTTATTGTCAACAGGGGTCAGATGTAGGGCCTGGCTGTCCTAACAGATGGTACTGATCTGATTACATGGGTGGTAACGTGGATGTGAGACAGGGAAGAACAAGAAAGCTAAGATAATGCTGATGGCTCTGATGGAGCATCTTTGCTTAAATGCTTTTGACAGGAACAGGGAGAGCAGGTAGGAGAGAGTACAGCATTTGATTTGGGATTTTATCAGTTCAAGGGGTATCTGAAAGCCATTCGTGTTGGAAGGCTGGGTCTAGAAACCAGAAGGAATCCTTTGGAGGCTTTGGAAGGCTTTTAATGGCTCAAGAGCTACAGTAGTCAGCAGGGAAGATAGCAGACCCATGGGAACAGAACTTGAGATCCAGCAATGCTTAGTTTGCTAAGGCAAGAAGACAAGAAAATGGCCCAGAGAGGAAGAAGAGGAGGAGCAGGAGGAAGAGAGGAGGAAGAGAAGGAGAAAGAGGAGGAAGATGAGAGAAGTCCTTTCAGAGATAAAGAAGCACGAGGAAGGAGACCTTGAGGAGGTGCCCTACACAAAGAGGCCAAGCAAGGTGAAGACCAGGTTCATCTACTGCTTTAAACAATCAGGGACACTTAGGAAACTAATGGCAGAAATCTGACTTCAGTGAGCCTGATGGTGACAGGGAAGGAGGGGAGATGGAGGCAGGCTGTCATGAACAATCATTGAGCAAAGCTGACTCAAATATACACTTCCATATCTGCAAAACCCCCGCCCATGCCCGGAGCTATGGATAACACCAAACCCTGTAATTTAATGTCCTTTTCCTTTCTTTCTTTTTTCAGTGTGCATGCATGTGTGTAGAGGCCAGAGGTCAACATCAGCTGTCATTCTTCAGCGACTATGCACATTATTTTAAGAAAGGTCTTTTTCTCTAGGACCCCGGGGGCTTGATTAGGATTGGCTGGCTAGCAAGCCACCTGTCTCTCCCTCTCAGAACTTCAATTATAGGTACTTACCATTATACCCATTTTTAAAAATATGGTGTCAGGGATCAGACTCAGGTAAGCTCATGGCAAGCACTTTCCTAACTGAGCCACACTCCCAGCCTATCTTTTCCGTCTTAACTAAGTAAGGACTTACTATGTAGTAGGGCTTTAATGTTTGCAGTCTGGGTGAAACAATAAAAGTGACATGGATTTCTCTTTCCCTCACGATAGTATTTATCCACGATAGTACAGAAGGTATAGAACATTCTTACCATAGAATCTAGCAGCCCCTGCTTATCATTACTTTTCTTGCTTAATAAGGTGAGAAAAACCACTGACCTAAGGATCACATTGGCTTCATTTTTCAAAACTTCCACTTCCAGTAGTACCATCTTGGGAACATATGGGTCCTGGATGGTAAAGCTCTGAACTGTAGCATAGCCATAGAAACAAAGAGAGAGAATTTTTAAATTGAGTAAGATGAGATTGGGCACACCTAGGGTGATATGACCATAGAAAGTTGGGGGGCACAGGCAATATCTAATTTTTGAGGTTGAAAGGCAGGATGGGGTAGAAATAGAAATGAAGGCAAGTTTCTCTGGCTCTGTTCCAGGCTGTGGGGCTGTAAACAGCCTCATGTACCTGGAGGCAGGTGACATTTGCAACCGCATTCATGCTAGCCCTGTGTAGGAACTAGTGACCAGGGCTATGCCCCACCCTGTTCAGGCTTATCCTCATTATGGATCCTCACCAAGGCATGTTAAGAGAAATAATTCTTTATTTTGATACTAGGGGTTGAACTCAGGGCTTCATTCATGTTAAGCACTGGCTCAACTTAAAAAAGAAAAACAGAGAAAAGAAAAGAAAGTTGTAGGGGGTTGCAGCTAGAGAGAGAACTCAGCAGCTAAGAGCAGCACTGGCTGCTGTTCCAGAGGACCAGGGTTCAATTCCCAGCACCTACACAAGAGCTCAGAATCATCTGTAACTCCAATGCTAGGAGATACACACAAGCAAACCAACCCATAAATATAAAATATAGTTTAAAATTTCTTAAATTGTGCTGGAGAGATGGCTCAGAGATTAAGAACACTGACTGCTCTTCTGAAGGTCCTGAGTTCAACTCCCAGCAACCACATGGTGGCTCACAACCATCCGTAATGAGATCTGATGCCCTTTTCTGGTGTGTCTGAAGACAGCTACAGTGTACTTACATATAATAAATAAATAAATAAATCTAAAAAAAAAAATTTTCTTAAATTAAAGAAATAAGAATTGGTAAAGCTGTTATTTTGGAGCCATGTGGTCTGTCTTCTTGTCCCAGGGGAGGAACAGAACTGAAATAATAAATCCTCTTGAGGTTCCAGAACCAAGGACACCGGAGAGCCTTCTCATAAATTGCCTCTCCATTACACTCCAAGTGTATTCACAGTGGAGAACTCTAAATAAGATGAAGGTGAGGCTAATTCACTTTATAAACATCACTTTAAATCTCTTTCTGTACCTCAGCCACAAAATTAATTATGACTGATAAAATGGTGCGTGTGGGGTGGGGTGGGGAGGAGGGCTGCTTGAGTGTGTGCTGAGCACTAGAAGAGCCTATGGCCACACTAACACGAACGTGCCTGATCTTGTCTGAGCTCTACCAGAGCCGATTTTCTGAGCCAGTTTACTTTCTAAAAGATGAGTGGATGGTTTCACGACTCTCTGGAGCTGCCTGATGGCAAATCAGAGTTATTGAGCTCCCAGCAGAAAATAGATGTAATATTCTTATCATCAAAGGATGCTGCTCTCTTATTCTTCTGGAGCAAGAATAAGTCCCCAGATAGGGTTGGGTAGGGAGCCCACTTATCCTTTCAGAGGTGCAAAACTCTGCAGACAAGCAGGCACTCCCCAGTGCGTTTGTGTATGATGTAGTTTGTTGTAGAGATACCCCATACACTCTTTTTCTGGTGTGGATTCCTGGTCCCTGAAAATTCCAATCTCACAACTTCTTCTCTGGAAGGTAAAGTGTCAAGCAAGCCTCTCTGCCTGATTACTGAGTTGTGTAGCCCAGATTACTGCATTTGAATCAGAGCCCACTTTAGCAAACATTAAAATTCACTTACTGACATCGACTGTGTCTTTTTTTCTTTTGCTCAAGGTCTTTGCTAAGTGAGACCCTGAAGCCTGTGGGAACCAACAAACCTAGTAGCAAATTAATTTCTGCTGACTACCAACACATACAAGATCAAAGTGGCACCCCAAGCATTCTATACAGCCTTGGGGTGCCCAGAGGAGAGTCGTGCTTTTCAATAGTTTGAGCACACAGCTGTCACAAGCACTGCATGAACAATGAAGGGTGGGCAGGTACAGCAAGCACAGCAGCCACTGGCATTGACTGCACACCTGGCCTATGCACTGCCACCTCTCCAAACTGCTAACTCTCGGGACAGTTTCCCCGACAGGTGCTGTCTTGTCACCTTCATTGCAAAGCTGGGGAAACTGAGGCAAGGAGCGGACTAACCATTGAAAGAACTGGGGTCTGAGTCAGATCATAGTGACTCATATTTATAACTTGGGAGGCCGAGGCAGGAACTTTGTTATGGAAACAGTGTGAGCTATACAGCAAGCCCCCCACCACACACACACACACCAGTCTCAAAAATTGAAAATCAGACAAGCAAAAATCTAGATATATGTGACTCAGATCCAGAAATGTTGCAATAGACTACTTTGGGGAGATGGGGAGAGGGAGATTCAGGACAAACAGCTAGCAGGACCCGAGGTCTTTGTGTAGATTACTTCTGATATATCAAGATCATGTCTCGGCTGTATTCACTGCTTCTGCCCCCTCTCATATTTTTGCAGTGGCAGACATGGCTCCTGTTCATGGAATTTTGCTTTCAAAGGCTTTCACTCCTAGTCCACATGGCTCCTGTTTACCCGTACACCACCTCATGTCACAACCTCTGTATTTCTGGGTTCTCTTCCCCACTGTCAATCATATCAGATCTTTATCGCATCTGGAGTCAACATGCTCAGAGGGTGCTAACTGAATCCAGTTCTTTCCCCCAGTATGACTCATCAGTTCCCCAGGGACACTTTCCTTCCTGTGTCATGAGGATGGAAATCATAACTGTGTTCTTTCCCCTTGGGCAAGGTTATGCACAATGCTCATTTTATGAGGTTTGCCAGGGTCATGTGGAATGGCACATGTGCTAGTTTCATCACTGACTTTCACCATTTTCATGGACCACCAAGTCTTTGCATTGCTAGGCAATTCCACTTGAAAGCATCAAAGTCTGTCTCGGAATTGCCACAGATTTCACGTCTGCAAAGGCTTCTTATAGCTTCCCCAGCATGAAGACAATGAGATGGCTATTACTTTGCAGGCGGCTTTGCCTGGCAGTTGATATTTGAGTGCTACACCCTCTACAAAGCAGAGGTGAGAGTAGGATTCTCCGGATCTGTCTGGAAGTCTGGAATTCTCTTGAGAGGTCTCGGTTCCCATGTGCCCTCTAGAATGCCTCTTGCATTTAAAGACTTGCTTCTCCACAACTCCCTACTTGGAAGTGAAGCACGCTAGCTGGTTCTGGGCTGAAGAAGCAGTAGTTTGCCCAGCTCTTTAGGGAAAGTAGATGTGTTAGACATTGGACTCTAGGTGGCTTCTTTCTAATGGACTTTTAGGGTAATTCTGAAACCTTGTGACTTTGCTTTGAGTGTCTGGTCTGTGATGATCATGGTGGTGTTTATGATGATATATCACCTGACATTTTCTTCTTTTTGTTTTTAATTGAAAAAAATCTTTTATTTAATATTCTTTGATCGTGATTTCCCTCCCCCAACTTTCCCCAGATCCTCCCCAACTCCCCAACTCCATGCTCTCTCTTTTTAAAAGACAAACAAAATAAAAAAACAGCAATAAAAAAAAACTCCACACAGAAAGCAAAACCATACAAGCAGAAGACAGATATGAATCCCCCCAAAAAATGACAAATAAAGCAAAATGAGGCCAAAAATCTACAGAAATACCATTGAATTAGTTTTGTGTTAGCCATCCATCTAGTGTGGTTTATATACCTAATGAGACTCCATTGAAGAAAACCAATTTTTCCTTTGCCAGCAGCTATCAATTGCAGATAGCTTCTTTGTTAGGAGTGGGAGCGTAGGGCTCCTTTCCACCTCTGATTCCTGGGACCCTGTGTGGTTTGAACCTGTTAGGTCCTGTTGCATGTTGCCATAGTCTCTGTGAGTTCATATGTATATTAGTCCTGTTGAGTCTGGAAGTTTCCTCTTAGAATCTTTCTGTTTCCTCTTCACCTAGATCTAAAGGAGGGATTTGATGAAGACTTCCCATTTTGGACTAAACATTTCTAAGGCTCACTCTCTGCACATTGTCCAGTTATGGGTCTCTGTGTATGTTCCCATCTACTGCAAGAAGAAGATTCTCTGATGTTGACTGAGACACTGACCTATGGGTATAGCAAAGTGCCATTTGAGTCATTCTATTGCTGTGTTCCTTTAGCATGATGTTTGGTTTCCCTGGTCTGTCCAACTGCCTGTTCTTGGTCACCCTAGCAATTTTAGGCATGGTTGTTGGTTACTCCTACAGCTTTTGGGCCACTGTTGCACCAGCCTATCATGTAGGTGGCCACAAACGTAGATCAGAGGGTCTGTAGCTGGATCGATGCTCACCCTCCTCCTTTGGTAGCATTCAGAGTACCTTCTGGTACCACAGACACTAGTCAGGATGGGGGGAAGCCTCTAAATAGGCACCACCTTGATTTCTACATATTTGATGAGATACATAAATGTTGTCTTCCTCAATGAAGCCTTACCATCAATCTGTGGATTGCATCCAACAACCTTCACAATAGCCCATCCTATTTGGGGGTTTCCATGGGGTCCTTTTGGCTAGTGACTCATCAAACTTTAGCCCATTCCTAGCACTGGAGGTTTTTCTTAGTGGTTTAAGATGTCTACCTGGGGCATTATTTCCCCCATTATTTAGTGACTCAATTTAGATGTCTTTCATATATGTATGTGTGTGTGTGTGTGTGTATCTATCTATCTATCTATCTATCTGTCTGTCTGTCTGTCTGTCTGTCTGTCTGTCTGTCTATCTATCTTTCTATCTATCTATCTATCTATCTATCTATCTATCTATCTATCTATCTATCTATCTCTATGGAAGCTTCTGCAGTAGGAGGTATCCATACCCTCAGATTGCCCTTAATGTCAGTTGCTCCTTCCCATAATCCCATTCTTACTTTTCTTCCATTCTCCTCTCCATTTAGTCTTCCCACTCCAGTCTCCTCCCTGTCTCCTGTCTCTCCCTAACAATATATTCTATTTCCCCTTCTTTAGAATATCCAATGAGGTATTTTTGGGGGGTACATTGGGGGCATGTGATACAAAGACAGGGTTTCTCTGTGTAGCCCTGGCTGTTCTGGAGTATACTCTATAGATCAGGTTGGATTTGAACTCAGAAATCTGCCTACTTTTGCCTCTCTAGTGCTAGAATTAAAGTACATTACCAACGTCTAGCTGAGAATTTTTTTTTTAATTTACAAATTGATGATGGAGAGCCCAGTCTACCTTGGGAGGTGCTGTTCCTAGACAAGCATACTTGGGCTGTGTAGAAAGGTGGCTAAGGAAGCTGAGGAAGTCCGCAACTTCCTCCAGGACTCCTGCCCTGACCTCCTTCAGTGGTGGACTGTGAAAGGGGCATATAAGCCAAACAAAGCCTTTTCTCCCCGACTTCTCTTTGGACAGTTTTTATCAGCACAAAAGAAAGCAATCTAGGAAAGAAGACCATAAGGTTTATCGAATACTCAATCTCCCTAAAAGGCACGCTTGTTTCTTTCATCTTGCATTGTCACAGACTTATATAGCATAAGCTGGGAGTAATGATGACCACTCCCTCTGATCTGAGCTGGGTCCAGCCACATGAGCTCCTCTGAAGCAGGAGCCTGAAGATGCATTGCCCTGTCCCAATGCCTCCTGTTGCAGAGGGGTCTAAAAGTTGACCTCACACTAGTAACGGATGCTTTTCTTTCTCAACTTCTCATCTCTGATTTTCTCTGGTTGACTTTAGAACCAACTTTCTTTATGGGTAGCTTCCTTAGTGGCTACTTCTTAATTGCAACAAGAAGAATTCCTCTTTGTAAGAGTTCTAGAAGCTTCTTCACTGGCTCCTGCTGACACAGATTACATCGCACACCCACCTGTGAACTTGCTATTAAGGCCCACGGCATATATGATGCTGGCTAGTTGGCCCTAGAGCTGCATAAGCAAGGTGGGCATCAGGGAAGGGAAAACCAGGACCAGCTGGCAGCTGCTGCCTGAAGAATGGAGAATAGGTGCACACAAGCCAACGCAGCCCTTATCAGTTTCTCAGACCATTGTAGGTCCTTCTGTCGCAACTGACTATAGTGGTGTCCCTTATCTATGTCTTGTATTACCAAGATCTCAGCTTACCCAATACCAACCCAATAATAAGATTATCCTATTTTCTTTTTACTTATGGTTGTTGATCTCTTACTGTGTTAATTTTATACATTAAACATTTTTTCCTGTGTCTTGATAAAGGAAAACAATGCAGTTCCTATAGGATTCAGTGCTATCTGAGGTTTTGGACTTCTGCACAATATCTTGAAACTTCATAGATAAAAGAAATCTATCTATCTATTTATCTCCCTCCCTTCCTCCCTCCTTCTCTTTTCCCTTCCTCCCCCATCTCTCCACCTATCTGTCTCTCTCTCTCTTCCCCTTTCTCCATTAACTCATGGATTTTTCGGCTTCCTGATGCCTATTTCTTTAGGAGTGTGGGATACTTTTGTCTCAGCCTTGACCCATTTCTCCCTACTCCATCACTGTTCTTCCTTTGACTTTCACACTCCCTTAGACTGCGTCTTACTGGGTCTCTGGTTTATTTTTTTATTGTGAACTTGACACAAACTAGAGTAACCTGGGAACTTGAGTTAAGGAACCGGTTCCATCAAATTGGCCTACGGTATGTCTGTTGGCATTTTTCTTGATCACTAATTGATGTAGAAAGGCCCAGACCACTATGGTCAATGCATTAGAAAGTCAGCTGAGCAGAACCCAGTAAGCAGGGTTCCTCCACGTGCCTACTTGAGTTCCTTCCTCGACGTGTCTCAGTGATGCACAGTTGCCTGGAAATGTTAAAATGAAGTAAGCTCCTTCCTCACCTCAGGTTCCCTCTAGTCCCTGTGTTTGTGGTAGTTGAATGAGAAGCATTTCCATAGACTCAGGCATTTGAAAACTTGGTTCCCAGTTGATGATGTGCTGTTTGGGGAAGTTGAAGAGGTGTATGGCTTTGTGAGATTACAGCCTCATCCCGATTGGCTCTCTGCTCGCTGCCTGTGGTTGAAGATGTGAATCTCCGTTTCTGTCTCTGACTTCCGCCATCCGTTGTGCTTGCTCTTGCTATCAGGTTCCTCTGGGACTATGTGCCAAAATCAGCTACTTATTCCACAAGTTGTCTTGTTTTATTATAGCAAAAGAATGACAACTAACACAGTGTTTCTTGGAGCAACAGAAAACAAACCAGAACATGGGTTTTGTTGGTGTTCCTCATAATGTGTCTCCATTAATCAGTGCAGTCATGGAGACCCCAAAGCCACTAGCCTGCTACAGATTGCTCTTTCTGATCAGCCCCTTTTGTCCAGTTAGTCAAGCAGGACTTCTGTAGCATTAAAAATGGGGGGATCTATGTAAAAGGGACACAAACAACAAAATAGTCACAGATTCATAGACAAAAAACAAAAAACAAAAAAACCCAAAAAAAATTTTGTATTTTTCCTAAAGTATCTCATATTTTTCCTGATATGCCAGAAGAACCAAAGCCATGCTCACTGAAAAGAAGGGTCTTTGTAGAGAATGGCCTATGTTTCTTTAAACTCTAGAGTGGGTGACTGGATGGAAAGTCTAGAAACCAATCATCTAAGTGACTAAAGGGAAATGAGTTTGATAAGAAAAGAGGAAAGAGGTTCAGAACCTAAGGGGAACCACAGATACTTGGAGGAAAGTAAAGGTTAAAAAAAAAGTGTCTACTGCTCAGGCTGGGGCTAGGGCTCAGCAGCTGAGTACTTGTCTAGTATGTGCAAAGCCCTGGGTTAGATTCTCAGCACTGCAACAAGTGCACACACACACACACACACACACACACACACACACACACACACACAGTGTAAAGACATCACCGGGTTGTTCCACACTTACAAGAAGTGCAGATCAAGAAGTGCTTTTCAATAGTAACAAGCAGTACCTTTCTTAACCACAGATGGAAATAAGGAGAGAAGCATCTAAAGGCTCTGAGAGCCGTCCTTATAGAGGACTGTGGAGTAGATGTCTGGTTGCTTCGGTAGAGCCACGGCTGTTATTTAGGAGGCTTGTAGTGTGGGTTCCCAAATTTAACAAGAATGGGAAGCCCAATGCATCTTCAATTAATTGTACTTGATAAAGAAGGTCTTTATATTATCCACCTCTCTGTCTCTTTCCCTCTGTCTCTGTCTGTCTCTGTCTCTCTGTCTCTCTCTCCCTCTCCCTCTCCCCCCTCCCCCATATCGTAACTAGAATGCTGAGCTAGGGTGAGGTCGACATCAAATTTAAGGACACCTTCTTTCCCAATGTCAACACTGTACTAGCAGGAGCCCGAGCTTGAGGACCTCCTTCCATGCTGCACTAGTCTCCTATTAGTCAGTTAGCCCTGGTAGGCTAGGACATGTTGTCCTCCTGTCAGCCTTTGGAGGTCTATGTGACAGAAGTCCTTGCCCTTATCAATAGAATGAGTGGCTTGATGATCCTAAAATCAAAGCTTTTTTGGTGGCTTAGATGAGAACTCCATTCTATTGTTCTCTTTCTAACCTAGGTTGCTGGATTCAAGCTTAAACAAAAAATTTAATTTGTATGTGAGAAAGAGAAGAAAATTGCAAGTTTTTCTAAGTACATTTTTAAAAATCCTGTTATCATTCATGTTACTTCAATTTTCTGTTTGGTTTTTGTTCTTTTGTCTCTACAGGCTATCAGACATCTGCCATGGCTAGAATTGTCCCTAGGGCTGGGAGGTAGCCACCTCTGATCTTCACACAGGCGAAGGCTCCTGTATCATCCAAGTACTTCCTAGACGTGTCATGTTCTTGTGACTTATTAATAATTGGCTGCAACCTTTCCAATTTTCCCCTCTAATAGGCTTGCAGTGTTTGTTCCTTATCTCGTTATGAGCCTAGTTCTCCCAGGTTTTACATTACTTGTCTGAGGCCCTCAGGTAAATTGGAGGATCACCCGCGTAACGCGATGCTGATGAGGGAAGTTTTGAGGCAAATGCCAATGCCGACAAGACCAGAATGTATCCATGTATCCTGGAAATGTGGGATAGCTGTCACCAGCCACCTAATGTGACCATACCATGCCTGGCTTTCCCTCCATCACTGAGGAAAATATCCCATGAACAGTGCACAAATGTCCCCATGAAGGAGTCTCGCTGAGTGGCACCACATTCATACAGACATCTCTTCAGTCTTCAACTTCCTCAGAGACCACACTCACCATGAGCATCTCTCTTAGTCATAAGCATGGTGAAAACTTTAATTCCATCAGAAAATAGTCTAGGCTTCTTGTCCTACCAGAATTGTCTACATATATATATACATTATTTCTCTTTAGGCCCTTATTCCTGGAGGAAAAAATCCTTAGACACTTTGACTTTAAGTTGTCTATTTTCAGGTGATATTGAAAAAAAATATGTTGGATGTGTGGCACATGTCTCTAGTCCCAGCACTCAGGAGGCAGAGGCAGGAGGATCTTTGTGAGTTCAAAGCTAGCCTGTTCTACAATGGGAGTTCCAGGACAGCCAGGACTACATAGAGAAACCTTGT
>NW_022196896.1:27780649-27783473 GCF_008632895.1 Mastomys coucha | reverse complement strand
CCATAAAACACCACTTTTAAAATTCATTTATATAACAAATATAACTCTTTGTGTTGTAAACATAATAAAATTAATCAAACCTAAATATCAGTTATGTGTTACAACTCAGATGTGGGGTGGGGTGTGAAGCGAGCACACTCCCTCTGGGCTTCCTTTCAGTTTTTTGGTTCTCTGGCTTCAGCTGGAAGCAGCTTTAGATGGATTCCATGGGCTGCTTGGCCAGTTCATCCAGTCTCTCAGGGGAAGTGAGTCTAAAACCTGTTTATGTGCAAGAAATGATTTGTTAGGGTGCCTGGAGATATTTGGCTTCAGACTGTCTCTTGCTTAACCCAAATCACAAGACATTGACATGGGAATGAGGAGTCCAATTCATTCATTCTTAGTGCAGGATAGACCAGGACATGACAGTGTGTGTGTCTAATGCAGATGGCTGCTGATGTCTGTCCTTGGGAATCACCAGCACCCATCTTTCCTGTAAGACGAAATACAAAACAAAGGGTCATTTCTGCCTGAGGCAGGTTTGCTCTCATCTTCCCCGAGCCAGCAATATTAGAGAGAATATGACAGTGTTAGGATTGAACTTTCTTTCCCAGTGTCCCCATGCTGACTGCCTTAGGCCTGGAAGAATCTTGAGAGTAGCTCACACATGGCCCACCTACCATGTCACCCAGAGCCCACTTTGGGACAGTTTGACCTCACAATTTTACCCACCTACTGTGTCACCCAGAGCCCCTTAGGGACAGGTGTCACCCAGAGCCCCTTAAGGACAAGTGACCTCCTCTGTGAGAATGATCGCTCATCATCTTGTAGAACTCAGGTCCTCACCTTCTGGAAACCATTCACTTGTTGACAGTCCCTAAGACTCCACCATTTCTGCAGATAGATGGTTATGGTTAGCATACTAGGGGTTCCCAGTGTGCAGGGCGCTGTTCTTTAGGGTCTCAGTGGCTTCTGCTAATGCCAGTGCCTCCAAGAATGGGCAACTAAACATTTTTACTTTTACTGACTTTTATGTGTATGAGTGTTTTGCTTGCATGCACATATGTAAGTGTGCCGCATTTGTGTTTGGTGCCTAGAGGGTGTTGGATCCCCTGAAACTGGAAATGGATGGTTGTGAGCCACCATATGGGTGTCGGATACTGACCATTGGTCTTCTGCCAGAGCAACAAGTACTCTTAATGGCTGAGCCAACTCTCCAGCCCCAGGAATGGATAATATTTACAATCCCGTGAAGGAAAATAATCCATGTATCTTAGATAGGGAAGCAAACTGAAAGCCTGTTCTTCCTGCCTCTGCTGACTTGTCGGCCTCCATGAGCAGCACTGGTATGTTGGGGGTCTCGAGCCTAGAAAACTCCCCTAGCACAAATGTGTGCCCATGGGTGTATAAGAAAGTACATGGGGGGTGGGGGGGGGTGCTGGAGAGATGGCTCAGTGGTTAAGAGCACTGACTGCTCTTCCGGAGGTCCTGAGTTCAAATCCCAGCAACCACATGGGATCTGATGCCCTCTTCTGGTGTTCTGGTATGTCTGTGTACTCACATACATAAAATAAATAAATAAAAATCTTTTAAAAAAAAGTATATGGGTATGTAAGGGAAAGAAATTTGGGAACTAAAAACAACATGCAGTCTCTACCCAGTGCTGCCCCCATCAAGCATGTATATTATCAACTTCTTAGGACACGGAGTATATGTGAAAATTCATCTCCCTTATACCCAGCAATACACTGAGAAATGCTCCTCCACACTGTCTGTGTGGGGAGTCTTTGCAACTGAAAGTCTCCAACGGGCAAGATGACTGATAGCAAGACTGACTGAAAGTAGTTCTCCACAGCCACCTCTCCACCCCCCACCCCACCCCCAAAGCATAAGTCACCTTTGTGTCTGTGTGTAGCAGGAAGGCTCAGAGGGGGGAAAAGCAACATTGATTAGTCAGAATGCTGTCCTCACTGGAAAACCACCTTTGGAGGGCCAGGAAATGACCATTTTCAGCCTCCTGTGGTTTGTGAAGGATAAACAACCATACATAGCGTCATGTGAAACCAGAGACACTCATGTATTTCAGGAAAGCCCCTCCCTCCTAGGGTTGGTGGGTTGTATTCTGCATGAATCAATTCCTGTATTTTCCTCTGGTTCCTGCTGGAAGGAAATGAGAAGTTTTAGTTCGCTGCAGGAAAGCTACTTCTGTAGCCTCCAGGCCCTTACTGGAAAGCCTCCTGTGTTTCCCCTCTACGGACCTACAGGCTTAGCTGAGGAGTGAAAGCTCCACCAAGATAAGGCCCAGTGACATGCTCCTTGCTACTCAAAGGCATCTGCTTAGTGTCTGGGCATCAGCGCTCCGAGGGCTTTGAAGGTACCAGAGTGATTAAAGGGAGCCTTCTTTGTGTCAGTTTCACCTTCTCTGGTATGCTGCCTACAAGGGATGCAGAGATTTAGAAGGTAGCAAGCAGCTTCTTGCCTCTGTGGCTGTGTATGATGGCTTCTGTTCATCTATGGGAAGGCATTCTGCCTGCTTCTGAGGGTAATAATAGAAAAGATCGAATGCATACTTTCTGTCCACACTGTTTAAGAAGAACTGATACTTGTTTTATTGTTTAGTGACCCCTTAGTCTTACACTTGATGGGTCAATGTTCAACCACTGAGCTATATTCTCAGAAGAAAAATGTAACAGTTTGACCAGATGCTTAGAAACACTTTCAAAGGAAACAAACAAACAAACAAAAACCCAACCCCTGCCCGGCAGTGGTGACACACTCCTTTAATTCTAGCACTTGGGAGGCAGAGGCAGGAGGATTTCTGAGTTCGAGGCCAGCCTGGTCTACA
>NW_022196896.1:27778085-27779702 GCF_008632895.1 Mastomys coucha | reverse complement strand
CCTCCTCCTCCTCTCCCTCCTCCTCCTCCTCCTCCTCTTCCTTCTCCTCCTCCTCCTCCTCTTCCTCAAATACTAGTGATAGAATCCAGGCCTTGGTCTCGCTAGGTCCTCTTGCATAACTTGAGCCTCAGTTTCCTCCGTTACTAAGTGAGGGTAATTACAATATCTATCTCTGAGAGCATCTATGTATTAATCCAACACACACACTGCATGTCCTCAAAACATCAGGTATTGAGGACACAGCGGGAGCAGCACTGGAGATGTCCCCAGACCGTCCTGCTACTGGGGTATAGAAAGCAAAGTGAGCAAGCCTGCAAGCGAAGATTCAGTGAGTTTACTGGATGTGGAGTGCCTTGAAAGAGGAGAACAGGGTTGGAAGGAAATAGAGACATTTAAACTACAGGATGGAAAAATGGTACTATAGGAAGGAAATGGTACTAAAGAAGGAAAATGTGCCAGGACCTTGAGGTTGGCTGTCTTTGAAGGATGAGCAACACTGTGTGGATAACACACCCTTAGAGTGATGACCTGTGCACTGATGGTATAGGTGTGTAACATACAGGCCCAGGTACTGCTAGGAGACAGCAGAAATCTTCCAAGGATACTGAGAAGCCGCCAGCAGACTTTCTTCACAGGCAAGGTGCCACCTCACTGATTTTGGTCAAGGTTTTCCTGGCTTCTCTGCAAAGAGAAGGGGTCCAAGCCAGGGCTTCTTGCATCATAATGACTGAATCAGCAACGAATGCTTAACACTTCCTAAAACACCAGACACACACACTTACCCAGTGGTGTCAGTAATTTTTGTTAATGACAATTAACAATAACACATTATATCCTGACTGTGTTAAATAAATCCAGCATGTACACCAGGAATTAAAATGTCATCTCTGATTTCAGTTACTACGATGTCAGAAGGGGGAGGAGGGGAGTGAGTTTACTGACTTAGGTAGTACTCAAATCCAAAGCTAATTTGAATTTCTTATTTTTAAAGCTTATTATTGTCTTCATACAGACATACAGAGTTTTGTGGGTTTTTTTTTGTTGTTGTTGTTGTTGTTGTTTGTTCGTTTTTTGTTTTTTGTTTTTTTCGAGACAGAGCTTCTCTGTGGATCCCTGGCTGTCCTAGAACTCACTCTGTAGACCAGGCTGGCCTCAAACTCAGAAATCCAACTGCCTCTGCCTCCTAAGTGCTGGGATTAAAGGTGTGTGCCACCACTGCCCGGCTCATACAGAGTTTTAACAGATTTAACAGTTGTGATTTTTTTTCACCATTTAATTAGTATAACTCATGTTAAAGAAAGCACCTTTTGAAGAAATACCTTTCCAGAAACCATGATACTTGCTTTTTTAAAATTTACTTTTTGAAGGTTAATTGCTAAAAGCCTCTGGTGAACTGAAAAGCTCTAGACGGGAAAGTCGGCTTCCTTGATCTCAGGGATTCAGGAGACTGTCTCTGTTGGTATCTATCACTCTGTCTGCAGATGAACCTCTCCTTCCCTTCCTTTCCTGCCCTGTAAGCCCCGGATCCCCCTGATCTGTACTCCTGTAGAGACTGTGGTCCTTCCTTCAGACTGTGGTCCTTCCTTCAGACTGTGGTCCTTCCTTCAGACTGTGGTC
>NW_022196896.1:27777067-27777421 GCF_008632895.1 Mastomys coucha | reverse complement strand
TCCTTCAGACAGACTGTGGTCCTTCAGACTGTGGTCCTTCCTTCAGACTGTGGTCCTTCCTTCAGACTATGGTCCTTCAGACCGTGGTCCTTCAGACCGTGGTCCTTCCTTCAGACTGTGGTCCTTCAGACCGTGGTCCTTCAGACCGTGGTCCTTCAGACCGTGGTCCTTCAGACCGTGGTCCTTCAGACCGTGGTCCTTCAGACTGTGGTCCTTCAGACCGTGGTCCTTCCTTCAGACTATGGTCCTTCAGACCGTGATCCTTCAGACCGTGGTCCTTCAGACCGTGGTCCTTCCTTCAGACTGTGGTCCTTCAGACTGTGGTCCTTCCTTCAGACTGTGGTCCTTCCTTCA
>NW_022196896.1:27767430-27776314 GCF_008632895.1 Mastomys coucha | reverse complement strand
AGACTGTGGTCCTTCAGACTGTGGTCCTTCCTTCAGACTGTGATCCTTCCTTTAGACTGTGGTCCTTCCTTCAGACTGTGGTCCTTCCTTCAGACTGTGGTCCTTCAGACTGTGATCCTTCAGACTGTGGTCCTTCCTTCAGACTGCGGTCCTTCCTTCAGACCATGGTCCTTCAGACCTTGGTCCTTCAGTTGTTCTGATAAAAGGAGCAAATCTGACTCTGGAGGTGCCTATCTCTTTCTTTCCAAGTTGTCTCCATCAATCTTGATCTGGCACTTTTGGCTGAAATGAACAGGTATGGAGAGAGAATGTGTGTCTGGAAAGCCAGAATACACAGAATTCTCGGGCTACAGAAAACCAAAAGACCACCCAGTTCCCCTCGCTGTTCTGTTAGAATTAAGTGCTTGGTGACATTTTCTTAACTTCCAGGCACCAGGCAGAGAAGCCTGAGTCTTTACTAAACCAATAAAGCGCTTGTAGTGGGCCTGGGGATGTGACTAAGTGGAGAACCCCAACCCCCACCCTAGGTTCACCTCTGGAGGTGAAAAACCAACCAACCAACCAAACAAACAACCAAAACAAAAAACAACCAAACATCAAAAAACCGTGGAAGCAAATGCCAAGAAACGCACTGGTGCACTTTCTCCTAGCTCTGGAGCCAGTGCTCCTATCTAGCAGGAGGCTGTGGTAAGGGCTGAGCAGGAGATCCTACCATATTGTCCGACAGCTACTAGTTTAGCAACTGCTGTCTCTTCAGGCAACTATCAGATATCAAATACAATTAAAAAAGAAATTCTCGTGCTCTAGGTAGAATTAGTTTGAATATCAGAAAATAGTGCAAGGACCTTTGACCTGTGACCTGTAACCTTAATTTGACATTTGAGCCAAGTTGAAGCCTGGACAGGAGCCCCATCCCAGCACTGGCCACAGTTAGTCTCCTTGGAGGACTCCAAGTCACAGCCTGGCTGCGCTGTGCAAGGTGGCCCTGTAAATCCTTGAAATTACACTTGTAACCTGGGCGTTTGAGAAGCCAAGGGGGCTGCGGTTTCAATTCCCTCTGTCCTCTGCTTCTCTAATTATCTTTGTAATGCTCTAATGCTAAGTAATGATGCTGCTAATGCACGCTGCATTTCGCACACAGGTGCCAGCTGTTACCTCGCTGGGCAGCTGACCTCACAGTGCAGACTAGGGGGATTCACGGCCCAGCCCAGCCCTCACAAACAAAACAAAGAAAGCCCAGCTTTCTATCCATCTACCCGCCCACCCTCCCTCCTCTCCTCCAGGAGGCCCTGCACGGAGTCCCTGGCCTTGCTCTCCGTCTCAGCCCCCTTCCCCTATTTGCCCTCTCTCTCATCCGCGGTTTCTTCCTGCAACAGAAATCCAGGAAGCCGCCCCTCACCCCACCCCACGTTTCCTCTACCCACATTTTCTCCGGGGCCCTGAGTCACACACAATTCGGCTTGATTTGGAGTTCTCCTTTCTCTGCCTCATGAGAAAGCCCAACTCTTCCAATTCTTCCATTCATTTCTACAACGTGTCAAAGAGGTTGTTTAGGTTTCAGTGTGATAACTTTCATCATTAATTTTTTTTTCTAAAAAAGGGATATTAAGGACTAATGACCAGAGAACAAACGTGAGGCTGTTGGCTTTACAGACACACTCATAGTTGCACACAAAGACCTTTCACACTCCTCGGTGGAGCAGCCTTCAGCAGACATCTGCAGGATGAGGTTTTTTTTTTTTTTTTAAACTTTAATCTCACAATTCATTGTGTCTGTGCTGATGGTTCCGCCACTAAAAGGGTAAAACAGCAGCCAACTTGGCACACAAATTTAAATGTGAACCGAGGGCTTTGTGCACCTTTATGATGACTGCTTTTGACTTATTGCCAAACCTCAAAAAACAAAAACAAACAAACAACCACCCCCACCCCCAAGAGGTGGGATGTCGAGGGTCGGGGGACAAGAGCTGCAGTTGCTAAACGGGGTGGAGGCGTCTTTAATCCTGACAGCACGGATGCTAGCAGGGGTCACCGCACATCTGCTCCAGCAAAGACAAAGGGCAAGGTGGGGCGGCGAGGCCGGCACGGGGTTCCTGCAGGGAGTCGGGCCGGGCGAAGGGGGCCGCAGCCCCGCCGCAGCGTTTAACCTTGACTTCTGCCTCTTGGCTTCTGGCACCGGAGCAAAGCCGGGCCAGATGGGCGACCTGATTGTAACGACCCCCCGCCCCCACCGCGTTCTCTCCCCCCTCTCGCACAGATGTCGCAGGCTGCCCCCCGGGCCCCCGCCACGCCGCCCATGAAGGCCGCCAAGGCAGCGCAGCCTCTTTCACCCTCCCTGCCCGCCCGATCTGGGCGCCCTCGCGTCCTCCACTCGGCCTGGCCCCGCTGGGACCTGAGCGCCCAGGCCAGCTCTGGGTGTCCCCGCGGGAGTCCCGGGGAACAAAGGCGAGCCTGTGCTCGGCCGGCTGGGGGGCGTCGTCCCTGCAGCTGGTGCGTCCCTCGGGGGTGAGCACCGCTCTGTCCCCGCGGCCCCAGGCCGGGCTGCCCCGCGGGGCGCCAGGGAAAGGCCGGAGGAGGGGGTGGGGGCGGGGAGAGATCTGAGGTTCAGAGACCAGTGCTCCAGGACAACAGTGTCGCCCGCGCCCGGCACGTCCATGGAGACAAACCAAGCAGTGACAGGCCGGAGGCGGCTCGAGGGATCCATAATTTATGATGTCGTTCTACCAACAGGGTTTGGGATTTCACAAGCTTTGTCTGTTTCCTTCCCATTTGTTGCTCTCTGAGGCCTTTTGGAGAAGACTCTATCCCCTTCCAAGACAGAGAGAGCAGTTAACTATGTTGAATTAATGATAGAAGAAGAAAGTGAGATTTTAATGGAGGCGTGGGTGAGTAGGGTGAGGGAACATGGGTAAGGGGGCAGGTGGCTTAGACCATTGTATAGTGGACCGTCCCTAGATTATTCAGAACCAAACAAACCCTGAACATCCTTTGGACCCTCCCACCACTACAGCCAGCCATCATTATGTTCCTTCTTAATCAATAAGGCTTTTGGTCTTCATTTTTTCCTTTAGCAGGCCTGAAGCGAACAACACTCTCCCCATCAAATAAGCACCCCCCCCACCCCACCCCACCCCACACACTTGGGTGGCAGGAAGGGAAGAGGTTAATGGCTTCTTACAATGTTCCCTGTTGATCCCTGAGAGAATTCTGCTTTGCTGACCTTAGGTGCTTCCAGTTTAGAATTTTTCGGGGACCCTTAGGCAAAGGTCCTGAAAATTCCTTGAATTGTTTTAGTGACCGGGAAAGCTTTATAGACGTTTACCAATTCTGGAGCGACAAATGAGTTTTGTGTGCAACAGAGGTTCGGAAACTAGGGAACTTTTCTTTCTTCTTACCTTTATCCCTCTCTTTTTTCTTTGACAACTATATTCTGGCCTTGTTCTTTTTTTCATCCAAGGTTGTGTAAATGGAACCAACCTAGCTGTGCTTGCTGTGGAGTTCTGCTGCAGGGGCAGGGAGGACGTGAATACCAAGAAGTTTTAGAGGGCAGGCTCCATCTTGGTTGCTGCAGGGACAGGGAGGCCCTCCCCTGGTAAAGAAGCAACAGGTCTGGGGAGAGCTGTCTGCCCCTCAAGGCAAAACTACTACAGATGGCTGGGTCACTGTGTGGCTTACAAGTGACCAAGTCAAGCTGAAGCCAGTCTCCGTGGTTTTAGGCAACTGTGCTTAGTCACACAGTTAGTGACCCAGTTGTGACACACCCTTATTTCCCCTTTCTCTTTTGTAGCACATCCTCTGTTAAAAGAGCATTATTTCACATCTTGCCAGCTTGATTTTTAGAAACTGCCCATATATACACGGAAGAGCAAAATCGCAAAGGGAAGGAAACTGAAGTCAGCCTGTAGATTCAACTAGGCCAGGAGTTGGTTTGCTGAAAGGGAATATATCTGGGTGTGGAAAGTGGAATTTCTCTAATGGCTGAGGAGAAATGCCTTCCAAGTTCAAGGATAGCTGTTTTTTTGAAGGGAGCCTGAAAGAAAATCTGTGAGAAAAAGAAAGGGGCTTCCTGGTTGCTTTGACTTGGCCATTTGTAAAACGAAAGTGGGGCCGAGGGAGGCAGGAAAGGGAAGAAGAACCGTCAGTTTGGAGGTTTGTGTGGGTTTTTTAACTTCTTAAAAATAGCATTTCTTTTACCATAGGGGCACAGGAACTTGTAAATAAGAACTGCCAGCAATAGTAAACAAATCAGTCTGGGCCCTTTTATCTGAAAAACTTCTCTAGTTCTCTCTCTCTCTCTCTCTTTCTCTCTCTCTTTCTCTGTCTCTCATGCAAAACAAAAATTCCCCTCCCCTTCAAGGCTTCTTTGCTGATGTTTGTCCAGGAACAAACAGCCTTCTATATAAATGGTCTCCAAAAGTTCAGGAACAAAAAAGTATCCACTGTCTGAGTACCCACAAAAAACGACCTCTGCAGCATAGTGGAGCTTTTCTGTCCTGAATTTGTGGTCTGCTATCAGAGTCCTTTAATTTCTCTGAACAGAGGGCTCTTTGGGAGAAGAAAGGCTGGGGGTGGGGAAGCCGCATCGGAATCATCTTTTTTTTCCCCCTTCCTTTGCTGTTTTCTTCCAGTCAGCAAGGAGTGTGTGACTGGCTCTGATCTGCCCCAGCGTCTTGCTGAGGTGGGAGCCTTGAAGGGTTAAGGGAAGCCACCACCCGTTTCCCTGCTGAGTGGGCCAGCTAGACAGGCCCCATCTCGGAGCTGTTCATAGAAAAGAGACACCCCACTCCTGACACCCTTTATCTCTTTTGGAGATTTTCCTTTTACTGTGTGTTTAAAATGCTTTTCAGTGATGACTGTCTTTTTTAAGCCAGAGGTTTCCTTTAAGCACTGGGAATCACTTTCAACCTGGTCAAAGGGAAGGAATGTTAGGGACGGGTGGGGTAGGGTGAGGTGGGGGGCACAGGACACAGACACTGTGACTACTGTTTGAGAGCTTGGAAAAAAAATAATTGTGGTTAACTTTTAACAGCCAATCTCTTGATTTTCGTTATTTGGCTATTTGTTTGTGGGTTGAAACTTTAATTTCATTGAATTCAGTTTGACACACTTTGAGCAGCTTCAACAAAAGCTACACGCTTTCTCTAGTGCCCAGATTAGGGGCAGGAACAAGATGCACCTAGCCATGCTCTCCGGGCAATACATTCGACCTAAGCAGAGCAAAGAAAGTATATTTAAATTTCACATTTTTGGTATTGGAGATCCAACTTAGAACATTATCCATGCAAAGCAAGTGTTCTCAAGGTCCAGATTAAAATACCCTATTTAAGACAACTTTTGGATAAACATGTGTTTTTCAGCTAAAGCTGCAGACAGAAAGCCTTCCTCTCACCTAGGGACTAATGTCTGCACTGAGACCAAACAACAAAGGTATCATATGGGAGAATGATGGCCAAAGCAGAGTCAGCGTGCCTTGAGCAGCAGAGGAAGAAGGCCTGTGTTGTAGGGCTAGGGAGAAACAACAGAAGATGGTGCTTTACCTAACGGTTTCTAGTTCTGTGCTTGCTGGAGCTATAAGCAGGACACCTTCAGGGACTCTGCCATTGCTGCACCTCTGCTGTCTACAATGCCCTGGCTCTAGCCATCTCAAACCAGCAGAACCCTGAAGGTCCCACGGCAGAGAATCTTTCATTGTCTGTGCTTTAAATCCCTATTCACCGGAAGCAGGGAATTTAGTAGAGCCAAAAGACAGGAGTTCCAGTTTGGGAAGGAAGACATGGACATGCATATCTTATGGAGCTGAGGATCATGGGAAGAAATGTGGCTAAGTGAAGTGTGAAGAGAGCCATCTGCAATACCAGTCTCACTACTATTTATTATTATTAATAGGTTATGCCTGTCAGACATATTCTCTTCAGTCCAGGAATGTATTTTGCCTTCCTTGTGGTTCTTCTTTTCTTCTGGCACCACAAAACTTGTCATTTTCTTCTACTCCCAAATCTGTTCCATCCATCTTTACTCCAGGGGTCCTGGGGTATCTTGCCATCACGATCCGATCCCTGGTCTTCTTACCTGTCCGGCATTCAGGGAGCTGGTATATGTGGGTTATTTCCCATGAACACCAAATCACTTACTTCCTTGGGGAGATCTTACCTCCCTTCTCCCTTTTCCAATCTTTCTCTTCCTAAACTGGGTTCTTCAGGGACAGGGTATTCTTGCCATTGATCAGAATATGGGCAAGAGAAAGAAATGAAAGGATGTTAAATGGAACCGTGGAGAGAAAAGGAACCTGGTCTGTGTTCTTGCCTTTTTTAAATGGGGGTGTAGCAGCTCTAGCCTGCAGTTGGGCTTAGGAAAGTACCCTAGCAGTAACTCCACATTGGCTGCTCTACCCACATCCTATTTACTTCAGAGCCTCTGGCTCCTTGCTGGGTGGCAGGGATTTCCTTCCCAGGGCCCTCAGAAGTTGGTTATGAGCTGTCTCCATTGCAATACTCCCAGCTCGTATTGACTGTTGAAAAGCACCCACAAGGCTGGTAAGATGGCTCAGCCAGTATGGGCACTTGCTGCCAAGCCTGAGAATCTCACTCCATATCTGTAAGGATGGACGCAGTAATGAAGTTGTTAGTGGAGCTGATTTATTACAATGTCTCTATAGTCCTGACCATGAAGACAAAGCCATGATCCAAGGCTTATTCATTTCTTTAGAGCCTCTTAAGCAGGCAACACACCTCGGCATTGGGGTGTCACCAAGCAATGCATGCCTGCTGGCAGCTTTTCCCCCAAGAAGGATCAATAGTGAAATAATTAATTATAGTGAAGGTCTGCCGGTGGCCTGGGTGCTTGTATACAGAAGGTTCAGGAATGCATGTTTGGGCAACTTAAGCTTCATGGAGGATGGAATCTAAGCTGTGGCATGGAGAAAGAGGAAGAGTTCATCAGAAGAGGGGGTACGAAGCACACACAGCTCCTTTGGGCATAGAAGCATGACAGTTTTGAGGAACTGAAAGAGGTTCAGCTTAAGCAGATCGTAGGCAGAATCCTGAGAGACAGGGTTAGGGAGGCTACGATGAGCTGGGTCCTGTAAGTCATGCACATGAGTTTTGATTTTACCTTAAAAGGCAAAGGGTGGTAAATGTCGTGTCTGTGTGTGTGTGTGTGTGTGTACACCAACAAGACTGGAGTGTTAGGTGGTCCATCTGGTTGTTAGAGAAGAACAAGGGAGGGTGGAGGGAGCCAGCCAGAGGTACTATGAGACAGACAAAGCCTATAAAGCCCAGGCTACAACAGAGTAGAGGTGGGCAAAGGGGTGGGCCGCTCAGGATGGGATTTGAGAGGGCTTGTGATGGTTGAATAAGAAATCAAAGAAGAAGAAAAGTCAAGGATAGTCCTAGGTTAAGCAATTAGAGGGACTATGGCATTCAATGAGGCTGGAGAGAGGGGACAGGGAGCATGCTGGGGGTATGCGTGTGGGTCTTTGTTTTCTGCATGTTGAAATTGATGTTCCTGAGGGGACAGCCAGGTGGGAATATATTTGGGAACACTACTCATCAATGGCAAAGCAACAGCACAGGCTTGAGAAAATGCTTCTCTTATCTGTGTTTATTTATGCTGAAGCCTCAGATCTTTGGTAAGGAAAAAATTTACTCAAGCTAGCTCAGTTAAAAGAGGGTACTGCTGCAGCACAGCAGGCTTCAAAGAGCATTGCTCTTGGGGCAGCGCTTCTGAACTTTGCAGAGCAAAGTGGACCCTCCCCTCCCCCTGCATTGTAGCATACTAGGACAGAACCATGGAACCCCTACCCTCCACTGACTCCTGTTCTATCCCCTAACTGACCCAATGAAAGTCCAGGCTGAAAAGATTACCTTAGGCTTTGCCACAGTTTGTTCTCCTTATACAAATTCTTGAAAAGAGAAGATCTAATTGGCCAGTGAGTGGGGCATTAGCAGCATCGTGGCTCCAATGGCTCATTTTTGGTCCAAACAGTGAGCTTGCTCTCTCTCTCTCCCTCCCTCCCTCCCTCCCTCCCTCCCTCCCTCCCTCCCTTCTTCCCTCCCCCTCTCTCTCTCTCTGTGTGTGTCTTTGTATTGAGTCTATATAAAGGGTGTAGTTTAGCTGGCTGCTGTGTGTGTGTGTGATGATTCAGTGTAAGGGGTGTGGTCTTGAAGGTTTTAATACATAGAATGTTTGGTGTGAATGTACAGAATGTTGATATTTGCTTAGCTAAGTAGCACACCAAATGACAATTCCCCTGGTGCTGGAAGCAGGAAGAGAGTCTGAGTGAGAACTGCCTCACCATCAGTAACTTCTTGACTGTCTTACCTATATTGTTCTTTAGGGGCTTCAGTTTCTTGGCTGTAAAATCAGTGATGCAGTCTCATTTGTTAGGAAAGAGTTAAAGGAGCAGCCACCAAAGCAGGCAGAGGGAAGCACAGAGTGACTGATCCTTTTCTTGGGTTACTTCCCCTTCCAGTTTGTTGAGGTCACTGCGTATCAGCATTCGGGAAGCATACTTGTTAAGTCACTGTTTGGGGAGTGAGTCCAGAGCTGAAACACAAACAAATGCATATGGGCTGAACTTATCCTTTATTCCGTTCAAAAGGAGTCATTGCCACCAATGCGCTGAGGAATCATCATTGAGGCCAGCTGTGGTGAAGCATGCCTTTTAATCATAGCACCCAGAAAGCAGATGCAGGCACATCTCTTTGTTTCCTGCCAGAGCTACATAGTGAGAGAGAAAGAAAGAAACCAAACAAAAGTCATTGAGCAGTACTATCCTGCTATCTATAAAAGACACATACAGCTGGGCTGTGGTGGCGCACAGCTTTAATCCCAGCACTTGGGAAGCAGAGGCAGGTGGATTTCTGAGTTCGAGGCCAGCCTGGTC
>NW_022196896.1:27753515-27767329 GCF_008632895.1 Mastomys coucha | reverse complement strand
AAAAAAAAAAAAAAACAACAACAACAAAAAAAAGACACATACATTTTTTAATTTACATTATTTATTTAACTTTTTGTAGGTTTTTTACATAATAGAATAATTAACATACAATCAAAAATGAATGGAAGCTATACACTTTAAAACCATCTGATTTTCATAGTCTAGACTAGTGATTTACACCATACTCTAGTTTCTCTCTTTGGGTCTAGAATATCTTTTGTGACAGAATAGTATTTATTCAGTGAAGACCATATCTACCAGATCACAAATGTGTTCTCTAGCTTCAAATGAAAGATCTCTCTGCTCTGAGCATCAAGGCAGCTAGAGAACCCTTCAACAGGGATCTCAGTCTTTAACAAAAGGTAACTCCGCTAGTTGAGCTAACCGTCTTGAGAAAAGCTAGGTGTAGCAGCTACTGAGTGCGTCTTGACGTTACTAAACCTCAGCGAATATATGGGGAAGAGCTCGAGAGAGGTAGGAGCAGCTTGTAAATATACTCGCTGTCCAGTCTGTTCACACTGCTAGGACCGAATGCCAGTGTCTGGGACTTATCAACTGCCCACAGGTCTGGAGGCTAGGACATCTAAGTCAGCGTTGGGGACATGGATGGAGACTTCCAGCCTCATCACTCCGTGGTAGAGAAGTTGAGTAATTTCTTTCGAGATTCTTTACACTGATTTGAATGCCATTTAGTCACCTCCCAAAGGCCTCACCTGCTAATGTCACTTTGGGGTGAGTGCTCCATACATGGATTGGGTGTGCATGCTTCATTCTGCATTAGCCATTACCTTATTTACTTTGGACTATCTTAGATTATTAACAAAAATTAAAAAAAAATGAATTGAATAAAAATGCATCATAGTACTGGGGGAATTCCTGCAGTGTATCAAGTATTTGTGACCAGGCATTTATACAACGCCTCACCAGCATCTGACGTACCACTGCTTTCTGTACCCTGATGTGCTTTCTCTTCACGCAACCTCGCCTACGTATGTATCCAATACTCCTTGTAGCTGTGGAGGAGAGGCATCGAGGCTGTTGACAAACATTGCTGGCAGGTCTCCTGAGCTCCTCTGTTAGAGGACAGGGATTCACATCACTCAGATATTAATCTTGGCCTTCTGTGTTGCAGTGCTAAGTGAGGACGCTGGCTCGCCTCTGTGGTGGCTTTTCATCAGTGCCCACTAAGCTTGTTCAGTTGTACACCCTAGGAGAACAAGCAGTGGCGAGCAGAAGCTCCGTGGTTCTCCCACATCTTCCTCCATCTTCTCTGTTTTGGAGGTCACATAGCACAGGCAGAGAGCACATTATCTGAGGTCCAGCCAGTGGAGGGGCTGTTTGATATGGTTCTAGCTTGTTGACACATGGGCGACATCATATGTCCTTATTGATTTATACCTGATTGGTCCAACCTGGATTAGGATCAGCCTGATATACCTCATCATTTCTGACCATTAAGGTCAGAAGCATGAGATTTGTTTCAATGAATTACTCTTAACCATCACTTCCCCAAGGAAAGACAAATGTTGGATTTCTCTTGCCTTTTTTCCCCATGTACTTCTGCTACTCTCTTGCTACTTACAATACTTACTCCTTCCCAACAGTACTCACTGAAATCCCAAATCATTCCCAGAGCCTCTGAATGAGCCAGCAATTGAGTCACTCTGACTCCAGACCGAGTGGAGGGTATTGGAAGAATAGGTCAAAGGGAGGGTCAGAGACCTGAAGCTGGGCAGCTGTATTACAGGGCTCCTGTGTTGGGAGTCTCCTTTTAAACTATCCAAAGGCCAGCATTCAGAACTGCACCCTTGGAGTTAGGACAAAGGAATAGAATTCTAGGTTTTATTTGTGCTTGAGCATGTAATATGCATATGCGTGCATGCGTGTGTGTGTGTGTGTGTGTGTGTGTGTGTGTGTGTGTGTGTAGTTCACGCTTCCCAAGAATTTCCACCCGAAGCCTTTTCCTTGTTTTTCACATCAGGTCCTTGCTTAATACCTTTGTTCCCCAGCCGCTTGCCTTCCTCCCCCTAACAGCTGGACACATCACCATCCCATTTTTCTATTGGTTGTGACTGAAGTAGCTTGGGGTCAATTATTTCCCCAGCAATTGACAAAGAATCTTGATGAAGAGGAAAGTGACATTGTCCCTTAAACAGCCTCTCCCCCCTCCACTTCCACCCTCCTCCCTCTCTTTCTGCAAGCAGCCCAGCAGGGCAGTGGCCAGTTGGTCTGGGGAAGTGAGTGGATAACATATGGGAAGTGCAGAAAAGATTTTTATTCAGAGGGAAAGGCAGAAGATCCAGAGGCCGCCATTCCACAGAGACTGCATGCAGGCGACACAAACCTGATATTTTGTCTTTGCCTAGATTCAACAGAAAATGTAAACAGAGTTTGTTTTTTGTAGCTCTCCCTAACCCCTGCACTTCTGTTGAAGATTTGAATCCTTAGCAGTCGCAAAGGGGCTATGGGTGCCCGCCCTAAGATTAGTAGAAAGATGACCCTGGACCGCTCCAGAACCATTCCCCTCCCCCAGCTGCTGCGCTCAAAAGATCAGAACTCAAAGCCCTCTCTCCCTGGTCCATGCGCCTTAAGCCTGTTGGTGGCTTTTGTTATTTTGACTGGGCCACTAGATAAGCCAAGCTAGCGTACTGGTTGAATGGACATTTGGGTCGGCTGGTACTTGGGGAAGACACAAATGATTGATGGTTGTTAGGTGCTGGGCCCTAGCTTCCCAGCGGGTTTTTTGCAACACAGCTTCCTAAGGAAAGGTAAAACAAAACAAAACAAACACCTTTTTGGTGCCCCCACTCCCATGACTAGAGGTTGCTCCAAAGTTTTATCAGCAGAAGGTACGTCTGCGGGGAGATTGGGTCCAGATGCTGCAAAAACGTATTCACGCGTGGCCTCCATCTACCCGCCATGCAGAGGACAGCCACCCGTGTCCAAAGTCTGGTCTGGATCAGGCTCAGTTGTACAGCCTAGCTTTGGGTGGATGGCGTAAAGAGCTCACAGATTGCAGTGGAGCAGAACAAACTGAAGGGAAGAGCATTTTTTCTTTTCTCTTTGGAAAGTGGGGACACCCTGGTGGTGGATGGACTCCGTGTTCAACTATGTTAACTCTTTGGGGAGGGCGCTTGTTCTCTGGTGCCCACCCATCCCCCGCCCCGAGCCGACCCCGCCAGGTCCCAGTTGCTGAGGGGCTGGGATACAGGTGGCTAAGAGTCGTCGCTGGGGAGGGGTCCCCCACAGGACCGCCTTGAGATGCTACCAGTGAAGGAGCGTCCGGCTGCACAAAGGACACGCTTAATGGATTTTTGCAGATAAAAGAGCCCTGCTACCTTTCTTTCCTATAATGGCCCCTGAGGCTAATGTCTTAAAGAGGAAACAAAAGGATTGTTTTACAGTACACAAGTGAGGCAGGCATGCTGGAGGTTGGGAGTCAGAGTACTTAATACTGGGAGAGATGGTCCCATCTTGTTAACCCTTCCCCTCCCGCAGCCTCCAGGTCTTGTTTGGCCTTTCTTTCCTACCCACAGCCAGGAACGCTCGAGGAAGCTGGTCGTGCCCGAAAGGCTAGCCTTCTTCCTTTCTCTGTTTTCTTGCAGAGTAACAGAGGGCAAAGATCAGGGGATCTCTTTTGTTTTGCTACGATTTCAGAAGGCAAACGGAGTAAAGAGGAGCATTTCTTGCGGCCTGGGGTTACTATGCAGAGCCACCTGGATTTTTCGGCGGTCGAGAAAGCCGCTCCTGGGCCCCAAATGCTCTGTGAGCGCCTAATGAGGTTTCAGAGAAGGCAGTTCTACTCCAAGAGCCCAGGCAGCATGGAGATGCAGCTTGCACCGCGCCTGGGGAGAGCTCTCGGGTCATCAGGTGTAGGCAGCCTTTAGGTGTGAGTGGTGTGTGCACATGAGTTTGTGTGCCTGTTTACCCCAGTGTCTCCGACAGGAAATTCATATTTGTAAACTCCGATGCGGATGGGGCTGGGGGCCAGAAAGAGAGAGACAGCGAGAGTAAGTGGATGTCTGGATGTCGTAGTTTCTTCTGCCTCCTGGCTTTTTGTTCTGGCTCCAGGAGAAGATTTGAAAAAAAAAAAAATACTTAAATAGCAGTTGGAGACAAATGATCTAAAGGAAAAAAAAAACCCTCAACAACAAAAATGCCCACGGGGATGGTTTTTAAAACCCTTTATTATGGAAATCCATTGCTTACACAAAAAGGGAGAGAATGATATTTATTCAGTGGGTCTTCAATTTGAGGGTGTATCAGAGTAGCTGAGCAGAATCCTCTGGGGGGCTTGTTAAAGCACAGCTTGCTGGGCCCTAGCCCCAGAGGTTATTTTATTTGGGAGACCTGGGGTTGGCCCCAGCTTGAGTCTTTGCAACTTGTTAGAATTCCCAGGTGCTGCTTCTGGCTGCAGAGATCCTTATGTAACCCTCTCCTGGCTTCGGTGTGTGTAACAAGTTCTCCACGATGGTGCCTTCGTCCCCTCCCCCAACTTGCTTGGTTTGCTAGAGGGTTTTAGAGCAAACCTCAGTTATTCTGTTGTTTCACCCATGTGGGTGATTTTTAATTCAGTGGTTAAATAGAGAGGACTGTGAGCTATGGGAAATCATGGAAAAGCTTTTCATAAGCTTCCAGGAAGTCCCACTGCCCTTCTGGTCATTTCTCTGGGGAGGAGTCTAGCACCTCTCTATTAAAAGTCATGCCTGTCAGTGTAAGTGTGAGACCCTGGGTTCCACCCCACCTCGCCCCTCCCACCCTTAGCCCCCATACAAAGAAATAAAAGCAGCAATGCTCTCTTGTTGGTGCTATGTTCCCCAGCACTCCCTAACCTCCATTCTCAGCATGTCCACACGCACTGCTATAGCTTTTCCGTCCTCTACAGTGTTTTCCTAACAACATACCCCGAAGGACGGGATTTTGAGCTATTCTGAATGCTCAAACTCTTCTTAGGGATGCTGGGTTCAGACTCCGAGAGTACTTCTGGCCTACTTCTCTGTCACTTTTTAAAGTCATTATTGGGAAAGGAGATTTCAGCCGCAGCTCCTGGGCACCATCTTCACTGAAGCCCAGAGTGCCCTTGTATCATGAGTAGGTCCTGGCACGGTCTGGCTCTGTGTCTTTCTTTTGCTCCCCAGAGCCACTCTGAGGAACACCTTACATTCCTCTTGATTTGTCTCCAGTGTGAGGCCTCTGCTCAGACGCCTTGACTCTCCTTCCACTGGGTCACTTCTGAAATGATTCTCGGCTCTCACCCTTCCTCTGCTTACTTAGGCCTCCCTCCTCCTCACCAGGACCTTCTCATTTCGGACGCCACCCACCCCACCCCACGCTTACTCTCAGACCAGCCTCAGCGGACTCCCAGGAGGTTAGACCGTTACTCTTTTATAAATGGTGGTCCTCTCTCCTTTTCAGATTCTCCAGGAAGTTCTACAAATGTTTTCCTTTCTCTGTCTGCTGCCGAAGTAAAGCTCTGGGGATGCGATGGCGTCACTCCTGGGCCCTAGAGCTTTGTTCATATTTTCATGCCACCTCTTGTTTGTATGTGCTCCTTCCTGCACCAGCCTGGAATCAGCTGTCACTTTCTGTTTTCTCCTGGGCCCCTCTGCTTCCCTTTGCTTTCCTAGCCTTTCTCAAAGAAGATGCAAACAGCACATGTTTGCTCCCCTTTGGGTCCTCATGCACCTCATTCTGTTTGGTGGCCTGTCTGTGACGCTGGTTGATGGAGCAGTATTTCCTTTCTGGTCAGGAAAGGATGGAGACCACATGGTGCTGAGTTCTAAGCCATTTTGTTCATTTGACCAACTTGTGTGAACCTCCGCTACATGCCAGACACTGTTTGAAAGACTTGTAGCATTGAGCAAATCAGCCCTGTTCTGGCATTTGACTGGCCCTCCTCCTTGCTCGTTCCATGCCTATGGATTCAGCCACTAATGGATCAGAAATATGTGAAAAAATTACATCTGTACTAAGCAATACAGAATTTCTTCTTATTTTTATTCTCTATCCATAGTTTTATATTACAACTAATTTACAATATAGTAGGTCTTATTGGTAATTTAGAGATGATTTGAAACAAGTCTTCTTAAACTGTTTCTACCCAGGACCTCTTTTGTTCAATAAACTTTTATGCTTTTATGTGGCCCAAGTGTATAGGTATATAAAACAGACATAACTTTCAAATCATTCTTTGGGATATATTTAACTTTATTAAAAGTGAAAGCAACTGGACAGTGGTGATACTCGCCTTTGATCCCAGCGCTAGGGAGGCAGAAGCAGGCAGATGTCTGAGTTCAAGGCCAGCCTGGTCTACAGAGTGAGTTCCAGGACAGCCAGGGCTACATAGGGAAACCTTGTCTAGTAGGGGCAGGAGTAAAAGTAAATTTACATACTGGCAGGGCTTAGAGCATCCTCAATGTTTTTCCAAGTTGATTGATATTTTGATTTTGTAATCATTAGTGCTAAGAATGCTGTTTTACATAAATGTGGGTACAGTGTACAAAAATGAGAGAAATATATTTAGGATCATTTCAGAAATTATTGGAAAATGTGTTCTAATCTTAAGCCAAATTCACTGAGCTATATTTCATGATCAATTCAAAGTAGCAAGTTGTTGTTTTTGTTGTTGCTGTTTTGAGACAGGGTGTCTCTGTGGAGCCCTGGCAGTTCTGGAATTCGCTATGTAGACCAGGCTGGCTTTGAACTCACGAGATCTGCCTGCCTCTGAGAGTACTGAGACCAAATAAAGGTGTACATCATTATGTCCAACACATGCCAAGGTGTGTTGATTTTCACATTTTTACATACTAATCTAATTTTTACATACTGAGGACTAGTAATAGGAAAATATTCAAAAGCTTTGTTTGGTAATTAAATAATTGTATTTGTTTGCTAAGTAAATTTTAAAAATTGGCAAATAAATAATCAAATAATATCAGAAAACCTTTTGTGTATATCAAAAACACCACAATGAATAGCACAGTAAGGTCAGATCTGAGCCAAGGAATGCCAGGCAATGTTTGATGGGTTTTGTGTTTTGTGTTGATGGTATTGGGCACAGGCATGTGCTGCACATATATGGAAATGCATGTTCAGAGCCAAATCCACAGTGAAGATGTGGCATTAGCGGGCACTGTCAGAAATGCCTCAGTTCCATACATGCTTGTTTTGAATTGATTTTAATTTACTGTGTGCTCAGAAATAATCTACTTTTGCTTAAGTGCCCACAACTCCACATTCAGTTCATGTGATTGTACTGACGGGTTGTGTGACCCAAGCTGGAGTTCTCACAGAGAAAGGAGCCTCAGTTGAGGAAATGCCTCCGTGAGATCCAGTTGTAAGACATTTTCTCAATTAGTGATCAAGGGGGGAGGGCCCAGCCCATTGTAGGTGGTGCTGTCTCTGGGCTGGGGGTCCTGGGTTCTAGAAAAAAGCAGGCTGAGCAAGCCAGGGGAAGTTAGCCAGTAAGCAGCATCCCTCCATGGCCTCTGCATCAGTTCCTGCCTCCAGGTTCCTGCCATGCTTGAGTTCCAGTCCTGACTTCCTTTGGTGATGAACAGCAATGTGGAAGTGTAAGCTGAATAAACCCTTTCCTCCCCAAGTTGCTTTTTGGTCATGGTGGCATGGTGAGGGTTTTTTTTTTTTTTTTGTAGCAAAAGAAAACTTAACTAAGCCAGTGACACTGTAAGGGCCCCGCTCACAGTTCAAGACACTGAGGTTTAAAGCATAGGAGAGGAGGTATCACATTTGCTGTGTGCAAATACTGCATCAGTTTATACAATGGGCTTGGACATCACAAGAGCTGAGGTCCTCAGGTTCCTGAGGATACTGATGGAGACATTGTAGCCATGAAGATTATATAGTCTAGTCTGCAAGTGAATAAGCATCCTGTTGGGAAGTGTAAAGTGCCCAAATGGAAAACAAAACAATGCAGGATGTGCGCTGCCATTTTTAGACTCTGTGACCAAGAAAGGCTTCTTAACTACAGGAGTTATACTAAGGAAAGTCTGGAAGCCAGGGAGGACATCTTTTGGGTGAAGGAATCAAGGATAGAACCAGGTGAGAAGTTACATGGAAAGGTGTACCCAAAGATAGACGCTTGCCTTCTAAAACCGCAGTTGTCACAATTTCTGAATAAGTTGTAAGCTCTTAGTGCATCAGGTGGCTTTGATGTTTGGTTTACCAGTTACCCACTTCCTTTCCTCGGCTCTAGTGTGGAGCTGAGGCCTGAGGGAAGCTTAGCTTCTTATTCTCTGGGGAAGCCTGATAAAGCTCAGTGGGCAGAGGGCTAGGTAGCTGTTCCTAGCTCTGGGTTCTTGTGACCTCAGTCATAATGCACAGGAAGTGCTAATTCTCAGACTGATCTTCTATGAAAGGAGGTGACAGTGGTCATGAGAGTCCCCAGGAGAAAGGGGACAAACTGAGGCAAAAGCTGAAAGTAGGTTGTGACCACAGCAAAAAGTGCTGATATTCATTAAAGTTGTTGTCTTTTATGAACTGCAAGCTCCTTAGTGAGGTGCCTGCTCCTTAGTAGGCCAGAATCCCATTCGTTCAACAGGCAGTTGGTGCTTTTGAGTCTGGTCTTACTGATCATGATTACTTCTCGGCCCACCAGGCCATCCTAGGTATGGGGCTGTAGTTGGCAGAGACTCCTCCCAGCTTTGCATGTCAGTGGCCATGTTCCCTGAGTTTCAACTTCTTTTTGAGTGATGTATAGAATAAGGAAAAAAAAAATGGCTTTTTTTTTTTTTAACTTTCTCATCTCTTGGTGAGGGGCGGTGTGAACCTTTCCCCTAATGTCCAAATGCTCGGTGCTCTGCAGTTCTCTTTGTTGTTGTTTAAGACTGGCTCCACTGACTTATAAGAACACCTGCAGCTCCCCCCAAGGCTGACAGGGGAAGCTGTTGTTCTGAATCCAAAGCAAATAGCAGTGCCACTGGGCAGCTGGCCTCCCCAGGAGCACAGGTGAATGAGGCGTGGGGGAGGGACAGTGACTTACTTGTCCTGGAAAGGGGCCTTTAGAGGTCTGATCCCCAGGGACTGGCTTCCTCTTACAGCTTCCCTGGAGCAGCTGAGGAGGAAGGGTGTTTCTGGACTCTGTTTTGGAAGAGTGGAGAGGCTGTCATCTAGTCTTCTCTTTTCAGGAAGATCTCCAGAGGCAGGGTGAGTGGGAGGCAGCAATTCCACTCTACCACGTGACCCTGTCCCCAGCACACTCACGCTGCATCTTAAGCGACTGGCTGGCAGGAAGGGACACGGAGCTGAGGGAAAGGATGTGGTTACTCTTCAAAACCCTAGTTCTGTTAAAGGACTTTGAAAAAATGGTTGCAAAATGCATTCACATTGCAGTTTAATAGGTTTATGCCCATTAAAACATGGTGTTCATGAACATATAGTGTGGTGTGTGTGTGTATGTGTGTGTGTGTGTGTGTTTCTGGGTATTACTAGATGCAGGAGATGGAGTTACACACTACATTTACTTGGTCAATGGTTATTTAATGAGGTTTACCAAGAAAACCACCCTGTGTCCCTATACTGCCTTTCTAGGGCTGCCATAACCAAGTGCCATGGATATACTGAAGTTTATATCACAAAGTTCTGAAAGGCTGGGGATCCAAGGTCAAAGTGTCTTTGGCTTGCAGATGTCCATCTTCTTGTGTCTTTCCATGATGTTCCCTTCTGCGTCTGCCCCATGCTCCTTTATAAACTTGCCAGAGATGGTAGATTATGGCCCACCCAAAATGACTCTATTAACCTCTTTTAAAGGCCTTGCCTCCAAATACATCCTCGTTTTTTAATAATTAGGGTTAGGGCTTTAACACAGAAAGGTGTATGTGGAAGGACAGCAGACCTCCGACTTGAGACCCTTTTGCCTTAACCACCCATCAGCAACACGGCAGGTGTGCCTCCTGCCTGACCACTTGATTGCTTTGCAGAATTAGTCCCAACCTGGTTTTTTCTTCAAGATGAACAGCCAACTATAAAACATGCTGCGTTCATGGAGTTAAGGTAACTAAATTTGTTTCTAGGCATGGAGGGCGTAGCATAGTGGTGGAGTAATTTCCTGACATAAAAGGACTAAAGGAAAAACACTTTCTGTTTCATGAGTTTTATTGTTTCGTGTTCCATCACCCTTATCATTAAAAATTACAGGCACAGATGTTACCCTTAGTCATAGTCTCCTCATGCTGGAGGAGTAAGAAGCCCAGATCCAGAGCAGGGGACAAAGTGAGCTGCCAAGGCCTGCCCAGCCCCAGCCAGGATCTACTTGATCTACTGGGCAGGTGAAAGCCCCTGGGGTTTGGGGGTTAGCCTGCTGCTTGGATTTATACAGGCCGCGGAAAGAAACTGGAGTTATTAAATGAGATGGCCTCTGATCACGAGTTGGGACTTTTCTACTTTTTTCAGAGAATACTTGCCTTTGTTTGTTTTTCTGATCAATCTTGAAACCAGTAGTACAGCCTCCACCCACTGGCTTCCTTCACAACTCCACCCACAACACCCACAACAAGAACGGAGAAGGCACGGGGATTCTTCCTGATGCTAGCGAATGTACTTTATTCCCTTCTTTATAGAAAATAGTACAAAGGGCCCACTACGGCTGCTGGCTTCAACAGGAGGTGTGGGTGGGCCGGCTTTTCCAGGCTTGCCACTGGATCACCTCCACCCAGCTGCTCTGGAAAGCTCCCGACAAGGCCCACCAGGGAAGTGCTGCCCAGTGCCCAGGAACTGGCCGTCACCATGCATTTGCAGCAAACACCACTCTGAATTTCCAGTCTGATGTGAACAGACATCATAAGTTGCACCAATGTCATCCGAAGGCCAACTAGTGACTTCATTAGTCAACTGTTTCCTTATTACAATTAAAATGAGGATGGCCAGATGTTTATTTAGGTTTGAGGAAGGATGCAGTATTGTTTGAGAGAGTTACTGAATATGTGTGTTAAAGTAATTCCCCAGAGTTCTGAGATAGATGGTGTATTTCTCAATGACACAGACTCCCTTGGCCATTCCTTACTGTCAAGATCCAACTTGCCATCTGCTCTGAGATGCCCTGGGTCTCTGCCCAGGATTGTCTAGCAGAGAGCGCACGTTCTCAGCTTTGCCATCCTGTCCCATTTCCCAGCACACAACACTACCTGCTGCTGCCTCCCTTGGCTTCTTCAAAATACACTGCACTCGCGAGACCTGATTTCTCTTCTAGCTTAGCAACAGTCTGGAATGGTTTTTGTTTGTTTGCTTGTTTGTTTTTTCTCCTTTTGGAGTAGCACCATTAATCTCAAATCCTTTTCTATGGTGATTTTTTTTTTAAATTGTGCTAAAATACATACCACATAAAGGTTATCATTTTTACCACTGTTAAGGGTACAGTTCAGTGGCAAATTGTGTGTGGCATTTACAGTGTGGTACAACCATCACCATCATCCACTCAGAAACCTTCTCATGAACTCAAATACAAACTCAGTCCACATTAAGCATGACCTGTCTGTCCATCCTTCTTTGCCCCAGCTCCTAAATGCTACTTTGTGAATAAGCCTCGTCCAGGCGCCTCATCCTAATGGAATCATCTATAGCTGTACTTTTGTGCCTAGCTTATTTCATTTAGCCTAAGGTCTTCAAGACTTACCCATGTTGTACCATGTTTGAGAACTTTATTCCTTATCAGAGAATCACAGGCAGTGTACTTGTCATATTTTTCCTTATCTATTGATGGATCTTTGTATTGTTGCCATCTGTCAGATGTTGGGTATGCTAGGAGAAACAACTTGCAAGGATCTTTTTGAATTCCTGCATTTTGTTGATGGTTTGGGGTATATTCTTGGTAGTGGGAACGCTGGATCATGTACCATTCTATATTTAACCCTGAGGTTAAACACCTCCTCACAGGTCAGTATCTCCACAAGTGGAATGAGCATATATTTCTTGGTGAAAGGAGAGCCACTTCTGTGGAGGGAGGGAGGGAGCATCAGAAGTCTTGAGGAACTACCCTTTCCTTGATGAATAAGCTAGCTGGGAAGGACCAGCAGATGCCCTTTGCCAGACAGGAAGGACTCAATCCTGTCCCCACACTGGCCTCAAAATCAGAAATCCACCTGCCTCTGCCTCCCAAGTGCTGGGACTAAAGGCATGCGCCACCACTGCCTGGCACCTTTGTTCTCTTGAATGGCTTTACCTAGACACTCTAAGCAGCAGTTTCTAATGAGAAAGTGTTTACTGAGTAGATAAAATGGGCCATGTAAACACAATATGACATGGTTTCTAATGACAAGAATGTTTAAGTTCTTTAGCTATTGAGACAACGAAATAAGACAATGTTGTAAAATACTCGGCACAATTCCTGTTATGGGTGAGCTTTCAATCAGCATTAGCCACTGCTGTTATTATTACCATATTTATAGACGAAGGGCCCAGACTCCTGGAAGCTAACAGTTACATGGTTATTTCATAGCATTCATTTGATTGGTTTTGAAATCTCTCTGTATATGGCTGGCTTTCTATTTCTACAGTATGTTGATAGAGCTCGAGCTATGATTCTTAGTGTATTTTGCTTGTGACTTCTCTTTTTTCTACATCTCCCTTGGTTTGCTTTCTGTGGGTATAACTAAATAGTGCAGACTGGGTAATGTACAAAGAATAGAATTTTTTGAAGATTCTGTAGACTGGGCATGTAGGAGCATGACTGGAACCAGATGAGGAACTTCTGCTCTATCAACAAAGAGTTGCTTTTTTTTTTTTTTAAATATACTTTCCAACCAGAGCAGCACTGTTTATGAATGTAGTTTGCTGGTAATTCTTTGATGCAGCTATAATCCTTGAGTAGTAGAATGACTTGGCATCATCCCACTTTGCTATCTATGTACTAACCATATGGCCTTCAGCAAGCTCTCCCATTGGTCCACACTGTGGTCAAAGCTATGGAAAACATGTGTGTGAAGACTTATGCCAGAGTTCTCAGTGAAGGACAATTTCAATAGCCATCAATGCAAAGGCACAGAACAGAAGATGGGCCAATAGCATCAGCACACAAAACCAGGGTACTGCAGTCTCTAAATGCACCCCATTTCTTAGATGTTGTATGCAAGAAAAATACAAGGCTTTGAACTAATAAAATAGTGTCGCTCCCTTTCCGTAAGTGTCTAGGAAAATGATGGCAAAGGAAAAGGTGAAGCCTGGGATCTTCCTCTCTGAAAGGAATAAAGGATCTGGAACTGTCCAGTTCTGCCTGTGCATAAAACGGCAGTGACAGCTTACTGACCTAGTCAAGTCCAAAGAGTCTCTGGAAGAGATGGTGTCTTTGGAAATGCAAACTCGTTACTGACAAAAAACGAAACAGAAGTTGAACTGCTTTTCAAAGACACTCCCTTCCGCAGATCTTTGGAAGGGAGGAAGTGTCCTTAACCCTGGGGATTTGAGCTGGTGGTACCTGGAAGTGTCATTTTGTCTTTCTAGGTAAACTAGTTACTCATATCCTTATCCAGGGCGCCTTACACTACTGATCCATTTGAAGGCGGTAACTCCAGGAGCCTGCAGCATACCTACTTGTTGTATCTCGACCTAACTTTGAAAATAGCCTCAATAATGTTCAGAATCGCAAATGCCTGGTGGCTCACGGTTCGTGGAATCTCAAACCCTTCTTTAGGTCAAACAGCCTTTCCCACAATTTTACTAAGTTTATTGTACTTTTAGGGTTTGAAGAAGATTGATGGTGATGTCCTCCAGATTGATTAGACTCCGGTCCAGGTGGACTGACAATGGTTTGACTTAAACCTTAATGGTTGTGAGTTATTGACAGTTCCATGTGAGCTACTCTTTAC
>NW_022196896.1:27720913-27753505 GCF_008632895.1 Mastomys coucha | reverse complement strand
CATAAACATTAGCACTTATTGTGTTCCCAACAGGATGCTAAGCCCTTTCATGTTTTGAGAAGGTTGATATCAGTATTCCTCTTACCTAGGTATTGACGGAGTACAGAAGAAACTCACTCATTGGTCTGTAATAATTCCAGAGGTGACTTTACAACCAAGTACTTCAATAGCATCTAGATGACTTATCACCTCTTCCGAAACATAGCAACTCAGATAGGAAACATGCCCCATTCTCCCCACTTGATATCACCTTTCTAGCCATCCATTTGTCCTTGCCCTAGAGATGGAGTTGATAATTCCATGTGGGGGTCGAGGTCCCTCCTTGCCAACATTCTTGAGGGTCTTGCTCTGTGACTCTGCTCTTTCTCTGGTGATCTACCCACTCCTATACTCAGATGTCTTCCATATAATGAAGAAAAGCAAATTCCACTCCAGTCTTGAGCCATCTTTAGCTCACCTCCTATCTTATATGATGACTCTTTTTGTAGTTTGGCTCCGTAACTGGTATCCATGAAATGTGGACTTTCCAAGACCACTGTGCCCTCCGAGTTGCTCAGTCCAGTGGACACTTCCTGTCTTCCATCTTCTGCTGCAACCTGCAAAGCTTAGGGATTGACACGGTAGAGTGACAACAATACGTAGAGAAAAGTGTCTTAGTTCGAGTTTCATTGTTGTGAAGAGACATCATGACCAAGGCAGCTCTTATAAGGACAACATGTAATTGGGGCTAGCTTACAGGTTCAGGGGTTCAATCCATTTTCACCATGATGGGAAGACTTGGTATATGGGTGGACTTGGTGGTGCTAGAGAAGGAGCTGAGAGTTCTACACCCTCAGGCAGCAGGAAGAGAATGCCTCACCCGGTGGGGCTTGAGAATCTGAGACCTCAAAACCCACTTCCATTAGCACACTGCCTCCAACAAGGCCACACCTCCTAATAATGCCACCCCTTACTGGCCAAACATTCAAACACATGAGTCTATGGGGGTCATTATTCCCATTCAAACCACCACGGCAGGGATCAGATGGGCAGTGAGCTCTAATGAAGACACACCAGCAGCCTGGAAACTCACTGCCTTTTTTCCCATGGATCTGAGCATTGAGATGCTCAGAGTCCTTGATGTGGCAATACTCATGCCAATAATCACATTCACTTAGAATCTCATCTACATTCCACAGTCTTCCGTATGGGAGCTTGTTCGTGCTCCCCACCCTCTCCTGGTAGACTTGCTTCTTTTGGCTTTTCCGTAATTGGTATAGTTCTGGGCTGTGGTGATTAGTTTTATATACCCACTGGATTGGGCAAATGTCATGCTCAGATGTATGTTTAAACACTAAGGTATTTCTGGATAGTATAAGAAGATTATAGGTAGACTGAGTCAAGCAGGTAGGTGGTCCTCATTCAGTCCACTTACGACCTTCACAGAACGAAGGGCTAAGTTAAGGGACCTTAATTTTCTTCGTACAGGACATGGCTGGGACCTTGGTCTTTTCTGGACCTGAAGTAGGACTTGCATTGTCAGTTCTCCTGAATTTCAGAGCTCTGGACTCTGTATGAGTCTTCATTCAGCTTTTCCATTGTGAGCTGGCTTGGACTGCTCAGACTCAGTAATCACTGGTTCTCACAGTCTATCTCAGTCTCTGTTTCTCTAGTTCAATCTCAGTCTCTCTGTCTCACACTCTCCTGGTCCCCTACAGGATCATTCCCTTGGAGTACTCAGCCTCATAACTAGTTTTCCTTTCAACCTTTGGAAAAAGAATCTCTCCCCTTTTCCTTTTGGAAATGTCTTTTACTTACTAATAAGACTTTTCATGAAAAATGGTCTCTCAACTTCCCAGTACTTACCTGGTATTAGCACAAATATCTGCATAAAGAGGATGCACCTCAGTTCGCTCCTCATTTCCATATGTAGGCAGGCATTCTTCTTCTTCTTCTTCTTCTTCTTTTTTTTTTTTTTTTTTTGGTTTTTCGAGACAGGGTTTCTCTGTGTAGCCCTGGCTGTCCTGGAACTCACTCTGTAGACCAGGCTAGCCTTGAACTCAGAAATCTGCCCGCCTCTGCCTCCCAAGTGCTGGGATTAAAAGTGTGTGTCACCACCGGCCGGCTAGGCAGGCATTCTTAAAGCATGGAAAGTGTTGACATCTCTTGGGAAAGTGTTTAAAAGTACATATGCTTGGGTCTCACCTGGTTCTCTTAATCTGCTCTGGCTTGGGCTCACTAATGGAGTCCAGTACACTTCTCAAGTATGTTCAATACTCTTCTTATTAATGTGTCAAAAAACACCATAAGATCTACTAAAAGAAAAAGGATTTAATATTGACTTAAGGTTTCAGAGAGATACCAGTTCTTCCTGCTGGGAAAGGTAGTAGTGCAACTATTTAAACTTAACCCCAATTAGCTTACAAATAAATGAGACTCAGACTGTGGTAGTTTTACTTGGATTTGACAATTACTGGGGCGGCACCCCTAATCTACCTTTCTAACTGATAACCTGGCTACCTTCTTAGCGGTGTACCCCAGATATTTGACGGCTTACGTTATATCTCCTCTCATGGTGGCTTCTTCCCTTTCCTCCTGATCTTTCTTCTCTTGCTTCTTCTCCACTTCCAACCATGTAACTCAAAACACACCTATTTTTAATCCCTCCAGTAACTGGCTGTAGCCAATTTTATTTAACCAATAGTTTTAAATTAAGGAACAAGGTTTGCACAACAAAAGCTGGTAACTGAGAATTGACTCATAGGCCTAGACGTAGGTACAGAATTTAGCATCATAATACATAGCAATAGGCCAAACCTCCAAAAAAATAGCACCATCCACAGTTGGAATGTGGAGTTCCTACTTCTTCACAACACAGCAGGTATGAAGCAGACTGGTCAAGTGAGAACCGGATGTGGACATAGCCTACAGAGTCCCACCTCTAGGGAACTGCTTCCCCCTAACCACACCTCCACTTACTCAAGGCTCCACACTCCACTAAATCAATGGCTTTAGCTGGAGGCCAAGCATTCAAACGGATGAGTCTGTAGGGGGACATTTCAGATCAAACCACAATCCCATGGAAAGCTCAGATACAACGAAGCTTGAGAGCAGCCACTGTGTTCTCGTAGCAGGGCCTATTTGTTTTGGGTTAGGTTTATTAAAGTTTAATTTATAGGAATAATACTATTCTTAGATATAAAGTCATATGAACTTTGACAACTTCACAGCCATGTAATCACTGCCATTACCATGACACTGAGTGGTTCCCTCACTGAGAGAGCTTTTTTTTCATTCTCTTTGTGTTTAATCTCTCCTTCCATTTCTGATCCCGGCACCCACTAACTAGCTTTTAGACTAGCTTCTCTGACTCACCACAGTCATTTTCTGCCTTATTCATGCTGTTCAGTCACTAGAGCTATCCCACTGTATGCATTCTGGTTTGCTTTCTATTCCTGCTATCAACAACAGACCAACGCAACTTAGGGAGGAAGGGCTCTATTTGTCTTACACAGTCCATCAGGGAGGGACGTTGAGGCAGCAAATCGAGACAGAAACTAATGAAGAATTCATGGAGGAGTGCTGCTTACTGGCTTGATCTTCATGGTTCCCTCAGCTTGCTTTTTAAAATACAACTCAGGACCACATGCCTAGGGATGACACTTCCCTCCGAGGGCTGGCCTACATCAGTAGCTAATCAAGAAAATATTTTACAGACTGTGCCTACAGGCCATGATGGAAGCATTTTCCCTACTGAGGTTCTCTCTTCCCAGATGACGCTGGCTTGTGACAAGATGACAGAAATCTAGCAGCACAGTGTGGATGCTAACATTTATTTAATCATTTTCCATTTGATGCGTTATTTGCATGCTTCCCAATCTGGTCCGCTGTTCATGAAACTTCTAGAAACAGGCTTGTGTTCATAAGTTTTCATTTTTTTTTCTTGAGTAAACTTAGAAGAAAGAGGTTATCTGAGTCACATGGTAAAGCATGATTAATTTCCTAACAGTTTTCTAACATGGCTGTTGTTCTGTGAGGCATTCTCATAAATGATGGATGAGACTTCCATTCATTGCATGTCCCCATCAGTACCTGCTTGCTTGGTTTTTAAATCTTTAGCCCTCCTGATAGTGTGTGTTTAAGACGGGTAGGAAGTGGGTAGAGAGGTGAATTATTGGTAGTTAAGTTTCGTTGGTAATTTCCGTGGCTCAGCTCCTTTCTATTTTGTTAGAGAGAATGTACATTATGATGACATGCTATACTGTGAAGCCCTGGGATTAGCTTAGCTGAATAGACTGTGTTCCTGGGTTCTGCTTCGGTTGTGACAGCTGGCAGTTGTCCATGCTACCTATGCCTTAGCTACTTAGAGGGCTCCTTTTCCTATGGACAATATTAGAAGTTTGTTTGTTTGTTTGTCAAACACCTGAGCCATGTCTTTACTAATTCTTTGTTTTTATTAGATATTTTCTTTATTTACATGTAAATTTCTCCTTGCCCAGTTTCCCCTCCAAAAAACAAACAAACAAACAAACAAAAACAAGAACAAACCCCTGTTGCCTCCCCCCTCCCCATGCCTGCTACCCTACCCTCTTCCACTAATTGGCCCTGGCATTCCCCCACACTGGGGCACAGAACCTTCACAGGGCGGAGGTCCTCTCCTCCTATTGATGATCGAATTTGCAATCCTCTACTATACATGTGTTACTCCACATGTGCTACCATGTGCAGTCCTTGGTTGGTGGTTGAGACTCTGGGAGGTCTGAAGGTGCTAGTTAGTTCATATTGTTGTTTGTCCTAAGGGGCTGCAAACCCCTCAGCTCCATAGGTCCTTTCTCTAACTCCTTCACTGGGGACCCTGTACTCAGTTCAATGGATGGCTGTGAGCCTTCTGTAGAACAGAAGACTACAGACCAAATAGCTTATAAACAACTAATAAACTTTATTTGTCACAACTCTGGAGACTAGAAAGTCCAGGGTCAAGGGAACTGTAGATGCAGAGTTTGGTGCAACAATGTTAGCATCCTGTACATGTAAGGAAACCTCCAGGGCCCCACCCGCCCTCAATGTCCTATGCTGGTTAGTTGTCAGCTCAACACAAACCTAGATGTATTTGGAAAGAGGGAATCCTAATCCAGGAATTGCCTCCATTAAATTAGCTTTTGGACACGTCATTAAGGCTATTTTCTTGATTTCTAATTGATATGGGGGGTCTAGCCCCTGTGGGCAGTGCTGGTCCTGGGTAGTACAAGAGAGCAAGCTGAGCAAGCTGATGAGGTGCTCTTCTATAGTCTCTGCTTCAGTTCCCATCTCCAGGTTCCTTCTGAGTTCCTTCCCTGGTTTCCTTCAATGCAACGATGGAGTGCTACTGAGATGCATAAGCCAAACAAGTTGCTCTTGCCATGGTCGAAAGCTATCACACCGGCAGTTAGGATTCTAACATGGATTCTGGGAAGACTGGCACTCCTGGAACCCCACTTGCCTCTAGGATGGGTTTAGACTGGGTAAGCAGCAGGCATGCCTCTACTCTGAAGACAACCCTACACCCACTCAGATCCATCTTTGCTTTCATGTTAGTAGATCTTGTTTGATATTAAGGATAACTTGATGAAGTCGAGCTCAGAGATGAGGTCGGGAAGTAGAGGCAACAGGGTGAGATGTTCAGGGTCATCCTTGATTATGTAGCAAGTTAGAGACTAGCCGGGAATGCATGAGACTTTGTCTTGAAATGGATGAATGAATGAATGAATGAATGAATGAGTGAGAAAAATACTTCTATCACTAGGTACTGTTCTCCATGGAAACAGGCGTTAACTTGCTCCATCCTTATGACCCTATCTAGGTATACGTTCAACTTAGCATCCCTTAGTGCAGATGAATGGCTGAAGCACAGAGAGAATAAGTGGCCAGCTCGTGGTCACAGTGTTTAAACGGAATATCTCACCAGGCTGAGGCAATCGGAGCACCCACATACCCTTCCTGCTTTCCTCTTCCCATCTCTTTCTTAGAACCCTCTGAGATTACTTCCCTTCCTGTCTTGATCCTTTTTCCCCATCACTGTATCTGGCCACTGACCATATGCTAATAGTCAAATGTGTTATCTTTGGCCTGCATTCTGTCTTGAGGCTCAGATTCAAACATTCATCTGCATCTTTGGAGCCTCTAGTTAGGTACTATACTGTTTTTCTTTTGCTTCCTAATAAAATTATTGTACTTTCCATGTCTCCAACCATCAGCTAGTTCTTATCTCATTAGTTCCGCAGGTCTGGATAGGGCTGCATAAGCCCTAGTTTGGGTTATGCCTTCCTCTCGTCATAGTTGATTTGGGTGGGCCTGCATTTTTTTTTTAAGTCATTTGGGTTATTGGCAGAGTTGTTTCATTCTGACTATGGGACTTCGGAAAACTCCAGGTGTTTACTGGATGCTTACAGAAGTCAATGTAAGGTTCCAGAGGCTGACCCCTTACCAGGCCCCCAAGGTTATCTCTAGTCCAGCTAGCTAAGAGAAAGCCTATATATCATGTTACAGTTATTGGAGGAACATGTTACCTTTGCCATATTCCATTAGCTGGAAGCAGTAGCCACAAGGTCTGCCCACTCTCCAGGGTGTGAACGTCAAGAGGCAGGGAAATCCAGGACCAACCTGATAAACCAGATGTCAACAGGCTTCTTCAGCATGCCTGTAGTGGGACTCATTCCCTTCCAACGACTGTGTCTGTCTCCCACAGATCCCTGCCAGAGGAGGCAGTATTCAAAGCAAGGCCAGGAGCCAATCTGGACTCCTTCCTCTGGTCAAGTTCATGCATCAGCAACCGTCTAGACCTGCTATTTTGTCTCTTGAATACCTCTTGATCCCTTTCTTCTCTTTTCTGTGAGGCTGCAGCTGCCACCTTCATGGCTCCACATTTTTTTTTCCTTTCCATCAATGGTCACAGCTACACCATAGAAACCAAGTTCTGATTACAGTGTATCTTTATATTGTACTTGAAGCTTGTGTCTCACAGGCCTTAGGAGTCATCAGACCCTTTGCTCTTCACCCTTTATGCTCTTTGTCCTGTTTTCTGCCTTTGTTTTCCTTTGTTTATTGATGATTAAGACAAAGCTCAGCTCTTTTTGCCCATCCTTCTGGAGAATCCACTCTCTCAGTTGCCTAGGTTAGCCCCCTGGTTTCTGTTCACTGCTCTCTGACCTTCACGTCAGTAACACTTATCATACAACGTTTCTCAACTGCACGCTCTTATTCTCTTCTGAGCTAGAAGCCTTGTGAGACAGGAGGGGGCGTCTTCGTGGCTAGCATGTGTTTTTCAACACTGTGAGCTTTCAAGTAATTGGCAAGTGAAGAAAATGATAGATGAAGCCTTGGCTTTCAGTCCACCCTTAAAAATATCTCCAGCCTTCCCTCACAGCAACACGCAGCACTCGCTCCTGCCGGGCTGTGTTCCAGTTGGCAGACCTTAGTAAATCGAAAGTAATACGATAATAGAGGCACCTTTGTTTAGGGTAATATTTCTTTCCTATTATGGCCAGTCCAGTTCCAAGACATTTCCTGATGTACTCAAGTGACATCAGTGCCAGGACGTCACCTATTTCCTCTTATGCCATATTTGTCCTTTTGCTGTGTCATTAAAGTTCTGGAAAAATAGCTGACCAACAACAGTACATATAGTTCCCTGTTCTGTCTGGGAACGTCCTCTGTCCACCCTATGGGGAGGTCCGCAGCTGCTCCCGGACATTCCAAGGGATGTATGCTCTCATCTTCTGGGAACAGAAGGGGCATTTGTTCCCTGAGCCCACTCTGGAGGGACAGCTGAGTCCCCAGTCCAGCCAGGTCAGCCTGTCCCTGAGCATCAGGGTCTAGTTTCACACAACAAGTGATTGAGCTTAATTGACAGGTGTGAAGTATGTTCTTTCTAACCCTACTAGATTCACTTCTGCCTGTAGGGGTGAAACAAACTCACTTGGGAGCCCAATTAGAATATCGTGTGTGAGTGTGTGTGTGTGTGTGTGTGTGTGTGTGTGTGTGTGTATGTGTAGAGAAAGACAGATGTGTTTCTGTGAGAAAGTGATTGGAAAGAGTCTCGGATACAGATAGTCAGAGATGGAAACAGAATCGCTAAGGGAGGGGAGAGGCAGAGAAATAAACAGAAGGCAGCAGGGGAGGAGAGATGCAGAAAGCTGCGGCTGGAGAGATAGTCAGATAAGCGAGCTGGGAGCGTGTGCACATGGGCACCGCTGGTGGCCTTTTAGGTGGGTTAAGTGCACACAAATGGAAAATGGGGTAGGGTAGAATGTCGGTCCCATCTGGAGGACCATGTGTGAGGTAAGGACAAAGTGAGCATCCGTATAGTTGTTAATGTATTCCCAGGGGCCGGCAGGGGCTGGGGGATTCTAGAAAGGAGAAGGACTAAGTCAGATGAGACTGGAAGGTTTGCATTTCTGTGACAGGAGGCATTAGCCTCAGCCCCAGTCATCTATCTCTCTTGCACACATACAAGGCTGGGGGACATGCTAAAAGAAGTCTAATCATGATGCTGGGGCTGGGGTGCTCCAGGTAGAATTAACTACATGGAGGAAAAGGATTCTCTGGGATGTTCTGAGGGGACTCTAGCGTAGAGGGAACCAGGAAGCCCAGGTGACACTCAATTAAAGCCTTTTGGGACTTTCTACTGGCTTCTGAACACACTGAGTAGGGGCAGGTATCACATCACCCACCCCTTGTGCTTCATGGATTACCTCATTGGGTGGAAACATTATCACCCCTATTGTTGGGCTGGAGGTATGATGCACAAGAACAACTTCCGGAGTACCGTGCCACTCATAAAAGGCAGAAGTGGGGCTTTGATCCCAGAAGAGTCCAGACGCAGTGCTGACATCCAATGTGTACTTCTGTAAGTCACAACTGGGCTCTCAAAGCAGCCTCTGTTTTTGTTTTTGTTTTTGTTTTTGTTTTTTAATTTTTCTTGAGACAGTATCTTACTATATAGTCCTGGCCATCCTGGAACTTGATCAATAAACCAGGCTCATCTCCAACTTAGCAATCCCCCTGCCTCTGTTTCTCGAATGCTGGCATTACTCAGTTCTTCAATTAAGTTCTTCCCAGGGAGGATAGAGGAGGCTACGGAAGATAATGGAAGAGCTGGCTTCCTGTTCTGGCTCCACCGTTTCTAGCTCTAAGATTGTGAAGTAGGCTGCCTCAGTCAGGAGCAATAACCAAGTATATGAACCCTGGCACCACACTATCTGCTCCTCCATGACAATGGCCACTACCAGCTGGGTGCCCTTGTCTTTTACTTAGCTGGGGTCAGCCACACATTCTTCCTGGTAGAAGGAGCACAAAGCAGGGCTTTCTCCATGAGGCTGTGAGGGTTACATGGTTTACGTCTTTATCATTCCTGGCGTGAAGTAAGCTGCCAATACATGTCACCTGTAGTTTTCATCTGTGAGACGACACCATTCTTATTTTACACAGCGTCCTCTTTACATGTGCACAGGGGATATGTCCTAGGAGCCCTGGTAATACCCAAATCCTACCTAAAAAGGGCAACAAATTTGCATATAACCTGCATCCTCTGCTTAACACGGGTAGATTATTTATAATAATGAATACAATTTAAATCTATGTAAAATTTTTTTTTTTACATAATGTATTATCTAGGGATATGACAAGAATAAAAAAGCCTGTACATGTTCAGTATGGATGCAATTTTAAAAAGTGTTTTTCACCTGTCTGGACTTTTTCTGAGATGACACCTTGCTATGTAACTTGGGCTGCCCTTGAGCACGGCCTCCAAATCCTCAGCACCGCCCCACCCACCTTACTCAGGGCTGTGGAACTCACATCTGACTGCACTTCATGTAGGAGCGGTATGGGGTATGGACTGTGAGACTGGCTGGCTAACTCTGCAGCACTGTCAGGTATTAGAGATGACTGTTGTCATTAAACACAGTGTTGGGTTCCTGTAAGGCATGTGAAAGGACAGTTTTAGCAGACAGTTGACAAATGGTTGAGCAGGAAGGCAGGGTGATGCAGACACATAACTGAAATATTTGTTTGAACATGGAGAGCCCACAAAAGAATTCCAATGCTGTGGTCCAGAGAATAGCAGAGGAAGGGATCAGAGGCAGCCTAGGAAAGACTAGTGTTTGAAAAGTTTGTGAAACCGTGTTCACTGAGCACATGTCACATCTCTACCTGGGGCCAGGTAGTTTGCTCACTGCTGGAACATAGCTACAAATAAGACGTTGGTGTGGTACCCAAGGAGATGTTTTGGAGATGAGACTTCTACTGTAGAAAGGGGGATTTATAAGGGCATTTCAAGAGGACAGAATAGGATGAGCAAGACCAGAAATGGGAAGAGAAGCTCTAGAAAGCCTTTAGGGATCCACTATGGCTGACATGAATGAAGCCTGCAGACTAAGGGGAAGGGATTGCAGAAAAGGTGTCTATAGCTGTCTTGGGCAGTCTTGAGTAACAGAACACCATTCTGAAAGATAATGAGGCACCATGAAAGGGTAATCATAAGCTTGCTGTCACATAATGGACACTCAGGACTGTGAATTCATAAGGGTTGTTATTACTAATATAGAGATCTAGTCTTTAAATATATATTTTTAAATGATTTTTTTAGTTTTATTCCATGTGTGTTGGTGTTTTGCCTGAACATATGTCTGAGAGGTGTTGGAACCCCTGTAGCTGGAATCATAGACATGTGGGCTACCATGTTGGTGCTGGGAATTGAACCTGGGTCCTCTGGAAGAACAGCCAGTGCTCTTAACCACTAATCCAAAAGATCTTAAATATAGATCATAATCTAGGCCAGAAAAGAACCTCTCAAAACTTTTTCGAGGCCTTCTGTAGGAGGCCTATACACTGCTGCATGTGTCACCACCAGGTCCCCAGTGATCCCTAAGAAGTTCCATCACATTTTGAGAGTTCTCAACACCTACATTGACGGGCTACAAAAAATAGCCTTTGCCATCACTGCCATTAAAGGTGTGTGTGTGTGTGTGTGTGTGTGTGTGTGTGTGTGTATGTATGTGTGTGTGTGTGTGTAGATGCTCATGTGGCGTTGAGGAAGGCAGACATTGACCTCATCAAGAGGGCTGGAGAACTCACGAATGAAGAGGTGGAACATGGAACTACCATCATGAAGAATCACGGCAGTACAAGATCCCAGACTGGTTCTTGGACAGGCAGAAGAATGTGAAGGATGGAATAGTACGGCCAGATTCTGGCCAGCAGTCTAGACGACAAACTGCAAGGACCTGGAGCGGCCAAAGAAGATGAGCGTCCATAGGGGGCTGTACCACTTTTGGGGCCTTTGTATCAGCACAACAAGGCCACTGGCCACTGGGGTTGTACTGTGGGTGTATCCAAGAAGAAATGAGTCTCTGGGCCTTTGCTGTTAATAGTTTGTATACCTATGGGGGGCTTTTTCAAGACAAGAAAATATACCCTCTTTTTCAGACTAGTAGTAATCAATTGCATGAAGTGAGAAACTTGAACTTTCCATAGGCTCAGCATATAAAGGAGTACACAGGGTAGTAGATTGAATGTTAAAGTCAGCTCTACATTTGAGGTATTTATATATGTCATTATCTTTCAGTATCAAAGTCTAATGTGTCACTATATACTATTCTAGAATAAATGTATATGGCAAGGTAATTGTTCACGAATGAAAAGGTGTGCCAACAAAACTCCTGTAAGCTTCATCTCATGACATTTGGAGCTCTTGCTTTTGCAATGTTTCACTGTGGTAAAAGGTACATTAAAATCATTGCAAATCAAAGCGATTCTTTTCCAGCCTACAAGATGAATGCCAGCTTGCCTTTTCTTCATTTCCCACACATTTGCATAGATCTGTCAACTGAACTGAGGGTAATGCTGGATTCAAAGCTGGGAACACCCATGTACCACCAAATTGCTTTGCCCTGGCTTCCTCAGTTCACATCTCCATGCCCTTCCCTTCACCCTCTCAGGAGTACACTCCTCCCTGAAGGTTTAGAGGGAGTTTAAGAAGATGGAGAAACTTAAACACAAAACAACACTGTCAAACGGAGTCGTACTGGCTGCATTCAGCTCCTTACTTTGCCCTGTGTGTCTGAGGTTAAAAGCTATTTGGCCAATCCTTGGAGAAATATGTTTTCCCAAGGACCTGAGTATCTCTTGAATGGGTCCAAGATTTTAAGTATGCATTCTGCTGGGGTAAAGTATTCTTTTGCCTTTGGTGGGGTTAAAAAGCAAGATCTAAGTGGGGTGGTGGTGGTGCATGGCTTTAATCTCCGGAGGCAGAGGCAGGCAGATGTCTGAGTTTGAGCCCACCCTGGTCTACAGAGTGAGTTCCAGGACAGCGAAGGCTACACAGAGAAACTCAGTCTCGAAAAACAGACAGACAAACAAACAAATAAACAACAACAAACGACAGGGACTAGAGAGTGCCTAGCTGAGGGAGGATGGCACCCTACTGACTGACACTGCTTACTTATTATTGCAACTGTCATTTACAGATAGATATTCACACTGATGCGCAGCGGTTCGTGCACATCTGATTGGCTGCCAGCTCTGTCCTAAGCGATTGCCAGACATACTCAGGTTTGTTTGCAAGACACATCATCTCTGCCTGCGTTTAGGCTGCTAGCCACAACTGTCAAAGTCTACAAAAGAGACAAAACCTTCAGGCAAGCAGAGTCTCGGGTCAGTGCACGTTTTGTTTTCTGCTATGTTTATTTCAAATTAATATCACAGATCAAGCCCACAGCTAAATAGCACATCTGCCTGAGGTTTGCATAGCAATTCACAATATGTTTTTATTCCTTTAATTATGGCTTAGAATCCTTTTGACACTCTCTCAAGTAACAGGTGGCTTTCTGACCATGATAAATGCTAAATGCTGTGGACGGTAAGGCAGTTAGGCTCTGTTTTCTTAGCTGTGGTTACACCTAGGCCCCAGGCAGCTTCTGATTTAGTAGTTTGCAATAGATTGGAATTCCTGAGGGACTTCGCTTAACCCTTAGTCCCCTAAAGCCTGTTTTCAGTGCACCGTTGGGTGGGGCGCCTCATTATACCCAGCTGCTTAGCAGATGTACTTTTTGTATCCTGGAAGGTGGAAGTGGGGTTGAGGGTAGGTCAAAAAGTTAATATGTCAACGTTCTGAAGGGTGATGGGACGAGAAACTTGGTGATATTAAAGGTGATTTGAATTTAGATATTTTTGAAGAATAAAAGCATTCTTTTATATATCTGCAATAGATGATAACAATTAAATAAGTCACACATGAATCACTGGAATTGGAATGAGGGCAAAGACCTATTAGATCATACAGCCAGTTCCCTAGAGAACGCAGACTTATTCTCTACAGTGCGCTCAGGGTGCTTTGTACAGTCTTTGAAAGACTTGAGCAATTGGGGCCTTCGATTATTTCCCGAGGGAAAGGCTTTCCTTTATAAAGGGCCTCAGTGTTTTCCTCCTTCATCTGAGGTTTCCACTTAAGAAAAAACAAAAAAAGCTTATTTACATGGTGCACACAAAATCATTTACAACGATGAAAGAAATTACGTGTACCGATTTCCCAGAAAACAGTATGTCCTTGATCGCCTTCTGTGTGCTCCCGTTTCTGATTTTTACACCTGGTTTTCCATAGTCCTTGGAGGACTTGGCAGGGATGCATCCTCTAGAGGACTTCCTGGTGAATCCCACTACTGCTGCTCACAGGACACTCAGGACTTCATCATTTGAAGCTGGGGAGAGTTCTGCTCAGACTGTCCCTGTCTTTGGGATAAAGGACACTCTGTCGCCCAGGAAGCATTTAGTACTCTGCATTCCTTTCTCTTTGGAACAGACTTGTCTATTCTGTGCTCCTCGCATCAGAGAGGCCGCTCACTAAGGGCACATGAACTAGCTCCGGGACAGACACCCTGCTCCAGACACCAGGCAGGGGCTGGAGCCCAGTGAGGACAGAGATGCACACACCTTTTTGTGGACTTGCTGTCCTTTATTGACACAAAGGACTCTTCAGTTCCAATTGGTCAGAGTTTATGAGATTTCTTTTCTTTTCTCTTCTCTTTCAGATTTTATGGTTTGAAGAGGCTGGTTATAGACCCTGGAAGGGACTATGAGGGGGGATTACGGGTAACATAACTTATGGAAATGGTGATTGTGATTTGCAGACCTCAGATCTATCCCCTACTGTTGGAGAGCAGTGGACTCAATGTGCCCAGCAACAAGCTGAGAAAGGAAGAACAACGAATCAAGTCTTCAGTCTTGGAAGACTTCAAAAAGAGGTGACATGGCAGACATAGGGATGATTTTGATGTTGAGGGATTGGGGTAAGGGCTATGACAGAGGAAGAAGGGAGCACAATGTGAGTGTAGGGCAGTGGGATCTCAGAGAGCCTGGGCTTGGGAACCTTCTAGGAAGATTGACCTTGAAAGGTAGATTCCAGGGGAGGAAAACAAGACAGAAATAGAAGACACTAAGGCAGTGCAGGGAAAGCAGCTGGAGGACGGGAGAGTGGGAGAAGGCTGCTGGTGGGGAGTGGGCACAGAAACCTAATGCCTTGGAAACCTTGTCTGCTTGACAGCTTGGAATCTCCAGAGACGTCACTGTCCTTATTTTCCTGACAAACAAACTCACCATGGCTCAGAGAACATGGTGTCCTCTTCTAGCCAATGAGAGAGCTAGGATTCCAATCTCTTCAAACCCTTTGAAAGAGAAAGGGATGCTGGAAGCTGATAGCTGTAGGAGCCGCGTAACTCTGGAAGCCAAGGCTCTCCCAGTGACCAGAACCTCTGTGTTCCATCATTATGGTATGGAGAAAGGGAGTGTAGTAACTCAGTTTACTGGAAAGAAGAAAACAGTCCCCTTAGAAGCCATCAGCTTTTTTTTTTTAAAGATTTATTTATTTTATGTATATGAGTACACTATAGCTGTCTTCAGACACACCAGAAGAGGGCATCGGATCCTATTACAGATGGTTGTGAGCCACCATGTGGTTGCTGGGAATTGAACTCAGGCCCTCTGGAAGAGCAGTCAATGCTCTTAACCGCTGAGCCATCTCTCCAGCCCCACCATCAGCTCTTAAAAGTCCTAAAATGACTCATATCGCATGGACTTAGTGCCCTCAGAGTCTCATCATTCCTACCGGGGCTGAGCCAGCCAGGCCCATGGGCGCCAAGCTCAGCCTGTGGCCATGGGCAAGGCAAATATGTAGCTTTGTGGTCATGGCCTTCCAGCAGGCATGTGAACTATGGGAAACATGAGAACATTCTGTACTCCAGAACAGGGAGGAGGGATGGGAAAGGCAAGGGAGTGGCAGACACACTGGAGACATGCATCAAGCGTGGTTATTCCTCCCACTGGTGTGATGCCTGTGCCTCTTCTCTCAGGCCTTAGTCATTCTGAATGTGATTTCTGTCACACCTACTCAATGCCACCATTACAGGGTCAGAACAGCCATCTCAGAGCAAATAGGCATACCAGAAAAATATTATGGCCACATCTTAGCCCTTCCAGTCACTACAATAAAGACACAGACTGACAGTCTGTAAATGGTAGTGTTTTGTTTTTTGTTTTTTTCTTCATCTAGCACAAAACTTTAAGAAAAAGTGCTGAAGGTTTCATATAATGTCTATAGATCATGCTTTGGAAAAGACAGGACATCTCTCTTGAACCTCTCTTATGAGGGCACTAATCTGGTTTATGAGGGCTCTACCATCACACACTAAACTCCCTGCAGCATCCCCACCTCTGAATTCCAGAGCATTGGTGGCAAGGTTTCAGCATGCAAAATTTGGGGATGATACAAACATCCTGACCGTGGCATGACTGACACGCGAGTTTCATGTAACTCTCGCTTGCCTCACAATATTCTTAGAATTTTGTTCAAGCATTAACACAGTCTAGAATGCCATCTTGGATCCAAGCTACACCAAAACAGGCGGTGGGTTGTAATGAACACAGTAATAGGTTTCTGATCTCTGATATGGCTACGACCAGGTTGCTTCTAATCAGAAACTTCTTTGATTGTGGGTCTCATTCAGTATGTCTTGGTTTTATAATGTAGTGATCAGAAGTAAGTGCCCCTCTTCCCTCTGTCCCTATTTACTGGCGGCATCTACTTTATAATCTTCAGCTATAGATGTTCTTCACCTGAGGATGGATTACATCCTGACGAACCCTTGGTGAAACTGAATACATCTCAAGTTGCAAGCACACAATACTTGCCTACTTAACACTCTGGCTTGGTGTACCCTATCTTAATTGGGCTCAGAATATTTACATTGACCTGTGGTTGGGCAAACTCGTCTAGTACAAAGCTTAGTTTGTAAAAGAAGTGCTGAAGGTTTTATATAATGCATGTAGCAATGTACTAAAACAAAACATAGTGGAGAATTGGACAACACACAGGAATTTTAAACATTAAAAAATCAAACCAGGATATGTTGAGAATGCTTCCATCGCCGATGTGAGCATTTAATGATGTGATATGGTAAAAGAGCGGTTAGATGAGTGCCTTCATAGCAAATGGCTCTCTTTACCTTTTCTGTTCCCCCAGGCTGTGCTTGGAAGCTGCTCTCAGCAATGCAGAGGCCTGCCCTTGATGGAAGTGAGGGGGAAGCTTCACTTCGCTTTTGAGACAAAGGAAAACTGCAGGCAACCTGGTTATGAACTCTTCTGTTTATGGTGAGGGCTATCTAAAGAGAAATCATGAGGCATATGACAGAAATGATACTAGTAGCTTCTATCAGGAAAGCCTCAGGCTGCCCACTGGAATCAAAGGATGCATCAAGCCTGTGCCCAAGTCTCTACAGAGAGCCCACAAAAGACCTGCGTGGCTCTGTTAGTGAAGATATTGGAACATTCATGTAACTGGTACTCTCATCTCAAAAAAACAGATGAAGTTACTCTGGGAAGTCAGGAGAAAGAATCTACAATTCCATCTATATTGCAAAATCACAATGTAACATCTTTGCTTGCTTTCTTTCTTTCCTTCTTTCTTTCTCTCCTTCTTTCTCCCTTTCTGTCTTTCTTTCTTGTGTAGTGTGCTGTATATGCATATATTTGTTCTTATCTATTTATGCTTGTGGGAGGTCAGCAGAAGATGCTGGACGTAACACTGTATCACTTATTCCCTTGAGATGGTGTCTTAATAGGATTGCTATTGCTGCGATGAAACATCATGACCAAAAAGCAAGTCAAGGAAGAAAGGGTTTATTTTCTTATACTTCCTTATCATTGTTCGTCATTAAAGGAAGTCAGGACAGGAACTCAAACAGGGAAGAAACCCAGAGGCAGGAGCTGATGCAGAGGCCATGGAGGGTGCGGCTTCCTAGCCAGCTTCCTCTGGCTTGCTCAGCCTGCTTTCAGGGATTCACTATGGAGCCCTGGCTGTCCTGGGACTCACTCTGTAGACCAGGCTGGCCTCGAACTCAGAAATCCGCCTGCCTCTGCCTCCCAAGTGCTAGGATTAAAGGTGTAGGTCACCACTGCCCAGCTCAGCCTGCTTTCTTAAAGAACCTGGGGGCCCCACAATGGACTGATCTCTCCCCCATTAACCACTAATAAAGAAAATGCCTCACTAGGAGCCTGCCCTCATGGCATGGGCGAGGGAGAGCAGATCCTGACACTTGCTGGTCACTTGCTGCATACAGGAGTGCTGGACCTGTCCCTCTCCAGGGCAAAGCAGGAGAGCTAGCCCTGGTGGCATGGGTACAAAGGAGCTACCAGCAGACCAACTAGGCTACTATAAGGCTCAGTTCCAGAATTTTGAGTGAGCCCACCCAACATCTACTCCATCTATCAACTGTTGGAGGTGTGAAGGAGCCAGTCGTGCAGCAGACCCAAAGCTGCAGGATCTCCATGACACAGGGCAACAACAAGGAATCTAAGAAGAGTCCCCATGAAGATCCAATATTCCTGGTGTAGCAGAAGCCATAGGCTTACAATAACTAGACCAATACAGTACTTCATTGCAATGAACATTTGCAAGTGAAGCTGTTTGAACAGAAGGCTATACTGTGGGACACACCATAACTTACACTGCAAGATGGTTTTGTTGTTGTTATTGTTGTCATTCTGTTTTGTTTTGTTTTTCCTTTGGATGAAGGATGTTGCAAGGACAGATATAGAGGGATGGGAAATCAGTGGAATTGGGGTGCATGATGGGAAATTCACAAAGAGAAAAAAAGAAAGAAGGAAAGAAAGAAAGGAAGGAAGGAAGGAAGAAATGAAGGAAGAAAGAAAGAGAGAGAAAGAGAGAGAGAGAGAGAGAGAGAGAAAGGAAGGAAGGAAGAAAGAAAGGAAAAGGGGGCTGGGCAGTGTTGGTGCATACCTTTAATCCCAACACTTGGGAGACAGAGGCAGGCAGATTTCTAAGTTCAAGGTCAGCCTGATCTACAGAGTGAGTTCCAGGACATCCACGGCTATACAGAGAAACCCTGTCTCAAAAAACAAACAAACAAACAAACAAACAAACAAAACAACAACAAAAAGAAAACAGGAAGAAAATGAAATGCCTGGATCCTACGGTGGCATCCTCTCAGTTGAGGTTCCTTCCTTTCAGATAACTCTAGTTTGTGTATCAAGTTGACATAGACCAGCCAGTGTAGATGGTTTCTCACTGACCAGGCGTGCATTGGCTGGCCTTGAACAGCCAGGGGCATCTAGTGCTACTGTTCTGAGCATAGCTGGTCACGCCTGGCTTTCTACATGGATGCAGAGTAACTTAGAAAAGAAATCGTTTAATGTGGGACTCATGGCTCCACAGGGCATCAAGTATTCAAACATCTATGAGATCCATTCTCAGCTGGCACAAGACAGCGTTTAACTGATTTTAAGTGTATAATTCATTGTGTTAAGTATATGCATAGCATGCAGAGTCATTTTATCTTCTATTACTTAATAATTCTGTTTGAAGACCTTGCAGGCCTAAGTTATGGGTATTTCTTTTGACTCCTGGATATGGTTGTTGGTACTTAGAGTTTTGTTCATTTTTTTTTTGTGTGTGTGTATGAATGTTTTGTGTGTGTGTGAGTGTGTGTTTGTGTGTGTGTGTGTGTGTGTGTGTGTGTGATGGTCCAAGGTTGGTGTTAGGTGTCTTCCTTGGTCACTCTCTATCTTATATATTGCTCAAGAACTATCAGTTGCACCCAGAACTAGCCAATTTGGCTCATCTAACTAACCAGCTTGCTCTGGGATCTGTTGATTCCCATGATCTAGGATTATAGGCAAGCTTTGATGCCCAGCCAGTTTTTATGAGGATCCTTGGAATAAAAACTCCTATTTCATTTACCCACTGAGCCATCTTCCCAAGTGTGTATCTTTTTATAGTTAAAGGAGCCTAATGTGTGATTACAGCAGAGCCAGTTACCAGCAGGTATTTTTCTGTAGTTTATCTTCTCTGTGAAGTGAACCTTTTAGTTACTTGTGTGTCACTCTCATGGAATCACATGACATAGCATAAGGGAGGAAAGACTTCTTTAGAATCATGGTGTAAGGGCATCTAGTCTTTCCTGGTAGGGGGTGGAAGGCGGAGTTCCTGTCTGGCAGTGGGAATGGAGGGCAGTGGCTGTTCACACTGTGCCAGGTTGATAAGCAAAGATCCTCCATTAGGTGGGCCCCATCACCGAAAGGGCTCCAGGCTTCTAACAGGGAGCCTCTGGTTGGAAAATGGGCATCTTAAACCTGGTCCTGAAGGGGTCATTTCACATTCAAACCATGACAGAGCTTGTTTCAAGGTTTAAGTTTTATGTTAATCTTAGGTCCATCCTTTTCCCTGTGCAGGCTCCAAAGACCACATTTCTTTGAGCAACCATGAAAAATGTTCTTAAGGGTCAGCTAGTATATATTATAAGCCTGTGAGCCATATGGTGTCAGCTGCACCTGCAGAGCCCTATTGTTGTAATACAAAAGCAGCCACGAAGCATATGTAGCTGAAAGGGTGTGGCCGTATGCCAATAAAACTTTATTTACAGAAGCAGGTGGTTGGCCTATACTTTGTTTTGCTAACCTTGTTCTAGAGTTCTGGCTTTAACATTTGGTTCCTCAGTACCTCCACATCCTGATTTTTTTTTAAACCTGCTAATTCATTTACCTTAGTCATTAATCCAGCATTGTGGTGTTTTGGAAATACCTAGGCTTATATAGAGTCAGTAGCAGAACTTAACAATTTCTTCTTCCCCCTTTAGTTTACATATTCACTCAGTTAAACAAACCAAACCTAATACATTAACTAAGTGACAGCCATGTGTTTTAACTTAGGATCTCCCAAGTCCTAAACACCACGTCACTAGATTAGAGCTCCTTTCCTTTCTTAAAACATGTCTCCCCATAGCACTTTTCAAGGGCAGAGCCTAAGATTCTGACTTCTTTCTCTTGGGTCAGAGGGTGGTGTATCAATGGTTTTGGCTTACAGTGGTTTGCCTCATGATTTTCTGGCTTTATAACAGACTGAAAGTATGCTCATAAATCATTCCGTTTCTCACTTTCAGCACAGTCTTCAATAAATTACCCAAGATGTCCAACACCTTGTTATAAATGGGATTTGTGTTAGATGATTTTGACCACCTGTAGATCAACATAGGCATTCTGAACACATTTAAGGCAGACTGGGTTAAGCTACGGTGTTTTGTAGGTCAGATGTACCAAATGCATTTTGCCTTGTGATAATTTCAACTTATATGTGATGGGCTTATTGGTCTGCAACTCAACCATAAATCAAGAACTTTCTGTAGAGACAGAGGCAGTGTGTGGAGTATGGCTTCCTGCCTTCTGTAAGCTCTTCTAGCTCTGCCTGTTGAACTTCCGTGTGCCTTTAGTGCCTTAGGGGTTGAGAGTCACTGGCAGAGGAGATATACACAAACAAACAAACAAACAAGCAAACAAGCAAACAAACAAATACTGCTCTCTTGGACCTGGCATTGCTATAGTAAGATACAAGCAAAACAACAGTGGCAAAAATACGTACATTTTTAAAAATAAGGACAATATCAAGAAACAGGAGAACTGCTGAAGTTATTTTTAGGTGAATGTGTTGTTTTAAGCTACCTGGTTGGAATGGATAGAGCAAGCGGTGAGAAGATCTGAGGCAGGAAAGGAGACAATTCTGGTGTTTTCCAGGGGTCAGAAAGAACACAACTAAGGCCGAAAGACAGTAAAAAAAACTGGAGCAAAAAGGACTGAACAGACAAGGGCTTAGGAATCTGAGGAGCAGAAGGGCTGGTCAGGAGTACAGGGCAAAGCAGCCTTGGCATGTGAGCTGTGTAACAGGTGTGGAAAGCAATTGATCCCACTTAGAGCAGGAAGACCAACCAGTAAGACTGTCTAGAATAAGAAAGGGCTTCAGCGGCAACTGCAGAGCCTGCCTCAGTGTGCCCTGGGTCCTCTTCATATATGTTATGGTTGTTGGCTTGCTGTTTCCTTGGAGGTGAGGGTAAGGGTGGGGCTCCTGACGGTGGGAGTGGAAGTGTCTCTGACTCTTTGCCTGCTCTTGGGACCCTTTTCCTCCTACTGGGTCACCTCATTCAGCCTTGATATGAGGGTTTGCGCCTGGTCTTATTGCATCTTGTTATGCCATGCTTGGTTGATGTCCCTGAGAGGCTCTTTTCTGTGTCGGGAGTGGGCACAGGAGGTGGATCTGGGAGAGAGGGGAGGCGGAGGAGAACTGGGTGAATCGGTAATGAAGCTGTGGTCAGGATGCATTGTTTGAGAGAAGAATAAATAAAAATTAAAATTAAAAAAGGGACTCCACATTATGTTTTGGAGAACTTGGGCAGTTTTCTTAAAACGGATGACTCAGTTGGTACAGCACTTGCTTCACAATCGAGGACCTACGTTCAGTCCCCAGCACCCACGTAAAAGGCCAAACATTGTAGTGCACACTTATAATTACACCACCAGAGAAGCAGAAACAAGTGGATCCGGGGGCTCAGGATAGGCCAGCCAATCTAGCCTAATTGGTGAGTTCAAGGTCCCAGTGAGAGACTCTCGAAAACAAATAAGCAAACAAAACTCCACTGTGGATGGACGTCTATTGAGAATGATGCCTGGGGCTGACCTGTGGCTTTCACATGTACACCCACACTCATACATGTATGCCTGTGCACACGTGCACTCTCACACATATGAACATGGGCACTGTCTTGTCTCTCCCGCCTACACACAAGAAAATGGAAAGGAAGAAATTTGGGAGGAGGCGGTAAGTATAGACTTTACAAGAAATTCATAGTTTGAACCTGATAACTAAAATGCCTCGTGGTTCAGAGTGGATGACGTGATTTCCTGCGGGAAAGATCAATTCTTTGATCTTGATGCATGGTGGATAGCTCTGGGAGCAACACCACTGTAGTGTCACATTGTCAGTGTGCTTCATTATGTCTTACTGTTTTCTCTTTTAATTTTAATTAAACTGGGAGGCAGGAAGATTTCCATAATTTGGAAGCCTGGACTGCTAGATAAGACCATTTTTTACTACCCTCCAAAATATGTCTTGCTATTTGGATATATGTATGTATTTTGAAGTGGCCATTGTAATGAAGAGAATTTACACATCTGTTGACTCTGACAGTTACTATTGAGCGTGTTTGTACACTTGTGTATATACACGTGTGAGTGTGTGTGTGTGTGTGTGTGTGTATGACGCAGTGACTCTTCCATGAGAGTAGTCCCTGTCCTCAATGCTCATATTTATACATCAATATTGGTAGAGGTTCCTATCCTTACCTCCCTAGCCTGTGATTACAAATGTGTTCCCTATGCCTGGCCTTTTGTGGGGCTGGTGGTCATCTTTGTGCAGTAAATATTTTTACCACCTGAGCTGTCTACCCAGTTCCAGTGCTCACTCTTCTGTACTACTGATGAATGAAGGCAGAACCTCACGCAGGCTGGACAAGGCCTCCACCTCTGAGTTACCCTCACTGCCAAGGGGGACACATTCAAACCATAGCAAGCGAATGACTGCCCATGACCTGAAGAAAGCTCAAATTCTTTGGCGAGATTTGCAAAGTTTCACACACATATATACTCATCCAACTCGCATGCCATTATGTATTGTGGGGTGCAGATGAAGTCCTGAGTAAAATGTGTATTATTGCCATGAGCAGAGCCGTGGCCAATTTCTCTGTGCCTCAGACCCATGAGGATGGTAAGGCCTTCCCCTGGTCATTCTCAGAGGAATGGCAAGGCCTTCCTTTTGTGTGGTGTTGACACTGTGTGCAGAAACTGTCCTCCTCAGGGATGACTGCAACCTGAGACTGCTCTCCTACAGAGTCCTTCTACAAAGAGCTTCTAGCTAGTCTCCTCCCGGATTCCCATGACCTCAGCTCTGTGTAATAAACTTGCATTTCCAGGCTGCTGCTGGTGCACCTCCATCAGAGCATGTGGCCCACACGACCCAGCTTTTTTGTATGCATGCCCTTTCCACATTCCCTGTCATGCCAATCCTAGAGCAGATCATGGCAGCATATGTTGCTTCATCTAGCCTTCTTCTAGTCTTCCCACCCTGCCTCTCTGTCTCCACAGCCACTTCTGTGGCTGACTGGATACAGGCCTCCCAGTGGCCCCGAGGCACTCTGTGCCTTGGCATCTACTTAACTGTGACTGGGATAGAGTGCTTACAGAGTCCAGGCTGAGGGTCTGTGTGTGGTTCCAGTCTTCTTGATTCTTACTCTATCTTTGGGCAAGCGATTTAACTTCTAAGAGGTTCTATGCTGACCTGTAAAAAGGGTCCCCTGTGAAGTTAACTCACAGAGCTGTTGGAGGCAGCCTCCTGCACAGAGCCTCCGGCACCAGGACTCTCCCCCTCTACTCTTTGTTTGAGGAGATTCTCAGGGTGTTCTTCCTGTGCTGTCTGTCTGCCTTTGTACTTTGCTTCTTCCCATTCATGATAAACACTAACTTCCACCATAATCCTTGCTGGTTATCATCTAGTGTGTGAGCTCTGCTCAGTGTTTCCCATGACATTCCTACCTCATAGCTTAAAAATGGGAGTTCTCAGGAAAAAAGGAAGGGAGGGAAGATGAGGCATGAGGCAGAAGCAGAATGTAGCTAATCTCACTTGACCGTGGGAAGGATGTTCCAATTGATCATGAAGGTGGTGGGATCCTGGCAGCCCCTAGCAGGACAGGTCCCGCTCTAGGACGGCATTCTATAGTTTCACAGACATTTGATTAGGGTACCCTTCTGCTGATTATTAAATGTATTTGTTTCCCTGTCACAGTTTTATCTTAAAGAACAGCAGAAGACTAGGCTGTATTTCTGACCAGCAGGCCCACGGCTATTAGCACAGAACTATGAGGCTGGCCTGCCTGGTGTTGTGTTGGCTTGGAGTGCCCTTCTTTGAGTGCTGGTCTTTGTTTACCCAGAGTCCATTGCAAACCTGCCCAGAGCAGTCAGCCCTCCCCCTGTGAGCTGGCTGACACGGGACTTGCTGTGATGTGAGCTCAGGCAGTGATTTGGTTCCTCTTAAAGCATGGACAGGCTTCTGGAGTCCCAGGGCTCCCACTGCTCACAGCCAGAGGCAGAACCCAGCTGTCTGCAACCCTCTGGGGACTCCACTTTGTTTACTGAATGGTCATATGGTAATCTCTTCCAACTCACGAACAGGCTGCACAGTTACCTCATCTGCAGTCCAATGACCTCACCCACCTAAAATGTAGCAAGTATGAGTCAGGAACAGAGCCAGCCAGACTCTCACTGGAGCCCAGGAGAAGCTGGGCGGGCTTCTCATGGGCTCAGGGACTCAGCTGTCCATCTTGTAATCATTGCCTAGCCTGGATCAGCCACCAGCCAGGTGGTGTGTTCTCTGTGGAGTGGAGCTGGGTGGTGCCTGTGTGGACACAAGTGTGCCCACAACTGGAAGTTGCTTATCTCAGGTGATGTGCATTGCTTCTCATCCCTCAGAAGGGCCTCTGACTACAAGCTAGTAAAGCTGACCTCATGTTCTTAGCTAGTCACCCCCAAGATTCTGATACCAGAAAGAGGATGAAAGAAAACACCTTGCAGGGAGGTGAAAGGCATGTGAACTCATAACTTGGAGGTAGAAACATGACTAGGTATTGTTTTACTGTTTATCATTCCTTTTGAATTATATTTGCTTTCTCCTTCCAAAAATATTGCAAGTGATGACTGGGAATATAAAATAAATTACCTTTGCTATAGGCTGCTGGGTTTATTAGCCTCTTTCAAGCTCTCCACAATGTAAAGGACAGTGTGACCTACAATCGACTCCTTCCAAGGAGTTCTTATATTTCTCTCTCTCTCTCTATCTCTCTGTGTGTGTGTGTGTGTGTGTGTGTCTGTGTGTGTGTCTGTGTGTACAGGACCTCTGTTGTTTGTGCATATAATGGCTTAACTCTTTGAATTACTCAGAGTTATGTATTCTTTCCCTGGTTTCTTTTAAAATGGCAGTTAATTTTGTTTTCTAGGGCTGGGGACTTGGCTCAGTAGCAGAGCATTTGGCTAGCTTGCTCAAGGTCTTGGCTTTCATTCCTAGTGCAGTGGAGAAAATCGAACAAACACATAAAGTAATTGAACTTTATCGAGGCATAACTAGCCATTAAATGCTGTATCTGTCTGTGGCATACAATGCGATATAACCCCCCCCCCCCTTCTGTGCTCATGGTAAAAATCAGGGCTTCAAGAATACTGGGCAGGTACCCACTGTAAGTCACATTCCCAGCCATTCATCCCAGCTGAAGTTTTGCCCATGTTTTACATTTAAGGCAGATGATCTCCGTTATCCATGCTACGTACATTTGAAAGAGCAAACACATGGGAAAACAAGGCCAGGAAGTAAGAGAAAGAGACAACATAAAAGTTAAAACAGTCCCAGAGGTCGATAGTGTATTTGGATAAGCTCTTTATATCAAAAGGACTCTTGAGGGTGGCGGGAGGCAGGCTATTTTCAATAGCAAATGTTAATAAACTCACGGTCATCCCCTTGACTAGTAGAGATCAATTAGCAATATAGAATCCTTCACTCCTGGTGTGTGTGTGTGTGTGTGTGTGTGTAGAAAGCCAGTTTTAGGGTGCTATCTCTTTGAGGGTCTGGAGGGTTTAGGAGGCAAAGACATCACTCTAAGGAGCAATGGACTCCTGGGGATGCCCTTGACATAGTCTTTCTTGTTAGCAGGCCTGGAACAACAGTGGAGAATATCCAAACGTTTCTCCAAAATCTGGGCTCCAGGCATGCTTTCCCAGTGCAGACCTTCTGAGAGAATTCCTCCCAGCCTGTTGAGAGTCACCTCTGCTTCTGGCAAATGGTTTCTCAGAGTAAGGTAAGTAAGCACTGAGGAGAGCGGGAGACTGTATATTTAAACAATTACAGGCCTGTGGGCCTCAGCCTCCTGCCGCACTGTCCCAGCAAGATGGTGTAATATGTGCGCTTTACATATCAATAGGAGAGGAGGCTGTTTCCAGATGGCGGTACCTAGTTCAAAGCCACCTTTTTATGCTGAAGGAAGACTGTGTGACCTCCCTCCAAGTAAATGTGTTTTGTAAGCCCTGGGAATGGATGCTTAAAAAAACGGTCCTGGACTATATTTCATGTCCAGTCCAACGTGTGGTGTGTGCACAGCTGTTCTGGGCTGGCATGTGGTAGCATATTAAAAGGAAGATTACCATTTCCAATTTTTCCCCTTCTGAAAGCTTGATATGCATATATGAAACTTGTGGAAAAAAATAGGCATAATGAGACAGGGAAGCCAGGTCTCAAGGCACCAGCCAACACACATCTGGAGTTTCAGCATTCTACAGATAGTTACTTATTCCCAGGAGCCACAGCCGGAGAGGGAATGGTAGCCTGGTATCCATGGTGAACATCCCTATCTCGCTGTGCCAGCTGTGCGCGCGCGCGAGAGTGTGTGTGTGTGTGTGTGTGTGTGTGTGTGTGTGTGTGTGTATGTGAGTGTGATTTCCTGAAAAGGCTGTCCTCTGTGAGGGTGGGGAGGACAAGAGAGGAGAGAAGGGGAAAAACAGAAGGGAGGTAATTAGGTGCCACCTTGTCCAGCAGAAACTGCGCAGGAGTCTGGAAAAGGCTGGGCATTGGACAAGCCGGTGCAATCAGATGATGCGCACAGAGCCTGCTTGCTGCCTGTCAATCCAAGCTTGTTTCTATGGGGACAAGGCCAGTGAAGAGGAACCCCGGGGTCAGAGGAGCCGCAGAGATAGCAACACCAAGCAGGGAGGGTCCTGCCGCTTAGCTCTTGTGCACTTTGATATCAGGTTGGAACTGCGAATCAATTTATGCTGTTTGTTACCTGTTAGGAAGCTGGAATGATTTTAACCTCACAGTCCCTATTTAGAGGAAAGTTTCAAGGGATAGTTTTTTTAAAAAACTAATTCATTTAAATGTTTGTTTGTTTGCTTGTTTGTTTAACAGTCTTACAATGTAGCCCAGGCTGGACTTGAACTCTCCATCTTCCTGCTGCAGTTTCCTGCTTCAGCCTCCTGAGTGCTGGGATTACAGGCGTGTTTCTCCAGTGAAGGTTGAGGGATATTGCTGGTATAGTGTGACTTAGTGGCTGTTTTTTATATTTCACTTAACTGACAGCAAGAGGGAAGGGCTGGGACCTGTATATGGACCTGCCTCACAGAAGACAAAAATATACCGGGACTCAGAAATTTTCCCGGGAAGAGAGTTAGTTACAGTTTTTTAGATTCAAAAGATGAGTAGATTTTGATTAAAAAAAAAATAGAGCCGCAAGAGCGTGATGTTCCAGATGCTTCAGAGTAAAACAATGCCCCACAGGGAGGGGAAGTGTGGGGTCCTGCTGCAGGCCACCCTTAGAAGGGCTATAAACAGCAGCTGCTTCTATTGTGCATGCCAAGTGCTGCCTATTAGGAGAGAGATCCCAACTCCTTGTTTCTTTCTCTTCAGCCAGATGTGACCAAGCAGGAGTCTGTCAGTTTAGAGGTGGAGGGGTGGACCCCAGATGGTGGGAACCAGGAAGTGGGGAGGCACAGGGAGCTTTGGGAAGTCAGCGCATCTGTATTCCTTTTGCTCAGTGTTCTACAGCTGAGGCAGAAGGGGAAAGGGTGCCTGAGATGTGTATTCTGCGAGCTCCAATACGGACTGAAAGAGTACAGGGCGAATCCCTGGGTGGAGGAGTGGCGATGGAAAACCAATTGAAGGGGCCCTGCAGTGCCCCTAGATGGAGGGCAGGAGAGGGATAAACAAAGGAGTCCCACATTGCTGGGACCCAGCAGGGCCCAGGTGGTGTAACAGGAGGATGTGGGCTGGAAAAGACAGAGGCTTCACCCAGCTAGCTGCACCTGGCCAGGACTTCATCAGCTCCCTGATGGCAGGGCACAGAAGTCAGTCTCAGAGCCACACCGCCTCTAGTTAATTAAGCAAGGATGTTTACTTGTTGCCATTTTAAAAACTGTGACTTCAGACACTCTTAATCTCTCTTCTCTCCAGGTAGAGTACCTTGGAGGCATAAAGGAAACCAGCCTTCTATACAAGTTGCTCCCTGCTAGGACAGCCAGGGGCTGAGGAAGAGGTGGCCAAGCTGCCTCCCACACAGAGACAGCTCCTGTCTTCAGTGCAACCAACAGGCCTAAGGGTCCTTCAGTGACAGCCTCTGATTTTTTTTTTCTTGTTCATCATGTGGAGGTTGTCTTCTGAGATGCACAAGAATGCATCCACACCTGTTTCTGTTGCATCAATTTCCCAATTACACAGTAGGAGAAACTCCCATATAGCTGGGTGGGAATAATTCACAAGAATATTATAGCCAGATTATAGATTTATACAGGCCTTCATGCAGATCCCAGAAGATGCCAAGGGAAACCCTTGCACAAACAGGTAAAGATGTTCCCAATGGCATTTGTTAGCATCAGGGCCTCCAAAGCCTGTGGCGTTGCATGAGCGGGTCTCACAGACCTGTTGCCAGGGCAACAGCCGCCATATTCCCAGAATCCATTGGGCTCACCTTTACTTTCCGCCACTACGTCAGAATCCCTATATATACACGGTATACATGGGGAACATTCCTCTCTCTCTCTCTCTCTCTCTCTCTCTCTCTCTCTCTCTCTCTCCCTTCCTCCCTCCCTCCCTCCCTCCCTCTTCTCTTTCCGCTACTGCCCCCTCTCTCCCTCTCAATTAAACCTCTTACATGTGGAACTGTTTGGGCCTAGTGTAGTATGTTCTGACACGACTCGCTGTTCTAACACATCAACATTGTTTTGAGTCTTAGAGATTTGGAGAGTGTATGTGTGTGTTATTTGAGGAATGGTAAACTGGATGTTAATTTCATTTTGTTGCTATGGGGAAAGAGTCTATGGACAAAACAAAAGAGGCCAATCTTGGATAAACACCTTCACAAGAAGAAAGATGTATTCAGCTCACGGTGTCAGAGGGCTTGTCTATCATAGCAGAGGGGAAAGCAGGACAGTTCATGTCATAGTGACCAGGAAGAAGAAAAGGGGATAAAGGATGGGTCCAGGGCAAGACCCAGCCTCCAGGAGCATCTCTGGTGGCTTCCTTCCTTCAACTAGCCCTGCTTCCCAGCTCCTTAGCCCTGCCTACCTCCCAGCTCCTTAGCCCTGCCTACCTCCCAGCTCCTTAGCCCTGCCTCCCAGCTCCTTAGCCCTGCCTACCTCCCAGCTCCTTAGCCCTGCCTCCCAGCTCCTTAGCCCTGCCTCCCAGCTCCTTAGCCATGTCTCCCAGCTCCTTTGCACTACCTCTCACTGATGCCAATATATTATGACTCCATCATTCAACCAATTTATCAATCAGACCAGAGTTCTCATCTCCCAAAATCCCATCATCTGGTAAACAAGCCCTAACTCTATGGGCCTGTGGGGGTAATTTCACATTCGTAATATTATCATGCTACAGATGAAGTGAAGAAAGTGGTTTTTGAAAGATGCTGGCTGAAAATGTAAGAAAGGAAACAAGACCCATAGTACACTTTATTAGTCCTATGTTGTAACACGTACCTGAGATAAAATCATTTTAAGAAGAGGAGTGAGCAGGTGAGCATCTGTCATCCCAACCAATCCAGCTGCTGGCTAGTGAGCTCCAGCAATCCTCCTGACGATTGCCTCCCCATAGGCCTGGGCTTACAGGCACATGATGTAACCATGTCCCGCTTCTTACGTGGGTCCTGGGGAATCTGAATTAAGGTCTTCATGTTTGCGCAGCAAACTCTCTTTCCTATAAGACTGAGGCAGTAGAACTGTGAGTTCAAGCTGACCTACAGATCAAGACCCTGTTACACAAATACGTTCCTCCTTCTCTTTTTTCCCCATCCTCTTCATCAGATAGTCTCTAAGCCTATGTGGGATATGAGTTCTGCCTGATGGGGCCACTTAAGAGCCCATGGTGGTGTTTTGTTCTTATCATGCACATTAGGTTACATGTGAAAAGTACCATCAGTTGCAAACAGCCTATAACTAAGGCTCTAACTTGAAGACAGATGACTCAAAACTAGATGAGTGTTATTGTTTTTATATGTGTGTGCATAGTATGCTCCATTGTCCTGAGGCCAGAGGAAGATGTTGACTGTCTTCTCTGTTAGTCTCTACTTTATTCCCTTTGCACAACAGGGTTTCTGACTGAACCCAGTGGTCTTCCTGGCTGTTGCCTCCTCAGAGAACTGGGGTTACAGGTACATGTAGTCATGACGGGCTTCTTACACAAGTCTTGAGGATCTGAACTAAGATCCTTAATTTATGCTTGTGCAGGAAGCTCTCCAGCTTTGAGATTTGAAAATAATAGTAACAAATAGCAAGGTTGGTGTGGGTGAGAGCCAACAGGAAATGTTCCATGGTGGAAACTCTGTCCTGGCCTTTGGGGGTTGGCATGGGAGTGTGGCTGCTGATGCTGGGCGGGACAGACATCGGAGAAAGTGTAGAAAGGGGCCATAGTGCCTGCTGGTCCTGTGATCCAACAAGCTCTACTTCCAGAGCTCAGCAACGAGGTCATATCTACAGCCATTCAGGCCTTCTCTCCTCCCACTGCAGCAATGTGGGACTTGAGAATGGGATGTGGCCACCTTTTACTTCGGCGCCCCTCAATCTCATCAGTCAAAACCACATATGTACAAATTTAATTGGAAGGAGTTAACCAGAAAAACACCATGAAGTTTGTTAAGGAAGTTGGCATCCTGAGTCCTCATCCCTTCATCTCACCCGACTTAGGCCGTCTCACCCTACTTAGCGTCGGCCACTTGGGGCTGTGTATTCTTTGTGTATTTACTGCGATATTTCTATTTCATGGGGTAGAATTGTTACTTAATTTTTTATTACATATTTCAAGCAACTGCATTTATTTTCTCCTTGTTTTAACCCACCACCCAGACAGAAACAGCTTAGGACAGGAAGGACGTATTTTGCCCTGTGGTTTCAAGGGACATCAATCTATAGTGGCGAGGAAAGTATGCCATGGGAGGCTGCGGCAGCTTGGGCTGGAAGCCCTGTGTAGTTTGGCCTATTAGGTCAAAGAGAGCTCCAGATGGGACAGAGGTGGCAGTTAACCTTCAAGGCCTGCCACGGTGACTCAGTTCTGTTAGCTAGGTCATGGGTCACAGTGGTTTCACAGACTCCCCCCAAAGAACCACCTAGAATAGCTAGGGAGCCTAGTGCTCTAACCTAGCTTTTGAGGGACATTTTAGATTGACATCATATCACGTACTATCCATGGGTTTTACGGATGAAGGGCCCAGAATTTCCTTTTTACTTCTTTCCTTGACAGGGAGCTTCCCCTCTCCACCCTCTTCCTAGTGCAGTCTGCATTGTATTTTGCTTTGTTCAATATTTAGAGTATGCTCTCTTATTTCCCCAGGACTCAGAGGAACAGCCAGGAGCCACACACGGTCTCTTATACACTTGAAATATGACGACGGTGCCTAGAAAACCACTTCTTACTGTTGTTTAATTTTAACGCTTTTACAACTAAATTGAACTTGACAGCTTTTTAAAGAATGTTTGGAATACCTTTGTTATGTAAATCACCTCCACTTGTGAATTTAATGAAAGTTCTGTACAGCTGAAATCAAGTGTTTCTGAGAAATCTGGGTGGGCAAATTGAGATGGCTTGTAAATGCATATGTACCCTGAAGCTCAAGTATTTCATTTGGAAAAAGAGTATGACATATCTCACAAATAACTTTTATACTAATATTGGGTTGAAATAATATTTTGGGTAATGGTGAATTGAACCTGGTATGCTATAAAATGAATCTGAGCTCAGTTCTTAAGATGACAAACCATGGAAAGCCGCACCTGGTGCGCATGTTGTTTGTGCAGGACAGGACCGGACTGACTTGTGCTTGTTTTGTTTGGCTTTCTGGTTGCTACGCATTTATCAACCGTTGATTTCATGCCAGTGTTCTGGATCTCCTCTTGAGGTGGCATTCTCTGTCCTCTAGCCAGGAGGAGCTCTCCTCTGGCCTGGCAGCTGTCATGCTGAGGTCCCTCATTGCTGACATCTTGGAAATCTTTTTATTGCTCTACTGTGCTAAAGCCTTTTTCCTGGCTCCGACTCTCTTCTTTCTTGTTGAACCCCTTTGTTTAATGAAGCATTCTCTCCAGCAGTGACCTGAAAAAAAAGTTCGTGGGAGGCTAATTTTTTTTTTTTTTTTTTTTTTTTTTTTTTTTTTTTTTTTTTTTTTTTTT
>NW_022196896.1:27718186-27720871 GCF_008632895.1 Mastomys coucha | reverse complement strand
CCTCATGTGTCTGAGAGTTCTGCACACGCCCTGATACAGCAGTTTGAGTAGGTGAGCCCAGTATGGAAACAATTATTCAGAAATTGGAAGCCACCACGCCATTGTCTTACAGCTCCTTTGTGCCACTGAGAAATCCTGTCACTTGACTTGCGTCCTTTGGATGTGAACTTTCTCCAGCAACCGTCCTTTCTTGTTCCTCTGGTAGCCGTTTCCTTTTTCTCAGCGCTGCAGGGACTTTCATGATGGTGGGACTTGCTGTGGGTCATGACTTCCAATTCTGGGAAATGCTCCTGACCTACTTGATCCGTGATTGCTTCTCCTTCATATTTTTTTTCTTCATCTTTTCTCTTGGGAAATCTTTAGCGTTTGGATGAAATAGATAGTTATTGGTCTGCCCTGGTCCTCCAGCCATCTCTTCTTTTTGATTTCCCACCTACGTCTTTTGCTTTCTTCTTTAAAGCATCCCCCAAACGTTTCTCCTAATTCTTCTGCTCGGTTTGTATCACTACACTTTTAATGCCCTGAAAGTCTTGTTTATCAGCTACTTTTTTTCTTTTTGACTGCCTCCTGCTCTTGTCCTATGGTTATTGTGTTATCTCTATCTTGTCTTCAAAAATAATAGTTATCGTTTGAATACTTTTTCTCTGTCATGGCTCCCCCTGTGTTTTGGTTTCTTACCTTCTTTAGAAGTGTAGCAATCCTTGGTGGCTTGGGCGGTTAGCTGCCAAGGGTGGGGTCAGGGTTCCTGGCAGGGTTGCTTAGGGGAATTCCCCAGGACAGCTGCTTGCTTTAGGTGTATCCTCCAGAGCTGGTCAGATTTTCCAATAGAGACTCTGCCAGTCTCCTGCCTTGGGGTGGTAGCATCCAGGATGCCAGCATTCCGGGAGCTGAATTAGTGAAGAGAGCTTGGAATTTCAACACTCAGCATTCACTGCCACCGCTTCTTTGAAGCACTCCAGACGGCTGTGGATTACCCCCGCCAGATAATTATTTCTGCAACTACAGATTGCCCCACAACTCTGAAGCCTGGGAAAAAGTTTCATTTGCTTATGACTTTCAAAATTGGGCTGTTGATGAACTTGGCTGAATGGTGTGCCTGATCACATGGTTGCTGGTGCCGCAGGGACATAAAGCCTACTCTGTCCCACTCCCACCCATGGCTGGCATGCCTTGGCTTCTCTGTCTTTCTGTTTCTTTCTCTCTCTGTCTCTGTCTGTCTCTCTCCATGCTTACTCCTGAGAAACCCTTCATCTGGCCTGGGTTTTTCGAAGCCTGGGGATCTCAATGTAGTCACATGCTGCCACCCTGTCAGCTCCCCATGGGCATAAAGTAGAAGCTGCCAGCTGAAGACTGAGCCCATAGAAAACACAGTATCACACAGAACCCAACATACTTGTCAGAGAAGTCACAGTCCCTCTCTTTCCTCAATTCCTCAGACTTGAGGATGTGAAAAAATGGACCCTTGTTCCCAATGAAAGGAGAGTCACTTGCCAATGATCATGTGGCTGTAGGGATCATCTCAGCAGAGTTCAATCTACCTTACTGTCCAGGTACAAAGTACCTTTGTATTAAATTGTGTGTGTGTGTGTGTGTGTGTGTGTGTGTACATGACTTGATACTTGGATAGAAGAAGAGGATGTCTTGCAAGAAGGAATAGGTTCTTTCTTTGCACATGACTGAGTTTCTTTTCGGTTGCTATGAGGAGACACCATGACCACGGCAACTCTTGTAAAGGAAAGCATTTACTTATGCTGGCTTACAGATCAGAGGTTCAGTCCATTAGCATCATGGCAGGAAGCATGGCAGCATGCAGGCAGACATGGTGCTGGAGAGGAGCTGAGAGTTCTAGATCTGGATCTGAAGGCAGAAGGAAGAGAAAGACACTGGCCATGGCTTGAGCATCTAAAACCTCCAATCCCATCCTCCAGTGACACACTTCCTTCAACAAGGCTATACCTCCCAATAGTGCCACTTCTTATGGGACTAAGGGGGCCATTTTCATTCAAACTACTACACATCATGTGGGTCCCAGTGATCCAACTCTAGTCATCAGGCATGGTAACAAACACTTACTTACTGAGCCATCTTTCTGGCTTGATTCATTTTTTTTTCTTTTTTAGGAAACACGAATTTCATTTGGTAGGAGTGCTTATTGTTTCTTCTTTATGTTGAAAATCCAAAAGAATATCTGTATTGTACCAGCTCATTGCCCATGCATGTAACACCATCACTCGGGAAGCTAAGGCAGGAGAGATATCTATCTCTATCTCTATCTCTATCTCTATCTCTATCTCTATCTCTATCTCTATCTCTATCTCTATCTCTATCTCTATCTCTATCTCTATCTCTGTATCTATACGCACAGGGGTTCCCGTTGCTAGTCTATCTGAATTGTTCTCCCCTTTATTCACTAAGTCAGCATTTCTCACTGAGCCTAAAGCTAACTTGCTGATTGATTGACAGCTTGCTTCAGGGATCTATTCTGTCTCTGTCTTCTGAGCCCCAGGTTTAGAGGCTGGCTGCTTTGTCATCCCAGTTTATTAGGTGTTGGGGAGCCTTCCACTTTACTCACTGAGCTATCTCCTCAACCACTAAGTCCAGGGATTTTATACTATCCTGGGTAACAATGGGCGATCCAGTATCTAAGCACACACACACACACACACACACACACACACACACACA
>NW_022196896.1:27702215-27718176 GCF_008632895.1 Mastomys coucha | reverse complement strand
CATCTCACACACACACACACACACACACACACACACACACACACACCATATACCACACTATACCACACATATGTCTTCAATGTGTATTTTCTTCTTTTCTGTATTAAATCTTCTAATATACCACTCACCCCTCAGTTTGTGCTCTCTTTTCTTTTGGAAAGAGATCCGAATTTATTTACTTGGAAGTAGAGGGTCTCATCAGTGATTGTCTTAGCTTCTGTTCTTCATTTGCCAAAGGGAAAATTCTACACTTTTATTAATTTGGCAGTTTTATTTTCCTCACTTGGGGGTCTATTTATCTAGGAGACAGACAGATTTGTGGTCAGCTGTCCCATAGTCCTATTCTCTTCCAGCTCGAGTTTGAGAACATCTTATCTTTCCGATGGGTTTTCCTAACATCTCTTATGTGGTTTTATTTATGTTGTATGTACAGATTTTATCTTCTATTGATGTAACCATTATGTGCCTTCCATTCGGCTTTTGGGAAGTGGAGAATAGTTAAAAACACTCAAATCATCAGCTTTCATTTTCATTGGTTATTTTGTACTTGGTTTAGGTTACCAGGCTTTCTAAGAAAGGCTTCAAGAGTGTGATTATGCCAGAGTGGGCAGTTTCACTCCAATGGCTACGAGAAGGGCAAAGGTCCAAACCAGGACCTGAGAAGTGTTGGTGAAAAAATGCCCGAGACCAGGCTGTACCCAAGAAGCTATGATCTGATGGCCTGTGATAGTGCCCGGTCAGCTTTCACACAAGCTCTCTAGGTGGTTTGGTTCTTAGTGTGGATCTTGGAGTAGTGGAGCACATCTTGTGCCTGTGGATGCTTTTGGATTGGGAAAAGAAAAGGAAAGGAAAGAAAATAGTAGGAGTAAAAAGGATAACTTTAGAAGGGAGGGCAAATGCAGAGGACATTTCAGGAAGAGAACTCAGTGTCTTGAGTGGCACCGACTCTCCATTCTTTGCAAGGTTCAGCCCCCCAGTTTACCATTATGTGTTAGCCGTCATCTAGATGGACTAGTTATTTTCACTGTTGCTGTGACAACATACCTGACAGCCACAGTATAAAAAGGGAAGGGTTTCTTTTGACCCATCACAGGCAGGAAAAGATGTGAGCAGCAGCAGTGTGATGGGCTGGTAGCATCGCATCTGCAGACAGGAGGCAGAGGACATCGGTGCTTGATTCAGTCTTTATCTCTTCTGAGAGTCCAGCCCATGATGAAGTGCTGCTCACATTTATGTTGGGTCTTTCTTCTTCAGTTAAGCCTCTTTGGAAACACCTTCATGGAGATATCCAGAGGTATTCTCTTAAGTGATTCTAAATCCAGTCAAGTTGACAACAAATACTAAGTATCATGAGTTTACTCTTTCTCAGTTTGATACCCAAGGACATCACCTTAAGTTGTGACATTGGCTGACCATGGTGGCATATTTTTAATCCCAACATCCTGGAGGCAAAACAGGCAGACCTCTGGGAGTTTGAGGCCAGCCTTGTCTACATAGGAAGTTCCAGGCTAGCCAAGGCTATATAGTAAGATCCTGCCTCAATATAAAAACAAAAATAAAGTATAATATTCCATGTCTGTCCTTCTGAGCTCATGTTCATTCATAATGCAAAATACTTTCAGTCCAGTTTCAAAAGTCTTCATAGTTTTAAGGCTTATGCTATTTACAAAGTCTAAAAATCTTCTGAGATTCGAGGCATTTTCCTAGTTGTGAATTCATATAAAATAAGTAAGTTACATACTTCCAGTATACAATGACAGGTAATAAACCTTCCACTACAAAAAGCAGGAATTGGGGCACAGCAAGAAAAGACTGGGCCAAAAATAAGACCTAAACCCAGGAGGGCAAACCACAAGTCCCACAACTTCATCTCAAGCATCTGGGTTTCTTGGTGATGTCATCTGGGTAGCCCCATGTCTTTTCTGCTTCCTGCATCACATATTACCTCTTTCTGGGGCTTACTTCACTCTGTTCCCATGACTTTCCTCAGCAGACAGCTGCTGGAAAAGTTTTGACATATCCAGTATCCCGTGTCCATAGTAACGTAGGCTTCATCTTCCTAGCTTCATGTAGTGGCTTTTCAGAGCCTTCTTGCAGAGAGTCCAGAGCTGCCTCACATCGTATCAGCCCTATTACCTTGGTATTAATGTAGAAGAAACTCAAAATAATAAAATTGATATTATAAAAGATTTACTAATAGATTCTCTTATGAGATAGTAAGTCATGTAAGCAGAATTTAGTTAAAGGAGCTCTATCCCCCAAATACCTCGAATAGAAGTAATGTGCTAACTAGGGCTGTTAGAGACAAGGGGAATTTAGGATGTTAGGATGCAAATTTTTGTTCACAAGTATTGACCAACCCTTAGGCTCCATACCCCTGAAAGAACTTGACTCTAACGGGCAGCTCGAGGGGATGGCACTGGCTCATAACCACCATTAGGTTTTGGTGTCCCATTAAGGCCCATGTGCTGGTCAGAAAATACATAATTTTGCCAAGTCGGCGAGATGTCTCTGGGTAAGAACTATTCAAAAAATAACACTGATATACTTATAATAATTCTAGCAGTGTCTTTGCTTTATAAATCTCTTATCTGTTCAAGCAGCCAGGCTTGCGGTCTCCTGTTTCTGTTTAAATTGTTCAAAGTGTGACCTGGGGTTGCAACTGAAAGAGATTGAAGAATAACAGTGGTGGTAGATTGTATAAGCCGAAAGTGTATATACTTTGGTAAAATCTTCTGTTGAAGGCTGGCTCTTCCCTGATCATTAGCCCCAGCTGGAAAAGCACTGTTAAAGAGATTTCCCTTAGTTCATCTTTAAGTGTATGGGATGACTCCTTACTGGAAGGTATATATTATTTCTAATGCAGTACAAGGCTTATAAACCCATAACTTATGATTACAAAACCAGCACCATGGGAACAATATTCCAACTTCTTCAGCTATCGTCTGGGGTGTTGTATGGCATCTTTCTATCATAGTGTGGTTGGCCTGTGCATTTTGGTGGCTGACTTTGGGAAACACTTCTTTTTCTAGGTAGTTGTTTTAGGACAGGATCTCCCAAAGCACAGGCTGGTCTTGCCATCACTGCATCACAAGAGCTCCTGATCCTGAGGTTGGAGATTGCAAGACAGCATAGTCATGTCCAGGTGGGGCAGGCTTTTTGTTTTTGTTTTTTCATTTTAAGCAGGAATTTATTGAGCAAAGCAAAGTAAAGTAGGAATTCCAGAGAGAGACTGGAATGGGTTGTTCTGAGTGTCCTGGAGGCGCAGTAGTATCCTTGAAGTTGTTGATAAGTGAGCTTCAGGGGTAAATTAATTTGCATTTTTATAAGCTAGAACCTTTGACAGGTAGGGTCTTGCCCTCAAAGCACCTTTCTTTTGTCCCAGTGCAAACCAAGATTTTCTCTTAATTAGGTCTCTGCTAATCTCTTTAACAGTGTATATATGCTTGTCAGCAGCTTGAAACTCAGGCACATCCCCCTCTCTTGCTAATTGCACTTTCCCTATCTTTCTGCATTTAACTTTTTGTCAGCCTCAGTAAAGAGTGGGCCATAATCATGTCTTAGTCTATCACTTTAAAGTCCATTCTCACCCCAGTTCTCAGGATATGGATAGCTGAGGCCAGGTTCTCTGCTAGAATGCCATGTGAATGGCCTCTGGTCCAGGTCCCAAAGCAAGCATCCTTATTCAACTCTGAAAGCCCATGAGCTCAGATTTACGGTCTGGATTTCTGTAGGCATTCCAGGCTTTTGAAGTCCAGCCAGAATGACCCATTGACCTCTGCTTACAGCAAGGCCCTCAGTGGCTCACAACTTCAAATGCTTCCAAAAAACGTTTCAGAAGGCCCAAGAACCACACGGTCAGCTTTCTCACAACCACCCCACTCCTCAGGATGAAGTTTCTTAGTTTTTTCATTGCTGTGACCAAATACTTGACAAAAGGCAACTGAAAGGGGGCTTATGTTGGTTCACAGTTCAAAGGAATGTGATCTATCACAGCAAACATGGCTGCTGGTGGGGCAGTTTGGTCCATGGAACTGACCAGGGAGCAGAGGAAGGAGAAAGTCACTGCTCAGCTGGTTTTCTCCTCTTTGCTTTTTATTAGTCCAGGATCCCAGCCCAGGGAATTCAAGCCCAGTTTTCCCTTTTCATTTATGTCTCTGGTACAACCATCAAACTTGTACCTGTAAGTGTGTCTTCTAGGTGATTCCAAATCCAGGCAAGCTGACAATCAGCATTAGCCAGCACACATGCCCATCCTTCCGAAGATCACTTCCAATAGAAACTGAAGATCGATAGACAGGTGGAATAAATCCTGATGTTTCATTTTCTAAATAAAGTTAGGTAGCTAGGTAGGAAGTGTTGTCATTAGAGGGCATAGAAGAAGACCATTAGGACTCTCTTGAGGCCCATTATGGGAATACTGGTCCATACTGGTCAAAGCAATGGGATTTACCTTTGGTCCTGGGTGGAGACATGGCATTAAAATTTTCATTCCATTTTATTTTATATATATGGGTGTTTTGTTTGTACGTATGTGGAACTGGGATGCATGATGTGGAACTCACAAAGAAAGAGTAAAAAGTTTTTTAAAAAAATCAGTCTCTTTAAAACAGTATCTTTTAAAATCCAAAGACTCTTAAAACTCGAGTTTCTCAACTGTGGGTTCCTGTAAAGTCAAAGATACAGTAAATGCTTTTTTACTTCAAGAGGGAAGAACCAGGGTACAGTCACAATCTGAACACAGCAAATGCAAACTCCAACAGTGTAAATAACTCAGTGTCCAGTGTCTGGGACTCACTCATGACCTTCTGGGCTCCTCTGAGGAGCTTGGGCGATTTCTCTGACTCCGTCTTCTGCAGCACACGGGACTTGTCTTCTAGCCCCCAGCTGGCTACACTCTGCTGTTCTTGGTGCTCATCTCATGGTACTGGAATCTTAAAAAATCTTAGAGTCCCTTGCTACAACTGGGCTGCACTTTTACAAATAGCCTCTGCTGAGCTGTCTTTGGGGACTCTAGTACTGCCACACAGTTCCAAGCCTTAACTGCTATCCTTGGCCCATTCATACCTTCAAAACCAGTATCACATGGTTGACATTTACATCACCAAGTTTGGCTGCCAGCACAAGGTACATACCGCCTTGGCCATCTCTGGAGCACATCTTCTGTGTGCTGACCCTGAGGTGCAGTTCCCAGAAGATTTTAACTCAATGATGCCTGAAGGCTTATATTTTTCAAAACCTATTTTAATAAGGGTTCTTAAATGCTTCAACCTCCCTTCTAGCTCACCTACCAATATAGGGGAGAAAGATGGTTAATAGGACAAGGAAGGTGTGGACTTATTTAGAAGTAGCTCTTTGGGGGTGATTACAATCTTCATTGCCAGGACAGTCAGGTCCAAAACATCAGACATGAATAAGTAGTCTCAGTCCAATCTGCAAACACCAAACACGAATCAGTATCAGCTACTCGATATAGAAAAAACAGCATTGCAAAGTGATCCAATGCAAGAGTGTTCTCTCATACTCTTTCGGGTTATATTTATAGTCTTTCTAAATATCACACACCCTCTCAAACATCCACTCCAGCATCATGTGCCCTTTCATAAGATAGCTTCCAGAAAACAGCATGTGCCTGTTCTCAGCAAAACATCCTCTTATAAGACATCCTCCAGAAAACAAATCACAACACAACTAAATCTGCAAAGAAACTAGAAATTTCTACTTTAGATGCCTGTCTCTTCTTAATCCTAGATGATTCTTCATTCCCAAGATATCAGCATCCACTGTTGCAACAAAGCAATGGTTTTACTTTAATGGTTCTGGTCTCTTGTTAATCACTGCTGACACTTCAGCTCCAGCTGACCAGATACCAAAGATTCTCTACACAAAAGGCACTATAGAGTCTTTCCTTCCCTCTGAAACTTCACAAGCCAGGTCTTTATCATCTGTATTGCTTTCAACATTGTTGCTTGGAAGCAAAAGCCTACAGAACAGCTCACTGTGTTCACAACACTCAATGTCCTTTCTAGCTCAAAGTTCCAAAATTCTTCTACAATCCTCCCAAAACAACATGGTTGGGTCTGTCACTGCAATACTCCACTAGCCTGCTACCACCTTCTTTCTCTCTTAGTCACTGTTACATTTCTTTGAAGAGACACCATGACCAAAGCAACTTATATAAAAGAAAGCATTTAGTTTGAGGTTTTCTTGCAGTTTTGGAGGCTTAATCCTTTGTCATCATGGTGGAGAGCATGGTGACACACAAGCAAACATGGTACTGGAGAAATAGCTGAGAGTTCTACATCCTTATGCACAGACAGAAGGAAAAGAGAGAACTCGATCTAGTATTGGGTTTTGAAACCTCCAAGCCATCCCCAGTGACACACTTCCTCTAACAAGGCCACACCTACTCCAATAGGTCACACCACCTAATCCTTCTGATTCTTCCAAAATAGTGCTTTTCCTAAGGACTAAGCCTTTAAATGTACAAGCCTTTGGGGGCCATTCTTTATTTTTTTCTCCCGAGACAGGGTTTTACTGTATAGCCTGGCTGTCCTGGATTCACTCTGTAGACCAGGCTAGCTTCAAACTCAGAAATACACCTGCCTATGCCTCCCAAGTGCTGGGATTAAAGGCATGCACCACCACTGCCTTTAATGGTTATGGGGTCATTCTTATTCAAACCACCAATCCCAATAACCAACTTTGTTAAAGTCCTCATGTCTAGCCAGAGTCAAAAGAAGTGTCCCTCAAAGATACCTTTTACCTTTTCTATGAGATATTTTCTTAAGTTAATTCCATAAACAACATCCATCGGTGTATTTTACTGTGTGCTTAATACTATTAGATTGTGTAGGAAAGCAAAGGTTTCATCTTTTCTTCCCTTTCCCTTGTGTGGACTGAAAAGACATTCTAACCTTTGTGTAGTGTTTGCTATGACACAAAACAGTTCTCTAATCCTCCAATACCAGCTTTTGGATAGCCAAAGATTAAGTTCTAAAATTGTCTGGAGTTAGTGTAGACTCCCACATGTTGAAGGCTCATGTCACAGCAATGCCCCCCAATTCCAGGTGCTAGTTATACATCTCAACTTATCAGTTTTCTTGCTACCCAGCTATGTCAAAGGGTCTCACACCCTGTCCCCTAAGCCACACTTAATAATTTGATAGAGAAGCTCAGAGAACTCAGGAAACAGTTTAATTAAATTTATTGGTAAATCATAAAGGATATACACTTGGAAGAGTCAGGTGAATAAGGTATACAGTGTTTTCCTCTTTTATTCTATGTTTACCTACAAGTGTTCACCACTTGGAAGCTTTGGAACATCAAGGTTGAAAAGAGTTTATAGTGCTTACACTTTAGTCTCCATTCCCTCCGGGGGAGTACCTAGAGCTCAAGTCTCAGTTCTGTTCATCTGGTCTTTCTGACGAGCTTGAGGCTATAAAGGGCACCCATTTAATGTCACCAAGAGCAAATCCAGATGTGACTGGAAGGGGTTCATTATGAATAGCTGAAGGTTGTGCCACACCTTGATAGCTATGTATCTGTCTCTTTTTTGTGCCAGTATAATAATATATATTGAAAAGGAGAATATATTAACATAGTTTATATAAATATTCCTTCTTCTTTCTTTCTTTCTTTCTTTCTTTCTTCTTCTTCTTCTTCTTCTTCTTCTTCTTCTTCTTCTTCTTCTTCTTCTTCTTCTTCTTCTTCTTCTTCTTCTTCTTCTTTCGCCTCCTCCTCCTCCTCTTCTTGTTCTTGTTCTTCTTCTCCTTCTCCTCCTCCTCCTCTTCTTCCTCCTCCTCCTCTTCCTCCTCCTCCTCTTCCTCCTCCTCCTCCTCCTCTTCCTCCTTCTCCTCCCCCTTCTCCTTCTTCTGAATCTGAATCTCTTACTATGTATAAAATAAAATTTAATTTTATCCTAATATGTATGTGCAGACAAAAGCATGGTTGACATTGGGATTGGTGCATCTGCAGTTGTAGGCATGGCTAGGGGATCTGGGTCACCATGATTGTCATTTTGGTTGTCTGTAATCAACTAAGAGATAAGTCCCTGGGTGGTTCTGTTAAGGATATTTCTTTAATCTTCCTTGGAAGACTAATTGAGTAAAGACCCTCCCTCAGATTAGGTGGCCCCTTTCAGCAATGGCGGAGATATAAGGTCCAAGGGAAAAGCTAGGTGCTTTCTGCCTATCCACTTTTAGCCCTTTGGTGAGGAGATCGAATTTTGCATCTTTTGCCACTCCTGTCCCTTCTTCAGTTGTCCAATGTGGGCCGAAGACCAATGTGTTACAGTAACTCTTACTTGTGAGAGGTAATTTTCATCTTGGAGCCTGTAGGGTGTAGGCCAATTTGATAACTCCCTTTTGTAATAGGTAGTCATTCTACTGGTTCTGTTCTCTTAGAGAATCTTGATTAACACAGTATCCCCTGTGGATTGTTTATTCTATGACAGTTTCATATATGTATATAATGAATCTTAGTTATTTTCATCTCTGTTACCATTTCTCATTTTCTTCCTTCTCCCATTGAAACTCCTTTTCTTTTCAACAAGCTCCTCCCAATAGTTTCATGTCTTCTTTTTGTGGGTGACCCACTGAATTTAATTAGAGTTGCTTGTACAATCATTGGGAAAGATTACTTATTGGAGCATGGCAACTTATCAGCAGATACACTTCTGGAGAAAATGAAACCCTTTCCACCACCAATCATTACCTTCCCAGTGAACAGTGATCATCTCATGGCTCCCTTTCCCATTTGAGATATTAGCAGACTCAGTCTAGCGCGGGTCTTATGCAAATAAGCACAGCTTCAGTGAGTTCATAAGCACAGTGACTGTGTCATGTCCAGAAGACGTCTCTTTAACTGCCTGGCCGCCCATCCTCTGGCTCTTAACATACGTGTGCCTCCTTCTTTACTAGTGGTCCCTGAACCTTGAAAGTGGTGAGTGTTTGGCTAGTTACAGGTATCTTCATTAACTGCTGCCCATATAAGATGCTACTCTGATAAAGGCCGGACAGTGCTAATATCTGAAGGCAACTGTGGCTCGTGTAGTGTTTTTAAAGTAAGAATAAGAATCTTGAGGCCAGAGCATCATGGTGTTTGGGTTTGCCCTAAACTCAGTGACGTGGATCCTTGTAAGGGCCTTGAATGGAGCATCAAACATACAGGGAAGAAGGCCATGCAGAAGCAGAAGCACAGAGACCTCATCCTCGGGCGAGGTATGCTGGAAATGACCAGAAGCTAGAGGACGGGCAGAAGGCTTGCTACCTTTAGAGGGAGTGTGGCTCTACCAACAGCATGCTTTTGAACTTTTGGCTTCAGACCTATGAGAGAACAAATTTTATTGTTTTCATTCATGAAGTTTGTAATAACTCATTATGGCAGCCCTGTGAGGAAGTACTCCAACCAAGGGAACTTAGAAAAGGAAGAGTTCTTTGCTACTACTTACAGTTCCAGAGAGATATAAATCTATTTTTGTTAAAGATTTATTTATTTATTTATTTATTTATTTATTTTATGTATATGAGTACATTGAAGCTGTATAGATGGTTGTGAGCCACCATGTGGCCACTAGGAATTTGAACTTAGGACCTTCAGAAGAGCAGTCAATGCTCTTACCTGCTGAGCCATCTCACTGTCTCCCCTCCCCCGCCCCCATAAATCTATTACCATCATGGTGAGGAGTATGGAAGCTCGCAGGCAGGTATGACACTGCAGTAGTGGATGGGTGCTCACATCCTGGTCTACAAACAGGAAGCAGAGAGTACATTGAGCATGAGTCTTTCAAAGCCTTAAGTCTGCCCCCAGTGACACATTTCTTCTAGTAAGCCCACACCTCCTAATCCTTTCTAAATCTTAGTTCCACCAACTGGGGACTGAAGCAATCAAATAGTAGCCAGTGGGAGCCATTCTTATTCAAATCGTCACATTGCATTCTCTGTTCCCCATAGGTTCAAGGTCATATCACAGTGCAAAATTCACTTAGTCCAAATTCAAATGTCTCATGTCTTTTATAGCTTTAATTCTGTTTAAAAGTACAAAGTCTTTTCTGAGACTCAAAAAGACTCTCTTAATTATAACTTAATTGTGAAAAAAACAAATTATATACTTCTAACATGAAATGGTATATCATATTCCCAAAATGAAGAAATATGAGCATAATGATGAAATTCTGACCCAAAGTAAGACCAAAACCGTGCACCACAAACTTCAGATCTTATAGCTCTATGTCCAGTGAGACAGGCTTAGATGGCTCTGCCTTTCCAGCTTTGCTACCTGCAAGACAGATCTCTCTTGGACTGGCCCCATTCCCTGTCTGGGTCCGTGTTGCTGGATATCACATGGTCCTGACACTTGTAACATTGTTGTGTCTCTAACACAATCCAAACGTCACTATGACAGCTCCTTAGAATGGCATTTCAGGGACTTCACACAGGAATTGCCTTGCCCTACATTGCCTGGCCTCAGTGACTCTCCTGTATCACAGAAACCTTTTTCCTCATGTATACTTCGCGACTGCCCGAATCCCATGGACAACTTTACCAAAGTCATCTATTTGCTTGGGTGGGAGCCCGGCTCCCTTGAATCACTTTTGCAGCAGCTTCCATTTGTTGCATATCTGTCTTTCTTTGGTTGCTTGGTTTGGTTTTCTATGGGGGTGGGGCAGGTTTTTTTCTGTGACCCTGGCCATCCTGCAACTCATTTTGTAGACTAGATCTTGAACGCAGAGATCCTCATGCCTCTGCCACCTGAGTGCTGCCTCGTTCCACTTGCTGGGTTTTCTATTTGTTTGTTTGTTTTTGTTTTGTTTTGTTTATGTTTTTGTTTTTCTCTTGCTGTGTTTTTAAGAGCAGGGAATGCCAGAGGTTTCTCCTTTTAGAAGTTGGAAGTTTAGCTGAGCGGGATCATGTCCTTGCTTTAGTGCATTTTTGATCACTCTTCTCCTTAATCTTTTTATGTCTTTTGGCATATGTCTTGGATCCAACATCAACTTTCCCAGTGCTCTTTTTCTCTCCAGACTATACATTTTGTCCTTTTATTTGTTTTTTGTTTGTTTGTTTGTTTGTTTTTCCAGACAAAGTCTCCTACATAGCCTTAGCTATCCTAGAACTGAGTATATAGATCAGGCTGGCCTTGAACTCACAGAGATCTCTAGTGCAAAGATTAATGGTATGCATTACCATTCCTGGTTCTAACTCTAATTTGCCTTCTTTCCCCCCAATTTAGTCTCAGGCAGATGCTTAGGATGTGGACAGAAGGTATCTGCATTCTTTGTCGAATCACAAGAATGGTCTCTAACTCAGTTGCTAATATTGTTTTTCTCTGAAAGCTCTCGAGCTGGGCCTCCAGTCCACATAGCTATTAGCCCCACTGCCTTTCAAGCTCGACTAGAACAATCCTATTAAACTCTGCTTAGAACATTCAACTGCTTTCGTACTCCCAAGCCCTAAGATCTACAATCCTCCAAACCCCAGCATGGACAGGCTCTACAGAGCATTATCCCCTTTCCTGGTACCAAGTTCTGTTTTAGTTACTTTTTTATTGCTGTGATAAAGCGCCATGACCAAGGCAACTTAAAGAAGGAATGGTAAATTTGACACTTACCCTTCCAAAGCACTAGAAGCCCCTCACAATCATTGTGAGGAACAGGAGAGCAGGCAGAGAGCACTGGAGCAGCAGCTGGGAGCTCACATTCTAATCTGGAAACAGGAGCAAGAGAGCACACTGGGAATGTTATAAGTCCTTTGAAGCCCATAGCTCACCCCCAGTGACACACATTCTCCAACAAGGCAGACAGTTCCACCAATGGGGGCAAATATTCAAAGATATGAGCCTATAAGGGTCATTATTCACACGGCCACAAGCCCTGTGGCATGAACACACATATATCCTTCACCTCCCTTCTCCTTTTCCTCCTTCTTCCTCAAAATAATGATATCTAAGAAAATATCTAATTATGATAGAGCAAAGAGCATAAGGCCTCACAAAGTTAAATACTATACAAGTTAAATGGTCAAATAGGACCACAAGATGGGGACCCACAAGCCACCAGGCAGCTGAGAGCTGAGATCAATAAGTATAAAAAGGTTGTACTAGGAGGACCTCCTTTGTCCTAGATTTCAATGTTTCTCTTGATCAAATATGCCCTGATTCTGAGAACTAGATTTCTCTTGATGCTTTAAAATATGTGTTTCTAGATGATAGAGAGATGATTCAGTGAGCCAAGTGGTGGACACACAGGATGAGGACCAGAGCTTGGATTCTCAGCCTCAGGTAAATACTCAGAGGTCATGGTGGTCCACCTGGAACTCTAGCCCTGGGAAGAAGAGGCAGAGGCTCTCTGGAACAAGCTGGCCAAGAGACTAGCCAAACTGCCAAGCTGTAGGTTCAAGTGAGGGGCTCTGCCTTACAAAAGAGAGTGATTGAGGAAGACACATGACATCAACCTCCGGTCTCTCCAGGCATGCATACATGTGTTATATGTGTACTCCACACATAAGAACCTGCACACACACACACACACCACACACATACAAATGCTAACATAAAAGGCACTCCTCATTCAGTGACATAATTTTTGTTATTCACTGATTTCACCATAGTTATTCAGCCTAGATTCTTCCTTTTTTTTTTTTTCTTTTTCAGATCACATTTATAGAATTTTTGGCCTAATCTTGCCTTCTAAAGATATTTTAAAGACGATACGCAGTTGAAAGATGGTTAATAGGGGCTGCTGGTGAGATGGCTCAGCAGGTAAGAGCATCGACTGCTCTTCCAAAGGTCCTGAGTTCAAATTCCAGTAATCACATGGTGGCTCACAAGCACCTGTAATGAGATGTGACTCCCTCTTCTGGTGTGTTTGAAGACAGCTACAGTGTACTTATTTATAGCGAGGTCTACCAGAGCAAGCAGGCCGACCAGAGTGAAAGAGGTTGACTGGACCAAGCAGAGGTCCTAAAAGTCAATTCCCAACAACCACATGTACTATCTGTACAGCTACAGTGTGTACTCATATACATAAAAAAAATAAATAAAATACATAAAATACATAAAATAAATAAATCTTTTAAAAAAAGAAAGATGGTTGATAAAACAAAACAACAAAAACCATCATAGTTGCCTATGAAGTACCATGAGAAAAGTGAAGGTCCTTTTCAAAGAAATGTTGAGAAAACCATGTGCTTGAAAAAAAAAAAAAAACCCAACCAACCACCACCACCACCAACAACCATACAAAACCAAAACAATGACAACAAACCATAGCCAGGCAGAGGCTGGCTCAGGGATTAAGAATGCACTGCTATTCCAGAGGACCTGAGTTTGGTTCCCAGTACCCAAGTTAGGTAACTCACAACTGCATATAACTTTAGCTTCAGAAGATCTAATGCCCTCCTCCGACTTCCACAGACAGACAAACAGACACACACACACACACACACACACACACACACACACACACACAAATCTCAAAACAAAACACATTTTAAAGAAATCACAGCACCCTTTACCCCTCACTCAGTAACTTTGGAAGGGCCATATTTGTGGAAACCTTTTTCAACCTTTACAACTGCTAAGACAGTAGATCAGAAACCACAGTGATTATACAAAATGAACAGAGACATTTCAAAAATAGTTTTTTAAAAAATGGATGGCTCCAGCCTTCAACAAACAAACAAACAAGACCCAGCCATTTAGAACCATGCCACTGCTCTTAAAGTAGCCATCTCTCAACAACAACAGAAATACAAAATGAGCACACAGACAAGAGAATACTCTTACTTATGGGTCAGAATAATTGGTAGAAGCCGTCCTTGAGAGATCCCAGACAGTGGCCTTAGTAGTCAAAGATGCTAACCTGGCTGCTTTCAATATGTCCAGTATGCTAAGAATGGGAGCTAAAATATCGAGAGAGAATACAGCCAATGAAAACTGAAAACACCAGGAAAATGCCGTGAGGAACCCACAGAGCCAGACAGTCCAACACGTGAGGTGAGGGTGCAGGGCGGCAGGCAACAACAGATTCGAACAGGTCACGGGGACGGTGAACTCAAAGATAAAATGTTTGAAACTGAGGAACCAGTGAAAAAGAAGAGGAAAAGGAGGCTGTGCTGAGACCATTAACCATGCCAACCTCTTCTTTATGATCTTCAGAGAAGAGGACGAAAAGTATTTGATCAGACAGTGGCCACAAACTTTCCAAATCTGCTGACCATAGTGCAATGCCAGGAGGCACCAGGGATCCCAGGGACAATAAGCTTTCGGAGATGCAAGGGCTACGCAGGCTAGTTAAACAGAAGGCACCCAAAGGCACTGTTCTCAAAGTGTAAGCAGAGGAGTGGCCTCCTGCCATAAGGAATCTCAGTAAGATTAACAGCTGATCACTCTGAGAAGCCTCAGGCTGGAAATCAGTAGAACACATGAAGTCCTGATAGAAAATGAAAACAAGCAAGGCCACTGAGAATTTTCTGTCTGGAAAAGTGATCTTTGAAGAATGAAGGACTAATTACAAGTAAAAGATGGTGGGGGGGCAGGGCATGTCACTATGAATAGACTGTCTCTGCAAAAAAATGCCAATGGGAGGTCTTTAAGCTAAAATGTAAACATACTAGACAGCAAGTTGAAGCCCTACGAAGAAACAAGAGCCATTGGTTAAGGCCACTACTTAGATAAATACAAACTCAGCATCCTTCAGTTTGAAAATTTTCTCTCTCTCTAATATGACTTACTAGACAAATGCACTGATTACTTTATACCTATATTATCTCTAGAGATCTATGTATCTCCATATGGATCATGGGAACACAATATGTAAAGTCATGATCTGTGATCATAATGATATTGAGAGGGAAGAGACGCACATGAACAGATTCTTCCATCTCATTGAAATTTGGTTTGCATCATTTAAACTAGATTATGATAAACCTAAGATGTACATTGTTTTCCCCAAGATAGCTACAAGAAATTAGCTTTAACCTTGTAGGAAAAGGAAGAAGGGGGAGAAAGAATGGTGTGTTGTGAAACTAAGTTCTACTAGAAGAATCCTTCTCCTCCTCCCTTCTCCTCCTCCTTCTTCTGAGTAACTTTTAGTCTTTCTTACTTGTTTTTCATCCACAATTCTCAGAACTCCCAATACTCTAGACCTTGGCACTTTGGGAAAAAGCAGAATCAGTTTTACAAGGCAAGTACAGACCTTGAGTTACACAAAGTCTAGAGGAATGAAGATGTTGCTAGACTAGAGGACAGTAAAAGATTAGGGTTCTAGTTGCCTGGGATCTTTGTGTTAGCAAGGCATATAATAACATAGACACGATTTGTTCTTATCTAAAGGACAGACTTTTAAAAATTATTTTATTTATTTTATGTTTATAAGTGTTCTGTCTGTATATCACATGCATGTTTTGTGTCTGTGCAGTCCAAAAGAGGGTGTTGAATCCCGTGGGATTGGAATTGCAGACGGTTGTATGCCGCTACTACACAGGTGCTGGGAATGAAATCCAGGTCCTCTGGAAGAGCAGCTAGTGCTTGTAACCATCTCTCCAGCCTGGGAAGATGTTTTAATTAGTTTTTTTCCTTATTATAATGAAATATAATAATTTTGGTTATTATAATGAAATACCTAAGGAAAACTATCTTTTTTTTCACATTCCACAAATGAAGAGTTTATTTTAGTTAAGGATAAAGACAAATATAAGTAATCTTTCATTCAGAATACTTCTAAGTCACACAAAAGAAAGTACAGAAATTATCTGTGCTATAGCCCTTATTTGGTTGCTAAAATGGATTTGTTTAGGAGAATTTTTTCATGAAAAGTAGGAGCTTGTATATTTGCTTGCTGATGATCTATCTGCCTGTTTTCAAGGCCAGTCATGACAATCAGATTGGGATGAGTGTCTAGAAAAGATTTCTGTTCAGTTCACCAACTTCGATTTTTAGTCTCTATGGAGAATGACCCATCCAA
>NW_022196896.1:27700199-27700877 GCF_008632895.1 Mastomys coucha | reverse complement strand
TCAAACTTGATACAAGAGTTACAAATGTCAAGCAAAGCATTCAGTCTCACTTTGTTGTTCTCTTACTGAAACTGTCCCGCAGTTTCATAAACCCGGTTCTGCCTCGACGGAAGGGAGAAAGGAGACCTGAAACACAGAGTTCGAGAACAGAAGGACACGAAGCCAAGTTGAGGGTTTCCAATCAAGGCTCTCCTTTACTTTGGGGGTTCAGCATTTATATACAAGAGAGCATAACTGAATCTCTAGGTCACAACGACATTTGAATAACATAAGGAATTCAGGAGGAGTCAGGAGAGTCCAAAAGGGAAGCTGGCTGCTGGGCTGAAAGTGGAGGCTCGGCATCCTGCAGGTCTTGGCATCCTGCAGGTCTTGACTCCGAGGAATGACTGGAGGCCCAGTCCACAGTGGGGGAGGAGGTCAACAACAGATGTCTTCAGGCTGTATATGTGCCAGCCAGCAGGCGTAGCTTCCTCTGGAATCCTCGAAGGTGGAACTCATAGTAGTGAGCCTTTGGTTCAGGCACAGAAGGCATGAGTTGAGTCTGCAGTGGCAAGCTCCGATGTCTTGCAGCTGAGGGACCCCAACATCTTACAAGCCACCTCCCTAGTTGATCATCTGTTTCTTTTGGGTATATAAATACTTTTGAAATATATAAGCTGTTCTGAAAACCATAGTATA
>NW_022196896.1:27698503-27698691 GCF_008632895.1 Mastomys coucha | reverse complement strand
CTCTTTAAGAGCTTCTAGCTCTTTACTTGTGTTCTCCTGTATTTCTTTGAGGGTGCTATTTATGTCTTAAGGTCCTGTATCATCATCATGACAAGTGATTTTATATCTGAATTTTGCATTTCCGGTGTAATGGTGTGTCCAGGACTTGCTATCGTGGGAGAATTGGGTTCTGATGATGGCAAGTGACC
>NW_022196896.1:27696627-27698493 GCF_008632895.1 Mastomys coucha | reverse complement strand
CCGCATCTGGTTAACTCTAGTGGTACCTGCCTTTGCTAAATCTGACTGGAGCCTGTCCTCCCTGTGATCCTGGTTGTGTCAGAACTCCTTAGAATTAAGCTGACTCTGTGATCCTGTGATTCTGGGATCCTGGGCTTGTTAAGTCACCCGGGAATGTGGCTTTCTCTGTGAGTTATGGGACTGGCTGTAGAGCTTGTGCCCAAGGTCTGCTCAGAACACTAACCCAGACAGACTGGAAGGAACCGGAGTCACTGGGCTGGCGGAGTTTCCTGTGTGCCTGGTCCCTCTCGACCCAATTACTCCCAGTGTTGGGACAGATGTTGGTTCCTGCTCACCTCTGATTCTGGGTGTGTCAGAGTGCCTGGGAGTGGAGATTCCTCTGTGAGTTGTGGGACTGGATGCAGAGTTTGTGCCCAATGTCTGCTCTGGACCCCAGCCCAGACAGACCAGAAGGAACCCAAGTCACTGGGCTGGTGGAGTTCGTGTGTGCCTGGTCCCGCTGGTCCCAGTTACTCCCAGTGTTGGGACAGATGTTGGTTCCTGCTTACCTCTGATCCTGGGTGTGTCAGAGCACCTGGGAGTAGAGCTTCCTCTGGGTATTGTGGGACTGGCTGCAGAGCTTGAGCCCAAGGTCTCTGATCCTGAGTGTGCCAGAGCGCCTGGGAGTGGAGCTTCCTCTGGGTGTTGTGGGACTAGCTGTGGAGCTTGCGCCCAAGGGCTGCTCTGGACCTGAGCCCAGGCAGACCAGAAGGAACTGGAGTCACTGTGGAGTTCCTGTGTGCCTGGTCCTGCTGCACCCAGTTACTCCCAGTGTTGGGACAGATGTTGGTTCCTGCTCACCTCTGATCCTGGGTGTGTCAGAGTGCCTAGGAATGGAGATTCCTCTGGGTGTTGTAAGACTGGCTGCGGAGCTTTCGCCCAAGGTCTGCTCTGGACCCCAGCCCAGACAGGCCGGAAACAGGAAAACTATCTTAATGAGAAGGTTACTTAGCTCACAGTTCTATGAGTCAGAGGCACGATGGTACCTCAGCCTGGCTCTGGTAAGGGATTCATCACGGATGAACATATACAAGAGGGAAAGGTCCCATCACCAAACAAGGAACCCAAGGACTTTTAATTCTACATTCTCTATGAGAGTGGCTGTCCCTGACCCAGACACCTCTCCCTGAGCACCCCCTCCTAGATTCCCAACCACCTTCCAGCATCTGTCCACTGGGGCCATACTCTAGCCACTTCCAAACGATTCAGTGTTGAACTTGATGATCTTAAAGGCCCTGCCTATTTTGATGGTGAACAGCAGGGCTTGAAAGCAGTTGCTCTCAAGAGGACATGTGTTTTTAATGGGAGAACAGAGTAATGGAGACTTCTCTACTCATCTCAAATGCACATGTGCATTTTCAGAAGCTAACTTAAAAAGATGAAAACATTGCCTGGCAGGGAGGGGCTTTGAGGTATAACTTAGTAAAAGAGAAATTGCATCTGTGTCTATGGATGCCTCTTCTGTGTGCTAAGTTTTAGAATTGTCTATAGAGGCAACCCTTAAAAACCTATCCAGTGTGTGAGTCAGTAAGGCAAGCATTCAAGTAAGCACAACGTGTAAACTGAGAATCTCAGCACCAGATGTATAAACAGAGGACGTGTTTACCACTACTACATCAGACTTACCACTGCTCCAAGGTATGACTGAAAGGAAGGATTTTATTGTAGATATGAGAGAGAGAATACAGTCAGAGGCATCTGGAAGAATCCAGAGCAGGGAGAGAAAGTTGTAGATGGAACATGGCAAGTAGACTGGGCCAGGTCATGAGAGGAGAGCTAGAGAGAGAGAGAGAGAGAGAGAGAGAGAGAGAGAGAGAGAGAGAGAGA
>NW_022196896.1:27694250-27696617 GCF_008632895.1 Mastomys coucha | reverse complement strand
GAGAGAGAGAGAGAGAGAGAGAGAGAGAGGTGGAAGACAAAAGAGAAATGGTAGGGTCATAAAGGGATGAGAATCTGGGAAGGGAAGACCATGAGTTGGGAAAGTTTACCACAGAGGACTGGGTAAGATGCTGAGAAGGGCCAGGATGCCAGAATAGACTATACCAGGTACTTATGATGCTGGGTGAACCTTTGGTAATTAGCTAATTATACATGGTTCCCAACTCATGGTGCTGTACAATGATTATGATTATCTGATTTTATAGTTCAAAGTAGATATCCACTTAATAGAATTATAATTTTGATTTTTGCTCTTTTCTCAGGCTAGGAATGAACCTTTCTCCCAACTTGGTACATTAGCAGAGTGCTTCTGCTCCCAGTCATTTCCTGGTTACAAGGGGACACTGGCAGCTGCAGTGCATTGTATTGCTAAGTTGGGGCAACAGGCAGCAAGGTGCCTTTCAGACTTACCATGCTTTCAACTCAGGGAGGAGGTGTTCACTAGGATGTAACCCCGACATTGAGTTAGGGAGATCTTATTTTTAACAGCTTTGCCATGGGCGTCTGTTTTTAGTTGGCACCTCCTTTATCATACCTTTGAAATAATTTTATATTGCTTACATCATAAGGTTTACTAGTGTCAGACCTGAATTGCCAATAAAGAATTAAACACAGATTAGTACTGTAAACACTGTAAACAAAACAAAAGCTCCAGCTGAGGAGGCCCTAGGCCCTAGCAGGGGGTGGGGTAGGGGGATGGGGGGGAGGGTGTTCACTACTGTTGTTCTGCTAAGTTGACATGACGCCAAAATGCATTCTAAATACTTAATATAACCATAAACAAAAACTCCTCTCTTCCTTATAGACAAATACTACTCTCATCCTTCACTAGAGAAGTGTCTCCTTGCATGGCACAGTGGTGAATGCAGCGACTCACCACTTCTCAGGGCTGCTGAGAATGAGGAGCCCTTGGGGGCTCAGTCCTAAGCAGGACACCTGTGACATTTCCTTTAAGGCTCAGGGAGCACCAAGGAAGAGGAGCCAGGGAGACCCAAAGAGCCAAAAGATCGCGAGAAGAGATCCACAGTGCTATAGAGCATGACACAGACTGCACACTGGGCCTGCACAAGACTGACATCGTCAACAGCCAATCATGGATCATAGAGACTCTCTGTTATTGGCCTCTGTTATATACTCAGGTGAGCCTATTGGGCTCCACAAGATAGTTCCAAACTTGTTGCTACACAGACACTTCTGGTTAATATCTATAGGTCACAAAACAAAGCAGAACAAAACAAAACGACATGAATGGAAAAGGCATTGTAGAGAAGGGGGGAAAGATACGGGACGGGGTTGTGGGGCAAGGTAAAAAGGGCGGGGGTAAGAATACACAGAATGTACACATGTGAAATTATCAAAGAACAAATTTAATCAATAAAAATAAATATGGATAAACCCCCCCAACAACTACAGCAGCAACAAAAAGAATGAAAATGGGCTTAGCCATGAACATTCTACTCCCTGGTACCCCTATCATTGGACAAAATGCCTTTGCACATGTAATCAAGGCAAAGAGGTAATTATTCTTTGATAGGCTCCAGATATCATCAGATAAAGTACCTTATGTGAACAGGCTGTGTTCTGTCCTTCAAATGCACACACTCTAGCACAAACCACACAGACATAAACACACACAGAGATACACACACACACACACACAGACATACATACACAGAGACACACAAACAGACATACATATACACACAAAGATACACAGACATAAACACACAAACACAGAGACACACACACAGACATAGACACATACACAGAGACACGCACACATATACATACACAGACATACACACACAGAGACACACACAGACATACACAGAGAGAGAGACACATGCACATACATTCACACACACAGACCCACCCACAGACACCCACACCCACACGCACATACATACACATACACAGAGACACACACAGACACACACACAGACATATACACACACAGGCACATACACAGACAGAGACACACAAAGACACACACAGATATAGACACACACACAGACACATAGACACACACATAGGCACATATACAGACACACAGACTCACACAGGTAAATATACAGACATAGACACACACAGACACATACACAGATAGACAGACAGACACACACACACATATACACATATACCATCGTTATAAATGAGAAGCAAAGGGAGGTGACACAGAGAAACTGAGATGCATGAGAAGAAGCAGACATAAGTTGGAGTGAAGGGGCCACAAGCACAGGTATGTGACCATGACAGAGGGGGGAGAAAGAGGAGGGGGAGAGGATAGGGAGAGGGGGAGGGGGAGGGA
>NW_022196896.1:27684423-27693989 GCF_008632895.1 Mastomys coucha | reverse complement strand
AGGGAGAGGGAGAGGGAGAGGGAGAAGGACTGTTTTTTTCAGAGACCCTGGAGGGGTGGTACTTGGCTTTTGGCAGAGTGATGTTGATATTGAACTTCTGGCTTCAGAATTGCGCCAATATGAGTTTCTGCTGTTCGACTGAGCTACTTGCTGTAACATAGAATTACTTAAAAAACAATCCTGTGCTCTAGCATTTAGCTGTCTGGAAAAGTCAAAGGATCCCTGCTCAGATAAAGTGGTTTTAAATTATAAAATAAAACACAGAGAATTATGTAGCATGCCAAATATATTAAAATGCAGTTACCAGAACATAAGAACACAGAGAAGCACAGCTCTGAACACATTAACTGGAACGATGCATTTCAAATACAGGCAAGTTAGAGATTATTTTATTTTTGAAAGACATAAGGGTGTTTAATGACTGGTTGCTGTGGCTCTGCTTGAATCAACACACCGACAGTGGGGAGGCTTCATTCGAAAGGGTGGAGACAGAATATCATCCACTGTGGGGTCTCAGCTTCACCACGCTCTGGAAATAGTCATGAGGATAAGACATTCCAAGAGTTTTACAGTGACTCCAGCACAGTTGTGAAGTTTTGTGATTCTGGTTGCTGAGTGCTTTATTGCCTACGTTGTAATAGGAGAAAACGACTTAGGCCGTGAACTTCAGGCAAAGGACAGGAGGAATGCCTGCTTGCCAGGGGACTGAGAGTAAGGACCAGGTCTGCAGAGAGCCAGAGGAGGGCTAGACAGCGAGGGCATCACTGAGGAATGCCGCCTGGACAGATGTGGGCTCTCCTGTGCAGCCACTCCGCAAGGCAGCAAGCAAAAAGGCAGGCACAGCAGATTGGACAAGGTGTCAGCTTGACTATGAAATATGACGGATTAACAGGGTGGGACGGCGGTGTGACCTGCTCTCAGACACTTCATTTAGAAGCTATCATATTGCTGGATGCTTCCTATAATTTGTGATGATGCTGATTGTGATAAATCGTGAGTTTCTGGCAAACTCCGCCAGCCTGCTCCAGTGGCTGAACAGAGAAAATGTGTAATTCTCTGGGAACATTCATGCCACGAACGACAGTGAGGGTCTGGCAATAACCACAGAGTGCTCAGTCAGTGAACAAAGTAATTAAATCAAGCTAATTAAATCACAATAAAAATAATTTTAATTTAATTAATTTCTCTGCACTGATGGAACATTATGTGGAAACCAAGAACCTTTCTGAACACTAATAGAATTTAGGAGCTGGGACACCAAAGTTGTGGTCACTGGTGTGGTACATGGGTTAATGTTGAGGGAATGAAATTAAATACACTTAACGAGCTGCCGATATGTTGACTGAACCACAAATGGGAAATGATTTTGGAAGCAAGGTAATGGGGTCTCTTCTTTTCCCAGGTCTTTTTGGTACTAACGGAGCTAGTAAATGTCAAATTTGCTAAAATTTGTGAATAATTGGAAATTCAGCGTAGATGGGCATCCTCACGTCAGTGTATGGAAATACTGTTCTAGGGACCCTCATTCATGCCACTGGCAGCCCTGACCTCAGCCCCTGGACCCTAATGCATTAACACAGAGATCCTGTGTGGTCCCCAGGCAAGGTTAACCAACTGCTGATATGTTTTTAATAGCATCTTGGAAGAGTTAAGTGAGCCATACCAAAGGACTTCTTGCCCGAAACAGACATTCACCGAAAGCAAGTTACTACGACTCCTAGAAGCCTTGCACTGTCTTTCCTCCCAGTCTCCCAACCCTTTGCTCTCAGGGCAGAGCTGAAAGTGTACAAAAGATGGAACTCAAATAATTATTAAATTAAATCATTGAGCTCTCCTAAGGAATTCCTCCCCTCAGGACTTGAACATTAGATGAATGCTCTTCCTCTGGCATTTAGACATTGTTCAGCTCACAAGGAGGGGGATGCGCCACTAGATGACCCCTCAAGGTCATGGCCCAGAGACTAATTTTGTCATTTAAGTGACATTGGAGTTCTAAGAGTGATTTAGCAGCCACAGGCGTAATTACCGACTGTGATTTCAGAGGCGTTCTGTGCTTTGGGTCTCAATGTTATTTATCATGCATGTTGTTTTAATTAATATGTCACGTGTGTGCCAACATTTGAGGCAGACTTCGCTCTGACTCATGCAGGCAGAGCTTTGTTTGCACAGTGATATTGTTTTCTGGGGTGCAGCTGGTTTCCCTCCTCCATATTGGGGTGAGCCAGGAGCCATTGCCACAGCTAGCCTTGGTGCGGTGGACAACCATTCTGTCTTAGACCTCTTGCCAGTGAGGGATTGTTCCACCATCAGAAGGATGTGGAGATGCCGCAGAGCAGGGATTCAGGAGAAATAAGCAGGAAGAAGGTTCATGAGATTTGGTGCTCAAGGCAGCCTCTGAAAAGGTTCTGGGTATCCGGAAACCTTTTCTGTCATCTGTTATGTAGCTGTGCCAACAGGAGGCAACCCCGTGCTCAGGAGTCCCAGTTTAACTCAGAGTACAGGGGGCCCAGAGGTCCTGCGACCCTTCCTGGCCTTCTGGGAGGGCTGCTTACCCTTTCCCAGAGGGTTAGAAAAGACGTTTTCAGGAGAGTTTTGTCTTTCTGGAAAGAAGATTTCAAGCTAAAGCAGCGCTCGGGACACTTCAGCTGGCTGTAGTTCCAGCCTTGGGAGCGCCCCAGCCTCCTCTCCGCATTTCCGGGACTCCTCCCACCCTTTCCGCACACCCTTCCCGAAAGAAGACAGGGTGTGATAATTCCTGAGGCATTCCTTTTCCTACTTGGACAGTTTTCCATCACACTATCTGTGGTTCCCTATGATGTGGCACTTCATGTCCCTATATATTTTCTAGAGTTAAAACCCTAAAGGTTTCTCCCACCCTCATCTAGTTCTATCATATTTTAAAGTAATGCTATGGGCCCCATTTAAGGTCCTATAAAGTCTAAGTCACATACGGAGCACCTGACTTGATTGGATTAACTCCTCTCAGGGACGCTATGCCATGGGTGCCATTTTCTTCCCTTCTTAAAGATGATTAAATGGCAGTTCGTAGGACTCAGTCCCAGTCACACTGGGGCAGTGGCAGGGCTGCACCTGGAATCCAGGCCTGTCCCTTTCAAAGTCCTTTTCCTGCTCTATCATATCGCATCATCTGTAACCGCTTTGTTCATGGCCTCACCAGCACAAGTGCCAGTAAACATTGGCTCACAGGCATCCTGACCAAAATACTCTTTTCCAATCGGAATTATTATACTCAAAAAGAACATTTTGGACTAATTAGAAATATTAGAACTATTTTTTTCCTTCTCTTACAAGGCCAGTTAGCCTTGTGACATGTGACATCAGTATTGGTTCAAGGATTCTTCCCATGGACGAAATATCTTTAAAAGGATCGCCCTGGAGTGCCAAAGATGACTTGATCACTGGATTCGAACCAGCTTTGAGTTTCTGGTTCCTGTGCACACTCTGTGCCCATAGACTCAGCAAGTGCTTTAGGGGTACCCAGGACTAGTCACAGGCAAGAGATGCCTCCATGCACCACACTGGGAGCCTCACCTTTATCACCACTGGTTCCGTTTTTGATCTTTCTCCCTCTTCTGTCCAAATTGACTTTGTCCCTCTCATCCCTATCCCTGCGCCTGCTTGTCCTTCCTTTCCTTGCCATCCAGACTGTGCAATTGGCTTCACTCTACAATTGTTTGGGTAGCCTTTGCCTGCTGTATCTTTCTTTGCCGACAAGACAATGAATAATAACAGAAAAATCACAAAAGAGAAAAAATATGTATTGGTTCTGAAATGGTTCGTTGAATGAATGAAATCATGCTTTGGGGCATTTAGATCAGACCTGTGTAATTGTAGGTTACGCATAGTCATAGTAGCTCACGCAGGGCTATCATTTGGAGCTATTTTACTTTCAGGTTTTTGTTAATCTAGTGGGTTTGGTGGAATTAGAGGGCTGCTGTGAGAAAAAAGGCAAGCAGCTTGCTGGTGTGAGCTCAGCCTTGTCAAGCTAGCGGGGAGCTGCACGGTCAGCCTTTATGCAGCTCACAATAAGGGCAATCACCAGGGCCTGTGGAAAGAGTATTGAACTGCAGACACAGGACATTTTTGTTGAAAGTAGTCCTTTTGATTTCATCTTTCCTGACTAATGTAATAAAAACAGGCATTATGGGATGTATTCATCTCAGTTTGATAGGGGTCATTTTGAATACCCAGCAATGTGTGTAGTCGTAAAGGTTACCCGACTGCTGTAAGTCACTTGGAAGACGATTCTGACCCAGAGGGTTGAGAACCCTTATACCAGACACGGATGAACGCTGTCGGGGTAGCAGGCTACTGTGAGCCCAGAATTGTCACACTGTTCCCAACTTAGCAACATCCCACTCCTCAAACATTCAAAGTTTGAGCCACAGGTCTGATTTCTCTCATTAGCACAACCTTGATTGTTTATCTCCAAGTAAGAAGAAAGGAAAACAATGTGAACTTGAACTTGTTTTTACTGATTAGATGGCTGTTTCTATGGAGACAGAAACAGAGACAGGAACCAGCCTTGCACAGCTAGGGTCAGGGGCCTGGTTCATGTCAGCCTCTCTATGTCCATGAATTCCATCTATCCTCTGGCTCCTTGAGTTTATGACCTCAGTGGGGACCATTTGCAGAGAAAAGCACTTCACATAACTTGGGAGGCTAGGAGTTTTCCTTCAAACAAAAAGCTCACAGAAGTTAAGCTGCGCTGGCCTTTGAAGGGATTCACACTTACTGAACTTGATTTCTTTATTACTTGAAGTCTTTTGAGTTTGCTGTAGCATGGAAACAGCAACTTCATCAATGGTTCTGTGACTGCCAAGGGCGCCATTTCCCATGCACTTGCTGAAGAGCTATGGAGGGAGTTGCTTGTGTTCTACCAGTTTGTCCTCTTATGAGTTGGGTGGTAGGTAGTACAGTTCTGGGTGTTACAATGGGAAGAGGTGGATAGTCATTGTTGATCGAATCTGAAACGTGTATATAGGATGTAAAATAGGCTTCATCACACTGAATAAAAGGCATACCTGGCATATTCTCCAGACTCAAAAGTCATATATATATATATCATTACTGTAATAATTGCTGTTGAGTTCACAGTGCTTTATAGAATTCATTCACTTATGCATGCAATCGGTAAGCTGTTACCAAGAAACCCTTGTGCCAAGATTGAGGCACTGAATTCTAGTTCACAGATTAAGGACACAATCTCTGCCCACAGGCAACTTTCAGACTCTGACTCAACACAGATGGTCACAGTATGCGGGTAGGGAGTAGGTTACAGGGACATGGGAGCCAAGAGGGAAGCCACCTGTGTGTGTTGCATGAATGGGTGTCTGTGCTCACACGGTTGCATGCCCCATGCTCATGGGTAATTTGGAAGTGCCGAAGAGCAGAATTTCTGATAAAGATATCCAAAATAAGTCTAGAAGCATATTTAGGTATTAGGCAATGAGAAGGAATGGGCGGTATTTTACATAAGAGGAACACCAAGAGCTAATAGGTGTCTAAGAACTCCCACTTTCTCTGTGATTCTTGGACGAGAGAATGGTGTAGGCAGGAGACAATGGCAGTGCTCTTGGATTTCATCTCAAGGAGTTCATTTGTTGAAGAAAGAAAGGAAGAAAGAAAGAAAGAAAGAAAGAAAGAAAGCAAGAGAGAAGGAAGGAGGAGACAGACCCTTGGCAGGGCGCCATTAAAGAACAAGGAAAGATGGGAGAGTTGTTCTCTGTGTGTCCAGTGGTTTTCAAAAGCACAATTTATCTCTTAATATTCAACCTTGGAATCTCAGTTTCCAGAGAGAGAGAGAGAGAGAGAGAGAGAATGAGGGAGAGAGAGAGAGAGAAAGAGAGAATGAGGGAGAGAAAGAGAGAGAGAGAGTGTGTGGGAGAGAGAGAGAGAGAGAGAGAGAGAGAGAGAGAGAGAGAGAGAGAGAGAGAGAACGAGGGAGAGAGAGAGAGAGATCAAAAAAAGTTCTGAATGTCAAAAGAAACACTAATGCCAGATACTTCTCACAGCCTGGTACTTTCTTCATACTCAGTGACTTTTCACAACATATGTGGAGTAAGGAAGCTACAGAGATAGAGACACCGAGAGAATACCAAGGTCTGACACGTCCTGAGAGTTTGTGGGTCGGTACCTGCAAGGTTGGTGAGTGTGGAGTGTGTCAAATGCAGCATCCAGGTATCCAATGGGTACATGCAGTCCCTTCCCTGGGATGGTCATAGGCAGCTGCTGGGAATATTCACAAGGCGAATTACCCATGAGCACTATCTGTTTCATGTTCTTCTTGTAGAGTACCATAAAGTGACACTGTACAGTGAATAGTAATTTTGTTCATTCATGGTTCTGAAGATTAGAAAGTTTGAGGTTAAAGTGGGGAATGAACCCACTAGGGCTTCCTGGGCAATATGGTAGAAATCATCCCATGGATAAGAGAGAGATGCAGCCTAGGCCATTGATAAAGCAGCATCAAATTTTATGACATAACCCCTGACCCCCACTCAGGGCTCCACCCCCCAACCCTGTCACATGGGTGATGAGGTGTTCAACACATTAAGCCCCACAAATGCCCAAACTTAAATAATCTTTAATCTGCTGAGCTCGATTTTGCAAGGGGACTAAATGAGGACTTTGCAGAGCCCAGAAGAGGCCCTCAAGATGGGGCCTTTTGGTGTTCCCTCACAGAAGGAACCGTAGGAAGGGTCATTAGGCCCTCTCCTGAGAGTCCAGTCTCTCCTTCCTATGACCTTCCGAGAGCTGTATATAATTATACCCTGCTGCACATGGTCTTTAGAGGGGCTGGATGCTGGGAGGTTACCTGAAGGGGATGTTCTTATTGAACACATCCATCCAAGCTAGAGTGAGACTTTTCAGTGATACAATTGCTGTGGGGCCACGCTCCTATAAGTCTTCACCTATTCACTGTAACTAAGCTCAACAATGTATGTGTTCACCAAATTGGATTTTGGTGGAATCATTATTTTGACCTTGACTCTATCTGGAGTGAGCACTTGTTTGTTCACATCTTCTGAAGGAAAAACCCATGCACCACACAGTAACTCAGAAGAGCCCTCCCCAACACTGAATGACTGCCTGCGTCTACCTAGCCTGTCCACTGATGGGTAGGTTCATTCCTCTATTACCCAACAGCCACCTGTGAAAATGTGGCTTCTCCCGAGTCTGTTTTTCACTTGGGCATATGACCTATGACTCCAATAACCTTTGCTCTTCTCTGTACACCAGACCCAGTGCCGTTAGATGTAAACCTACTGCTGGAAAAAGCTCACAAGAGTTATGAATCCTGCCTCTTTGTGTTTCTGCCAAAGCAATAAAATTTATTCCCAATACTAATACTGCAATTTAAATTTATTATCTTTGTGCTTTACAGTATCCATAGCAGTAAAATTTGTTCCCAAGAGGATAATTCCAATTGCCGACTACTTAAGGAATTATTTTTGTTTATGTTTTAAAGCCACAGCAATAAAATTTAACACCAACAATAATAGTACAACTTTGTATGCCTTTAAAATTTGCCATAAATGACAACTGTGAGAAGAATGTCTGTACGCATTTCGACGGTTCTCTAGGAGAAAGTTTCGTGTGTGCTGTCACACAGTAAGGCCTCACTTGTTTTTTTTTTTTTTTTTAAACAGAGCATGGAGAAGCACAATTCTTTTGAATTGGCTAACGAGACTCACCAATCTCCTCTTCTGCACATGTCTGAAGAAGACTCCTCCTCTGTCCTCGCAGCCTGTGTTAGTTAGGGTTCTTATTGCTGTCATAAAACACCATGAACTAAAGCAGCTTGGGGAAAAAGGGTTTATTTTGCACATCGTAGTTCATCATTGAAGGAATTCAGGACAGGAACTCAAACAGAACTGGAACCTGGAGGCAGGATTGGAACAGGACTGATGCAGAAGCCATGGAGGGAGGGGTGCTGCTTAATTGCTTGCTCATCATGGCTTGCTCAGCCTGCTTTTAAATTTCTTTTAGATAGAACACAAGACCACCAGCCCAGAAATGGCACCACCCACAATGGGCTGGGCTCTCCCTGTCAATCATTAATTAAGAAAATATCCAATAGAACAAATGGATCTTATGGAATATTTTCTTAATTGAGGTTCTCTTCTTTCAGATAACTCTAGCCTGTGTCATATTGATATCCGATTAGCCAGCACACTGCCCTTTGGGCTACTCCCCAGTTCTGTAGTCCAGGGGGAGCTAATGTCCAGTCTGTGTGACTAACCATGACCTTCCCATTGCCTGCTGTTATTTATACGTGACTCTCTACAGAGCAGTGCTTCTTCAAATACAAATTATGACAGCAGCCAGGAGAAAGGGGGAGAGAGAGAAAGAGGGAGAGAGATAGAGAGACAGAGACAAAGAGAGACAGAGACACACAGCAAGAAAGACTCAGACAAGTGGACTGTTTTGTCTAAGAAAGCAATAGCAGAAAAGATCCTAAGCAGAAAGAGAGCTGAGATTGAATGGGACAGAAAAGCACCAGTAGGGGGACAGGGACCAAGTAACCCTTGTGGGCTGTGCATGGCTCTGAACCTATATCAACTGCATAAAGGCATGCTTGAGAAATGGAGGCAATGCGAGTATGGCCTGGCCATTAGGTGATATTAAAAACCACTGTTAACTTTGTAGGCATGTGGCTATGTAATAAAAGAATAGCCTTCATTTATCAAAGAGTCCTTTGGTATCAGCAGAAAACATAACCTAGTGTCTTGCATGCATATGAAAACACCTAGCCTTCTTTGTTCCTCAAGTGGATGGCAATAAAGGATGGGAGGAAAGACTGTCAAAATGTTGGTACTTGTAGAAGGATGTTGGGTGTGGGATGGAGTGGATCCCTGGGGATTCATTATGCATATTGTCTACTTCGGTGACTCTTGGGAAAGTGGAATAATTTCTTTTTTTTTTTTAAGGTGTTTATTGTAGAAAAGCATAGAGAGAGAGAAGACTAAAGAAGCAGAGGGAAAACATGGCTACATGGAGAGATGGGGGAAAGGGAGGAAGAGTAAGAGGCAAGAGAAAGAGCAAGAGCTTAAGATAGGGAGGATGGGTCAAGCAGTCCCTTTTATAGTGGGGCTGGGCTACCTTGCTGTTGTCAGGTAACTGTGGGGTGGGGCATACCCGGAGTGGAGTCCAGCCAGAATACCAGAAGCTTGGGACATTGCCTAGGTGACTGATAGACACAGGATTATGGAGTTGGTGTCAGGCACCTAATGTTTGAGAGCTTAGCTCATGGTTCTGTCCCTTGTAGAATTTTCTACTGGGTCTCCAAAGTAAGCCTAACTCAACCAGAACATGGACTGCCTTTCATGGTCCAACAGGGTAGCACTTCTTGGCACGGAACTAGAGATCTTATGGGATCATATAGGATGGGTCCTTGATTAGAGCCCTGGAAGGCAACAGGAGAGAGGTAGGTTGAAGAGAGAAATGTTTTGTAACTTTCCCACTAACATCTAGCTTTTTTGTTTTGTTTTGTTTTGTTTTTTTGTTTTTTTTTTGATATTTTCTTTATTTACATGTAACTT
>NW_022196896.1:27669829-27683890 GCF_008632895.1 Mastomys coucha | reverse complement strand
GGCTAGAGCTTGTCCTGTCCCTGCCGCCCTGCAAGTCCCCTGCGACTCGTGGGGCCTGTTCTTCCAAGCTGGCTGCTCCAGTCTTAGAAACTCACCAGAGAGAAAATCGGAATAATTTAAAGTAAAATATTGGGAAGAATAGGTCAGATGAAGCATTTGCTCTTTTTAATAGTAAGTAATTTATTCAGCAAGGACTTATTTTCTTCCTTTCCATAGTCTATTCCAATTAATGGATTTTAAAGAACAAAACAAAACAGAACTGAGTATCTTTCCCTTACTAAGTAGAATAAGATGCAGCATCTGTCTCCTAAGGCTTGCTATCTGGTAGAGAGGAGATATAATATGCATCAAGAACAGGATTATGACAATAAGAATAAAGACATCACAATATGCACAACAGACAAGAGTGAGCACAAGGAATTTTAAGGTACAGATCACTGTGTGGTATGCCACTCTTTGAATATGTAAGGAGAGAAGCGAGAATTCCTTGTTGTTCTAGTTTCCTTTCTGTTGCTTTGATAAACACCATGGCTAAAAGAACCTCAGGGAAGATTGATGTTATTCAATCATACAACTCCCAGGTCATACTCCATCACTGAAGGAAGCTGGGGAGAAACTCAAGGCAGGAACCTAGAAACAGAAACTGAAGCAGAGACCACTGGAGGAACACTACTGACTTGCTTGCTTGTTGGCTTCTGCTCATCTACCTTTGTCTGTAGGCCCATCTGACTAGGATGAAACTACTCACAGTGGGCAGGGCCCTCTCATATCAATTAGTAATTGGGGCAATGCTCCACAGATACCTCCACAAGCCAATCAGATGGAGGCAATTTCTCAGTTGAAGTTCCCCCTTCTCAAGTGTGTCGAAGTTGAGAACTGAAGCTAACTGAAGCCATTTTGGTTTCTGCATAAAGATGAGAATAAATCCTAAGAAACCGTTGCAATTTAGGAAAGAGGAGAACCAACCCAAGAGAGACTTCTTAATACTTAATACTTCATGAACAACGTTTGAACACATTCCTTACTCAGTAGGGGTGGAGGGTATTAATATAGGGTCTCATGGCACCTGGGCTGGCTTCATCTTGCTAAGTAGTTGAAGATGGCCATGGATTCCTGATCTTCCTGTCTCCCAAAGTGTTAGGATTACACACAGGTCTCAAAATGTAAAGTTCAAATACGTACTTTAGTAGGGGTATATATAGATCAGTGACAGAGTCCTTTTTCCACATGAGGTCACTCTTGGATTCGATCTTCAACATTACATACAGACATGCATGCACACATATTGACACACACACACACACACGCGCACGAACACACACACACACACACACACACACACACACACACACACACGCGAAAGACTTGCTTTCTCTTCTCTTCTAGAAGGAGTACTTATTCAGGCCCTGTTTTCTGTGGCACGTAATCTGAAGACCTTTCGTTGTGTCTTGTTCTCTGCCCCCTCTCCTCTTGGCTGCTGAGCTCTGCCACACTGTGTTCTGCTGATTCCCAGATCTGGCGTTCCTTCTGGGGCAAGAACACCACCGGCCCAAGGGGAGCCCTTTTAACCTCCTTCCTTGGGTACCCTGCCCAGCTGTTTGCCCGTCTTGGTTCTCAGAGCATTCTTCACCTCCTGGACCTTGGTGAGCAGATGCAGCTCTTTGCTTTAGGGCCCTGTGCTGCATGCTTCCAGACAGCCTCTCAGCTCCCTCTTGGTAGGGTAATATGTCTAATCTGAAAGTGGCCTTCTAACTTTCCCCCTTTTTTGTGTGTCTAAAGGAGTCCCACTGAACTCATTCTTCTCCTAAATCCACCACCTCTTTTCTGGGCTTCATACCTGCATTCAGTAAGAGTGCTTAAGTGAACAGGCATCCATTTGCCTGTTCATGATAGAGAGCAAGAGCAGAGGAGGAATCAAGAGTGAGGCAGGAAGCCTGCTGGGATGGTCAGTAAGAAAGGGTGTCAGTCAGTGGGCAAGTTCAGAGTAAGAGGAACGCTTCTAAGACTCGAACTGATGACTGCAAGATGTTTATATAGGGAGAGGGCGACTGTGGGAGAAAAATGAAGAGGAGAAAGGAGAAAACCTCTGAAGTTTTATACAAAAGAAAAGGGAACTGGCTTGCATGGGAGCCCTTAGAGAGATGGCCTTGTTTTTGAAGCTTCCATGTTTTCTGGGGGATTTTAACTACCTGGAGATTCATAGAAACTGAGGAGAAGAGACTAACATGAGAGAGCTGGAGTGTGACGTGGGGAGGACAGCAAGTAAATGACCAAGAGCTCTTCGTTTGCCTTTCTAGTGTGATAAAACCGTGAGCAGATAAGAAAGCAGGCCGAGTAAGCTCTAGTGAGCAGGCCAGTAAGCAACACTCCTCCACGGCCTCTGTGAGTTCCTGCCCTGACTTCACTGGATGGCGTACTACAAGCTGTAAGATGAAATAAATCTAAAACACGATGGCCATGCCGGAGGTACTAGCAGGGAGGCCACTACTGAGGGCAGGGTGAGATACAGCAGCCTGGAGCTCGGGCGGGTACTTCTCCTGGACACAGACCAGGGCATCTGAGATGAACACTGGTTCGTTCTCTGGATCAAGCTTCCTCAGAAGACTTCTATGGTCGGTGCTGCTGCAGGAGGCCATGCAGATTGCCTGTGATTTGTGGTGCTGCTGGAGGGCATGTTGATGCCCACATTCTGTGTTGCTGCTGGAAACCGTGTGGAAGTCCATGATCCATGCCGCTGCCAGCTGCTATCTATGGGTGATGAAGCTTTTTTTGCAGTGGTGTTGATTACTGCAGACTCGTGACTGAGATTGGGAGAGATTGGAGGGTTAGAGACAATCTCCTCCTTACCCCAAAAGAAACAGTCCAGATGAGGAACTACTGAAGTGCCAGTCTTTGTACTGGTCGCTCACTATCTGTGGGGATCTGAGGCTCTTTAGCCTGGAGTTGCAGGTCCCTGAAAGAAAGCTGGAGCAAGGAGGGCACCGGGGGTGGGTGCGTGGCTCTTCCTCAGATGCTGCCCCTGAGTTGGTGGCAGGCAGTGGGACATGGCTGCAATAGGCTCGAGCACCCAGCATGTTGGGCCAGGTCAAGGTCCAGAGATGAAAACTTCAGGAAAGAACAGTGCTCCCTGGAGCATTAGAACTTGGTAAGACGGGCACTCTCACATGATCTTTGGTGAAATCACCCATGCACTTTATTCCTTGTAGACAGGACCTTATAAACATTTGAGGAGTGGGTTGAAATCCAAAGGCAGATGCTTTATATTGGCTTGGTCTAAAATGTTAGGGATACCTCATTTGCATGTAGAAGGACTTCTATCATTGTCCCTATATGACTGGTTGTCATAGTCCTGTCCATGGGGTGTCACAGTCAGTCACATGTTCCAGGACAAGAACCTGGTCTGAGTAGATTTAAACTCCTATCTTTCTCAACTATGAAAATTGCCAGGGTTCCTGCATCTGCTCAACCTTACCAGGTTTTCTGTCTGGTGGCACGATCCACTGCCCCACACTGAAGAGATTCCTTCAAACTGCTATAGATGATGAAGTCTAACTCTTCACAACTGATAGCTTCTGGAGGGGGTGAGCAGGGTGGGAGAAGTACCTGCCCGAGCTCCAGGCTGCTGTATACCACCTCAGTTGTCTGCAAAGGGCTGGTCACTGGTACTTTGACCACGTTCCAGTGAGTATATGGAAAACACAAATTGGACTTGGTGTTTTGTTTTTGTTTCTTTGTTTGATTTGGGGAGGGGAAAGGCACAATGGTGGAAGGGTGGACCTGGGAGGAACAGGAAGCTAGTGTGATTGAGATGCATTATATGAAATGTTCAAATAATTAATACAAATATTATGTTGGGGAAATAAAAGAAAACTAAAAAAAAAATAAAGAGATGAAATAAAAGAGAAAGCAAAAACCCATCATGACCAAAACCAACTTGAGGAGGAAAGGATTTATTTCTTTACACAACTTTCAGGTCACACAGAAGAAAGTCAGGAACCTGAAGGCAGGAACTGAAGCAGAGGCCATGGAGAAATACTGATTATTGGCTTGCTCCTCTTAGCTCACTCAGCATGCTTTCTTATCCATGTCAGAACCACTTGCCCAGGGGTGACATCGCCCATCGTGGGCTAGACTCTTCTACATCAATTACTAATCAAGAAATAGATCAATCTGATAGTGACATTTTGCCAATTCAGAATCCCTCTTCCCAAATGGTTCTAACTTGTGTTAAGTTTATAAAACAAGACAAAACAAACAAAAAGACCCCAAACCATTCAGCACATAAGTGCTTCAGAAAGGCAGCCTTCCTGTGGAGGAGTCACATGGAGGGGCTATGGAAGGTCCCAGAAAGACATTGAAATCAATGCGCTATCTCTGGCTTTCCTGGAGTGCTTACAAACCATTTGCTTCACCAGAGCTTCATAAAATCCCTTCCCTTTCCAAAGTTATGTAAGAAGTAAACATTTGGTGGGGCAAAGGGCAGGCACACAGGCATTCCAGAGTGTACCTGCCTTGAAGTAGCCTTCTTGATCATGTGACTTCCCAACCACGTGATTGCTTTTGAGTTACCCATGCTCCTATAGGCAACTCCAGTAACCTTACTGGTTCACCAAGCTGTACTTGGTAGCTTCTTTTCCTCAGACTTTTATTGGTGCCTTCTCTTTCTGGAGTGAATAGGCAATTCTTTTGGTTTTCCTGGGAGAAGTCTCCTATTACCATCTTGAATCATCATCAGATCAGCTGTCTCAGGATTGCAATGTTTGTGTCAAGTTGTGGGTTAAATGGTGTCCTGCATTGGCCCCAGGGCTTGGGCCACTCTGGGAGGCCGGACGGGGGAGTATTGACTGTGTAGACCCCACACTGGCGTCAGGGTGTCAGCCTATGAGAAGCCGCAGGACCCCATTCCGGGGGATGTCAGGTTCTCAGACTCTTGGGTATCCCAGACACCGCCAGATGCCACGGAAGAGCTGAGAATGGAGTAGGGGCCCTCAGGCTGGTTTTAGCCAGGGCCCAAGGAAAAGGTGGGAGGAAGGCTCTGGCTGGGTCCCTCTGGATTGAAAGAGTCTTTGGCTGGCTTGGCAGGCGGCTTGGCTTGGTGGAAACCATGGAGCACTGAGAGGCTTTCTGCAGGAGAGTTAGGCGGCTGGCTCTTTAGCTGAAGGCCTACTCCATTGCTCCCCACGGATCCGGATGAAAAGAGACAGCCCATGGCTTTAAGGCATTTATTGTCATAGTGGAGAGTTGTGAGTAAAACTGTATCCCATTTTCTCAGGGCGGGCCCGAGGTTAAATACCTTTTGCAGGGAGGAGTGAGTGTCTGGGAAGGGGAGTTATTGGCTAAGGCTCCAGGACTTTAGTTACCTCATTAAAATGGAGATCTGTCTTGAGGCTACATGACACATGGTCACATTCTGTGGAGGGGCTTGGGGTGTTGCCCTTATGTGACTGATGGCCTTAGAATTATGGAGAGCTATAGCCTCGTGTCAGGAGCCTGGTATCCAGGAGCGTGGCAAAACACCTACCATCTCTTACAGGGTCTCTGGGGTTTCCAACCCAGCTCAACCAGAAACCAGGCTGACTTTAACGGTCCTACATCAAGTAGCTCTCATTTCACTCAATAATGAGTTCACAGTTGCCAAAGTGGTGATGATGATGGCAGTTTAAATGTACAAAGAGAAATGGTAAAATACTTCCGAACATAGAAAGGTAGGTAAGGAAGGAGAAAACAGAACAAAACCCCCAAACATATGCACTTGTGTTATCATCTGTGGGGAGAACTTGTCTATATGAGGAACTGTAATAGGATAGGAGATGGGACTTAATACTTCTTTTGCCATCACACTTGAAAATACAAGAGCTGTGGCCACAATGTGTAAGTGCCTGGGTAACATGGAAAGGACAGTGAGTTTATGCATCTACGCAAAAACAAAAACACAGTGTCTTTGGGATTTGGTTCTGTCTGAACTCTCAGGCATTGACTGTGGAGTTTGCAACACAGCTCTGTGGGTGGAGCAAACACTGCATTGTCAGTTTAGAAAGGCCTTGTAGTTTCCAGCAAAGGGTCTTCTCTAGCCCACTTCACCTCAGAATAGCTTCAGGCAGTTGGAAGCTCATGGGCTGGAGGTTAGCTGCAGCTGGAGCTCTATTCTGTCTCCTGTTGCTAGGTGCCAGTTGCTCTGCTATTGCTCCTCAAGCTTCTCATCTAAGAAAATGGAATGACAGTAGCCCGGGGCCCAAGGGACGTGATGAAGATTATCTGGTTTATTATACATAAATACCTTAGGGGCCCCTATGTGCCCCCCCACCTCATAGATGCCCCCTTTGGCTGACCCATGGTTCTCTGCCTGGACCAGCTTTCACAAGATAACCTGTGGTACAGCTGGCCCAGGCTGTACCATCTGCTAGTAGGACCATCTGCTTGTAGGTTTAAGAGGCCAGTGGATAATCAGAGTCTTTTCTGCCCAGTGTGCCTCCTGTTTTCAGGAGGTGGAGAACACCATTTTCATCTCAAGGCGTTGAGTCACAATCGGGTCTGTATCCATTCCAACTGTGACTCTTTACTATGGGAGCCTCAACAAGCTGCTTTCCACCCCCAAGGCTTTGTGTCTTATTGATGGCCCTTAGATTTTCCATTTCACATTGATGTGAAATCCATATACATTCAGTAGAAAATAGTCTTTAAAAATTGAATTTGGCTTCTTTTCAGAGGCAGGGGACTCTCTCAAAATGTAAATCAACATGGAGATCATTTGGAGAACACCCAATGGTCCACAAAGCATGGTGTTGTTAAGCAGGGACACTTGGCAGTTGTACATGAATGAAATGCATTTTTGAGTTACTATATTTTCAGTTAGTAAAGGGATGACTGAGGTGCAGCCCTGTTGGAATCAAAGAGTACCAGCATACAGGCTGTTGGGGAGATATAGTTATTTGTTCAGCTGTATAAGTAAGTGCCACAGTTCACGTGACTTAAACAGAATGGTGTGTTTCTTCCTAGTTCTAGAAGCTGGAAGTCCAAGACCAAGGTGTGGACAGGCTGGCTTCTCTTCTCCTCACTTGTGGATGACCGTTGTCTTAGTTAAGGTTTCTATTGCTGTGAAGAGACACCATGACCAAGGTAACTCTTATGAAGGCAACATTTAATTGGTGCTGGCTTACAGTTTCAGAGGTTCAGTCCATTATCAGTATGGCAGAAAGCATGGCAGCATCCAAGCAAACATGGTGCTAGAGGACCTGAGACTTCCACATCTTGATCTGCAGAAGACAACTGTCTCCATGTAGGTAGCCAGGAGGGGGCAGGGGTTCCACACTGGGTGGCACTTGAGCAGAGACACACTTCCTACAGTGACACATTTCCTCCCATAACACCACACCTACTCCAACCCATGAGTCTATAGGGGCCCAACCTATTCAAACCACCACATCAATCTTCTCCCTTTGTCTTTTGACGGTCTTTCTCTGGGTCCAAGTCTTGTGGTTTTATAAGGACACAGCTGTGGTGGGTTGGTGTCCATCCCCAGGACTTCATTCTAACTTAATGATCACTTTAATGATCCAGTCTCTGTACATGTATAGTTACATGAGGAGCTAGGAGTTATTTTTGGGGGTTAGGGAGAAGGGGACACAAGCTAAGCATAATAGAATGCTAAATGAGAAAGTATATATTGAAACAGTTTAAAGCAGGTACCTCATAAGTGGCAGTAAAATATCTTGATGCATTTTCTACACTGTATTTTGTTAAATAGCCTGTGGTCCATGCTTAGGTCAAGGGAATTGCTTGGATTAGTGATCATGTCTTATTTATTTCCTCTTTGCATTGCTGTGTGTAGTTTTTTTTTTTTTTTTTTATGGCAGTTCCTGTCCACCTGATGTGCTATCTCCTACTGGCTGGGGTGACTCAAGAGCTAAGAACTTTTTTTAAAAAAATACTTCTTTTATGTGCATGAGAGTTCTGCTTACATATATGTGTCCCACACACCTGCCTGGTTGTCTACAGAAGCCAGAAGAAGGCATTGGATTTCCTGAGACTGAAGTCTAGATGGTTATGTGCCTCCATGTGGGTGCTGGGACTCAGCCCCAGGTCCTCTGGAAGAGCACTTAGTGCCCTTAACTGGTAAGCCATCTCCCCAGACCCAGCCCTGACCCAGCTAAGAACTTCATAAAGAACAATTTCTTGCTGAGAACACCATAATGGGAAATGAATTTAGTTAAATTTCCTTAGGACTTATATTCTTAGGGGTTAAGGGTCTCATGTCTGCTGCTTGAAATTTGCTTGCTGGTCACACGTTGGAAGGCCAGGCCACAATTTGTCCTTTATGAAGAGAGGGAAAGCAGAGATACTTGTAATATCTTTAGCAAGTAGATTTGCTCTGATTAGTTAATAGTATTCTCCAACTGAAACACAAGCAATGCAACAAACACAGCAGAAGCACCATGAAAAGAGGTGACAGAGAACCTGGATCCAGGTGAGTGACGTAGAAAGTCCCACTAAGGAGGATGTCTTTTTGAGGCAGGAGGGCCTCTATGTTCTTTTCTCTATTCTTAGTCCCGGGTCCCTCTGTAATACACATGCCCCTACCAGTTGCAAATTCCTTTGCATGGTGCTCTGATTACTTTCTGTCACTCACAATGTCCCTGTAGCTGAGGTTAATGACTATGAGCAAGGACTCACGGGTTGACACCTTCCTTCTTTAGGGATAAAGCTGGCAGAGGCGTTCAAGGCTCACGTTGTTGCTCATACCCTCCCACACTCCAGGGACCCTGAGTTCTGACCTTCTCTGCCCTTTCAGCTAATGACAATTACAAGTTTGAGAGACACACCACCAAGGCGACAGGCTTCAGCTAATTGGGCACTGGGATTGAATGCAGACAGACTTTGCAATCCCCATTCTTGTATACAGCTGTGCATGCTTCAATAGTAGAAATAATAAATTGGAAAAAGAAAGGCTGGGACCAAGTGATGTTTTAAAAGAAAAAATATTTTAGATCTTGGGATATGTATGTATGTACAGATATACATACATACATATATACCTCAATATATACAACCAGAAAATATCATATATTATATGATGTTATGTAATAATGTCATCTATTATTTATATTATAATGCATACATATATGTGTATATATGTATATATACACATGTGTGTATATATATGTGTACACACATATACATATATACATATACATATATATGTATATACATATTCCTGGTTGTAATCTTGGACTTTTTTTGATGGATGGATTTGCTTCAGGTGGGGGATGTCACAAAGCTCAGGTGTGGGGGCAGGGGGGCTAGAGTGCAGCTGCAGTGCAGGAGGCCAGATGGCTTGCAAGGAACCAGTGGAAACTCAGGGGACTATAATGTAGAATAGCCCTCGAAGGGCTTTCAGAGAGTGGGCAGAAATGCTGGGAATCCCTGGAGCTGCCACAATTAGCATCTAGAAATGACGGCAGGACATCCTCGCCTAAAATAAAGGCCTGCAGTGCAATGGAGCCTCAGCATTGGGAGCTTGTATGTAACATAAACATCAGCGAACCAACTACTTTGTAGATTTAGCATATGTTTATTGGTGTGGATATATATTATACGACTCATATATTAATACGATTCGTGTTTGTTAAATCTAAGCTGATTATAATGAAATTAAGCAAGGGTCACACATTTGCAGCTACCATCTGCTGTAAACTTGCCCATGTTGCTGTGGTTTGAGTCTGAAGTGTCCCCACTGGCACATGTTTTGAGTGTTTGTTCCCTGGCGGTGCTTCACTTTCTGTAGCCTCTGGAATCTTTTCGAGGCAGTGCTTAGCTTCCTAGAGGTACGGCAGCTAGGGAAGGGCTCTGGAAGGTTATACCTGGCTTCCTGGTTCCAGCTGCAGTATGCTTTGGTCCACTGTGACATGAGGAGCCATAAATTCTGCTGTGCCTTCCCGACATTCTTTGGCTCAATCATGAGCCAAAATGCATCATTCCTTCTTTGTTTATGTCAGGTATTAGATCACAGTGATACGTAGGTGACTAATACAGAAGAGATCAGATTCCTGATGCCAGGGCTAGTAGTATCCAGCCACGTGCAGGCTAAGGCTGTATTCTGCTTTCTGTTGATTTGGACCAGCAACACAATGAAAACCTCTGTCATTCTTCATGTCAAATCTAAGCTTTTCCTCCTGAGCTGTGAAGTACCCAAGGCTTTTTCAGCATCTCTGATGGCCAAGTGGTTATTGTCAAAGGAAGACGTACTCCTGTTCAAGCAAAGTTCACCCAAAAGGAACTTATAGTGCTACTGGGTAAGTGCCTGGGCATGGGCAGGAGTGTGGGGCATGATGGGAAGGGTGTGAAGAGGGTACAAGGCACTTGTGAGCATTCCTGACTGGGTACAGAGTGATCAGACACTTCATGCTTCTGCTTCTGCGCCTTCCCTGTCAAGATGTAGAGCATTCTCTTAGACACGAAGCAAAACAAAGCCCACCTCTCTTTTTCCTTCTTGCTGGGTGTTGGTAACAATTAAGCAGAGTAACTAATACAGCATCCTTTCTCCCCCTTCTTCTAGGGTACGGAAACACTGAGAGGGTAGGTGATTTGCCTGATGTGTCCCATAAGGGAAGCATTCATATAGGGGACCCCTGGCTCTCTAGTTCTGCTCTTTTAATATTAGTACTGATGCTGATGCTGATGCTGATGGCAGCTCAAGGAAAGGATAGATAAACAGAGAGGGAAACTGTGATAGTTTAAATGTGCTTGGGCTGGGGAGTGGCACTATTTGGAGGTGTGGCCTTGTTGGAGTAGGTGTGGCCTTGTTGGAGTAGGTATGTCATTGTGGGTATGGGCTTTAAGAGCCTAGTCCTAACTGCCTGGAAGCCAGTCCTCTCTTAGTGGGTATCAGATGAAGATGTAGAACTCTCAGCTCCTCCTGCACCACATCTGCCTGGATGATGCCATACTTCTACCTTGATGATAATGGACGGAAACTCCGAAATTGTAAGCCAACCCCAATTAAATGTTGTGCTTATAAGAGTTAAGAGTTGCCTTCGCCATGGTGACTCTTCACAGCAATGAAACCCTGTGTCTCTTTACAGCAATGAAACCCTAAGACAGACACTGAGTCAACTGAAGGGAGGGGTGCATTTTAGCCTTTCTTCCACATGGCCTGCCTAATTTCTGCTTGTCCCACTACTGGCTTTGGACTTGAGCTCCCTCAGCTGTGAATGACAGATTTGACCTTGACTTCATGACTTTAATGCCAAACCAAAACACCCAACAACAATTCCACGCAAAGACACTGTCTTCCCTAGTGACAACTGTCCTCCCAGTGTTGTGATTGTGGGTCAGGCATCCCTTTTTGTGGCACTACTTGATAGGCAGAATGCTACTGCTACACTTGATGACTCAGAGTGGATTTGGGATAAAAGAATTCCTGCCAGGCTTAGAGTAACAGGAATTCTATGTGCTGCCCCTCACCCTGCCAGTTGGACCTTTTAGAACAGTACTGCACTTCCCGATATTTTGATTTGTTGCTGGTTCTTGGAAGGGAATTATTATTTGATCCCCAAATCTTATTTCAAAAGGAAGATAATTATGATAAAATTGTGTATTCATGCATTCATTCATTCATTCAGTGTTTTTCTTTAGGGGCAGTTTGATGACTGCCTCACATGGTTTCAGGTGTAGGCAAAATCACTTAGACCCCAGCAACTCTGCCATTGGGTCTTTCAATTTCTGTTTTATGGCCATGTCTCTTTGTCCACAGCAAGGCTACAAAACACATAGAATTTGAGGAAATTACACAGATGAAATTCGTAGATTTCTCAGCCTTGGTGGCTTGGGAACACAGCAAAGAGTACCACAATGAACTGGAGGGTGTCTTGGGTGTGATGAGGGTGTGGGGGACAGGTGATGGCTTTGAAACAGCATGTGATGACCATGATGCTTTGAGGTAGTTTTCCTTCCTCAGGAGAGAGCTGAGAGCCACTCCAGAGCACCAGGATTTAAGGTGGAGCAGGACCTGAAGCTGATTTCTTTCTTTCAACTTAGCGTGGCATATGGCATTGATAATTGCCAGTCACTGTGCAGGGATCAAGATGATAAAAAACAATGGGTCGCATTTTGAGGAGAAGTCTGATGATGGAGGCGACATGCCAGGAATGTCTCCTGGTTCAGGAGGTAGTGGACACTTTAGTGGTGGGGTACTTAAGAGAAAGGAGTTAGGCGATTAGGGAGGCCCATCTGCAAAGGGGATATTGAGAGCCTTTCCCTCTTTAACTCCACTGCTTACTGGCCACAAGGAGGTGAGCACAAGGAGGGGTACTGTGCCATCACGTACCCCTGGCAGGGTGCTCTGCCCTGCCACAGGTCTTAGCACAACAGGTCAAACTGGCCACAAACAGAAACAATGAGCCGGATGTTTTCCTTTCAAATGTATCACCTTAGGCATCTGTCTCAGCAATGGCAAGCTGGCTGATGCTGTAGGGTTGAAGGGAAAGTCTGGTGGAGTCTTTGAAGGGTGAGGGTAGAGAGTAAAATATTTAGGATGGACAGAGCTTTACTCAAAATAGCAATTCAGAAAGGAAGGCTACGTTGCTTTTCCCCCAAGAGTGACAATATACACTTATTTATTTATTTTTTTTCTGAATCTAATGGTTTGGTTCCAAATGGATGTTGGAGCAAATGTAAGAGAGAACAGAGAAATAATTCCATCCATAGCCAAAGGGAAACTTCTGTGATCTGGCGTCCTGAGAGGTGAAGGGAAAGGGGTTGTGGAAGGAGGTGGCAGTGCTGATTGGCCTTTGGGGAAGGGAGCTGGTGAAGTGGGATGATTGCACTTGATTTAGGGGTGAAGTTGAGCGGCAAAGGACAATGGAGGCTGAAAGGGCTCTGCTGGGCCATTCTTTTGTTCATGGGCAAGATGTTGTTCTTGAAGAGTTCGAGGGGAGTGGGAGGAGAGGGGAAAAGTGGGAGGGATGATGGATTGCCGATGAACCTATGAAGAATGAGGCAAAGCAGCATGAAACCATTTGTTTGGGCTTTATAGATTTTCTAATAAAAACGTCAAGGTTTTCCACACCGTTTTGAAAATGTCATCAAATGCAAAGCAGTTCTCCTTGTGCTGGTGACAAAGGCTGCATTTCCAACGGTAAATTCCAGCTTGAGATGTAATAACAAACCTTGTCGAGTTTCCTCTAGCTCAACCCAGAGGTCAGGTTTGGTCCAAGACCCTTCAAGTTGACCTTTGACCCTTCACAGTAACTGAAACCTCCCAATAGAACTCAGAACTTTCTTGGCTATAGAGTACAGGGAGAGTGATTAAGGCTTAGGATTTAGCTGGATGGAAACATCTCTAAAGGAGGGAATTATACTTCTGAGCCATATTTGGGGGATGGGAGACCTATCTTTGAGTCCCCAGCATTCATGCCTCCTGAAGAAGCCATCATGTAGTTCTGCCATGGATTCTTGTCTCTAGTTCTGACCTCCTGAAGCCAGTTTCACACAGTTCCTCAAAGATTATTTTCTAATTATTTTCGAGAGTCTCCACTCACATGGCAGACCAGCCCCAAACCTCCTTTGTCTTGGTTTTCCTTGTTCCTTTTTTATAACATTTTCCTCTAACCAAAGAAATCCCAAAATGCTACCATTTCAAAACAGAATTCACCTCAGATGAGGTAGACCTTTGATTCTATATCATAGTATTAAACAGAACTCAACACTAGGGTCCTTTGTCCGTATCAGGAAGTCTTAAAGTGGAAGTGAAATTCTATCAGGTACAATTGATTTTGATTTGGCTTTCATAGAACTTAAAAAAGGACCCACAAACCAAAGGCAAACATACATACACCAGGATTCTTCAATAACTGCATCAAGTATCAGTTTCTCAGAGCTCAAGTGATGCTTGATAAATTTTAATTTAGTTTTCTTTATTGCAGAATAATGCCCCATTACAGGAACAGATCACTTAACTATGCATTTTAAACAGTTAACTGGCCTTCTATGTCCCCATTCTTCATAGCTACATCTTCCTCTCTTTCTCTTTTCTCCTTCCCTTCCCTTCCCTCCCCTCCCCTCCCC